>NC_047113.1:13590966-13906799 GCF_902500255.1 Thalassophryne amazonica | reverse complement strand
AACTAAAAATAGTTTTTTCAAGTACAGTGGTGCTTGACAACCTGCAGGATTTATATTTGTATTGCATTAAAAAAAAAAATTAGATCATCTCATTCTCATTCTTTCTGATCTTGTTATCACTTAAAATCCTTCTTTATGATGTTGGTTTCACTTGGAATTGCCACATATGCAACAACTGCCCTTTTCTACTTCTTGTCAACCATCACTGTCTGGTTGAACAAGACTTTTTTTTTTTTTTGCCTGACTGATGAAGTCCCACAGCACTTTTGCTTTTCCTGATGTCAACCACCTTCAGTACTTTTCCTGACATGGCCCTTGGTACATCCAGACTGTATTTGACACAGACTGCCATACACATGTACACTATCCCAGCTACTTGGGAGTGTCTCTTTTTCCTAATGCTTGCACCCTGCCACTATGTATTGGACTCTCTCAATGGTGCCTTTGCACAGCTTCCACCTCTGGTCCTGGGTGCAATCGTCTACCCCTGCTTCTAAGACCTGGTCCTTGTATTGGCATGATCAGTTACAAACATCATTATAAAAGTAAAAATAAAAAAAATCCTTAGTGTGGAAACTGTGAAGTGCATGAAGGCACAGAGACCACTCAGTAGCACTTTATTTGAAGGTGTCGTCATAATAGTGACATGACACTGTCCTAACTGTGACATGACACATTCATGAAGTGTCATAAATAGGGATGCACCGATGCCGATACCAGTATTGGGTATCGGCCCGATCCTGTATGTATGTACTTGTACTTGTACTCATAAAACTGCTCCGATACTAGACACCCGATACCCCTTTACAGCAGCGTGATGTCAAGCTCTCATTTGTGTTTGTATTGTGGGTCAATCGCAGCAGCCCGTGTGAGGCGGAGGTTGTGGTTTAATGGAACTGCCCACTTCGCCCATGAAGTGTTTGATGCTGCAAGCTTTTCACCTGTTTCCTGCAGCGCAGCTCTGCCTCCAAGTTGGAAACAGCTCTTTTACCACTTTTTTTGTGTGTGAATGACTTCAAAATCACATGAAAGTCATACACAGATGTAGTCATACATAATCCAACACATCATTTCAGACATACTGTATGTATATGTACTTACACATTTATATAATGGTGTGTAGAGCATACAGGTTGGTCCTGATAAGTATAAACAACTGAAAAGTAGGTCTTGATTGGCTGAGAGACCACTTGGGAAGATCAGGGTCCGTGTGTATTTCTACATTTTAAGTGGAGTTGAGTCAAGAAAAATATTCGCTGAGGTTACCTCAAGAACAGGGACCAACCACAAGAAGAAGAAGAATTATATTCTCTGACTTGTAGCCTGAAACTCTGGAACATATATTCTTTACCTGGTATTATACATTTGGCAATCATTTCAAAATTGAATAGCTGCAAAGGACACTCAGTTTCTCAAATTAATATTAAATTTGTTCTTAGAATGGAGGATAAAGAAGAGAGCCGATGTACAATACCCTGGTTATTATGGCTAAACAATTTATCGATAGATTTAGATTTGTTAAAACCAAACCACTATTGCTAATTTTCATTGGCAATGTTTTCAAGAAAATAGTGTAATGTATTAAAAACAAACCAGCCTTTATGATTAGCCCTCGTCCCTGTTTTTATTTTTAACATTTTTATTTTATTACTGGTGTTTGTTGTGAAAGTGTAGGAACACGGACCCACAACAGGGGGCGCAAATGAACGGACAATGGAGGAGTCGAATAACACTGCTTTTACTGTTGTGAAACAGGCACAACAAATACAACCGATTACAATATTGAAATGGAGTCCAATTACAATGGTGTCGTGTGGGCAGGCTCGACGATAGGAGACGTCTGTCCAAGTCGAACCGGAACCAACCAGATTTCCTCTGCCACCGAACCCCGGGAATACTGGAGCCGCCAAGTCCCGAATTCCCAGGTGGCCACTGCCTCCGCTCGTCGGATCCGGTACTGCTGGCAAGAAACAGAAACAGTCAGGTGTGGATGCGGCTGCACCCAGCAACACGGAGGGTGGAGAGTCCACCTCCACCTCTCGTCAACAACAATGTAGGAAGGTGAGTACTTATCCGAACGTTGTCTAGTAGTCAGCTGTCCTACAGATAATCAAACGAGAATACAATTAATGTCACACGTGTGTGCAGGCTGAGATGGTTACCTCTTTGGTAAGGCGATATCTCGGCAAATGAGGTGGAGATGCCGTCCTGCTGATATACCTCCTTATTGATTGGGATCAGCTGTCTCCAGTGATGGATGACAGCTGTCATCCTGGCTGCTCCCGTAAGGCGGCAGCGCCCTCCGGTGCCTGGAGCCCGCACTCTAGGCAGGGCGCCCTCTAGTGGTGGTGGGCCAGCAGTACCTCCTCTTCAGCGGCCCACACAACAGTGTTATTTGCTTTGTTGATGTTGATGTCTATTATTTATAAAATATTTTATTCTTTACTTTTCGTCTTCTTCTTAATATTATTATTAATATTATTATTATGGATTTTTTTATTTGAAAATTGGCCAACAACAATCAGGATAATAATGAATAAAGAATGAATAGATAAACATGATGTACCAAAAAAATGTGATTGAACAAAAAATGGAAATGTCAGGAGATATACACTCACCACCCACTTTATTAGGTACACCTTGTTAGTACCAGGTTGGACCCCCTATTGCATTCAGAACTGCCTTAATTTTTCATGGTGTAGATTTAACAAAGTGTTGGAAACAATCCTCAGAAATGTTGGTCCATATTGTCATGATATGATCATAACAATCATGGTCATGATCGGATCATGCCCATTCAGCCAGTCTGCCCATCCTCGTTTCACCTCTGACCTCTTACATCAACAAGGCATTTTCGTCCATGCAACTGCTGCTCAATGGGTATTTTTCTTTTTCGTTCCATTCTCTATAATCCCCAGAGGTGGTTGTGTGTGAAAATCCCAGTAGATCAGTTGTTTATGAAATACTCAGACCAGCCCATCTGGGCACAACATCCATGCCATGTTCAAAGTCACTTAAATCCCCTTTCTTCCACATTCTGTTGCTTGGTTTGAAATTCAGCAAGTCAACTTCACCATGTCTTGACATCCAAATACATTGAGTTGCTGCCATGTGATTGCTAATTAGCTCTTTCTGTTAACAAGCAATTGCACAGGTGTACCTAATAAAGTGCATATGGAATACAGTGCATATGTATGTTTTACGTTTTGATGTACAAACCACTCATCATCCCAAATAATTTGACCCATAGAAGCTGTTTATTAATTTTCTGCATCTTTTTTACGAACATCAAACTGTTTTTGATGTTTTTATGTTTGAGATTATTGCACAGTGCTGTATATAAATAATAAGTTGTTGGGCACATGGGTCAAGGAGAAATATTCAGAATTACTGCAGCACAGTTTGAGTCATAATGCTGGTGGCAGACGAAGCATTTAATATGATTTCTGCGACTTCTCTGTACTTAGCAATGTGGGACACAGTTCAAACGAAGAGTGCAGACAGAATATCGGGGGAGCTGCGCGTCTGTGCGCATGCATGACTGTGTGTTTGGACAGAAGTGCAGACTGATGAAGTTTGTGTGTGCACGGGGGTGGCGCGTGCGTGCCTTTGCGTGTGCACTCACTCGCATTAAGTTGGGCGTAACGATGAATTCAAAGGGAGTCTTTGAAGTATTTTGATGTTCCCTGGCTTCTCTCTTGCCAGTTTCCTAAATAGGTCAGAGACTCTGCTCTCTGCCTTCTGCACTGTGCTCACTTTGCTGCAGCCTTCTAGAAAGAGTCAGGAAGGGCAACAGAAAGAAAACAATCTACTTAACTTTACCTCATGTGAACTTCAAAAAAAAAGTTGTCCTTTTTGGAGTAATTTAATTGATATTGTTTTGATTTTGTGTTTGCAAGAAGCTTTACAGGTGCACAGCAGGCATAGCACAGTTTTGGGCAGGTAATGATTTTGTTGGATAGAAATAATGTCAGGGAGATGCCAAACATGACACAGATAAATATAGCCGATAGCGTCACAGAATGAGATATGGAGAGATTGAGATAGAATGTAAAAAGCTGAAGTGAGAAAGACGAGCAAATGAAACAATGATGAGAGGGAGGCCACGGATAAAGAGGAGGGATATAGAATAGGAAAGATGGAGAAAAAGAGGGAGGTGCTGGATGTCAGTCCTGGTGTGGTCCTCTAGGCCATCTGTCCACAATGCTGTGAGTTCTGGCTTCATCCTGCTGGTTTCATGCAGGCCAGTTATTTGCATCTTCCAGCCTGCCGATTAATTTAGTGTTCGGAGGATGCTTTTTCTCAAACACATCAACTCCATCAAGCCCAGCAATGTGCACACACGTACAATGTGTGGTGCTTCATTTTGTGTTTAGAGAAAGTCTTGTTCCATTCCATCCGACATCATTTGAGTGCATACGAGGGAACGTGGAGATGGATCTGGCATATGCCGGTATGACCTGCATGTGCCCCACTTATAATAATGTCCACCCCCCGCCCGGAACGCAAATGAACTGTTGAAATGTATGTGGCACGCTTCATCATGATAATAATTATGAATTATCATGTACAGTGAATGTGAAGAGCAGCTATCAAACCGAAAGCTCCATGTGATACTGCACACATGGTGCTGCAAATCTGAACAGGCTGTTATATCCACAATAGACCTTACAGTACAGATATTTGTTCATTTCTTCCCATGGGTGATGTAAATAATGTGAATATTGTCTCCATCGTATCTGTATATAACACGGGCAGCTGCCCCTCTGTGGTCCACAGTAACGCGTCATTGCACGCATCAGGCTCGGAGCTGAATGGCTCTCATGCTGTAATATAGGATCACCTTCTAACTCTGTAGGCGATATGACATGGAACTGTAGTGTCAGGCCTTGACAGCATTACTAAACATGAATCTCACCTCCAACAGTGGTCCAGGAGTGTTTCAGAGTGCGGACATGGACGTGAAGCTAAAACCGGCACCCTGTGGTTAAAATCCTCTCAGCCAAAATAAAAACTAATTCCCATGTGATATTCCAACCATCACGAGTTGTACTGTGCTCCCGAAGTGAGCAAAAAATAAATTAAAGTTCACTGGAAATGCTCCATCTGAGGCATGGAACAGCATGGCACAATGTCAGCAAACTTTCAGCGAAGCTGTCTAGTGGCACCAAGAGTACACGCACTGTACGCCTGCTCTAAGTGGCTCATATATGCATACACACACACGCACACACACACACATACACACAGACACACGGTTGAGTGATAATTGCAGCCCCATGCGTGTGCATGGAGCACATGAGGGCTATGCACGCATGGGCGCTGCACACACGCGTGCATGTGCATGTGAGGAACACAGTGCTCCAGTCCCGTGTTTGCCATCCAGACGTTTGGACATCAGACAGTCATGGGTTGAAATCCCTGCCTGACTGGAAAAACACTAAGGGCCCTTGGGCAAGGCCTTTAATCCCCTATTGCTCCCGGTGTGTAGTGAGTGCCTTGTATGGCAGCACCCTCACATCGGGGTGAATGTGAGGCATAATTGAACTCGTAAAGCACTTTGAGCGTCTGATGCAGATGGGAAAGCGCTATATAAATGCATTTACAGTCTGTAGTGCCTTTTATGGCCATCTGACAGCACTCTGTGTCATCTACCTGTTGTCTACATGCGCTTTGGATGCCATCATGTAGGTGTG
Source organism: Thalassophryne amazonica (assembly GCF_902500255.1). Taxonomy (NCBI): domain Eukaryota; kingdom Metazoa; phylum Chordata; class Actinopteri; order Batrachoidiformes; family Batrachoididae; genus Thalassophryne; species Thalassophryne amazonica. The sequence goes on along the minus strand of NC_047113.1, from coordinate 13,901,103 downwards.
GACGAGGTTCTTTGGATGCGTTCTGACACAGCTGACCACGCCTCTTTTCCTCCCGACTGTGTCGGATTATGGCAATATTTGCAGTGTTGGGCATGGTTCCTCCACATTCTTGCTATGTGTGATGGGGGCTTAACTGAAAGCAAATCTGTTTTATTGCCAGTTTAATTCAGACAAGTCGGGGAATGGATACATGAACATTTCCAACTCACTGAATACATTTCTTCAATTCTGAAGAAATACAAACAGTATGGCACTCTATTGTAAATTTGGAACAGAGAGTTCTTTCTCAAAAGTTGAGCGACTGTGCAAGAAGTAGAAGAGTGAGGAAAGCCAACAAAGAAACCAGACAACCCAAAAACAAAAACATTAAATCTAGGCTTGCATCTCAGCTGTACCTTCTGGCAAATTGTAGCTGAATGTTCAGATCTTCTTTTTAATAAAATCCTCCTCTGTACCACTTGATCATGAAGCTGTATAACTGGTGATACAAAATGGAAAACATGCACTATGGACTTTGTCTAATCACAGCCACAGAAGAACTTCTTCTGAATTGTCTAGGCATCTTGGTGGCTTTCCTCACTCTTCTTCTTGCATAGTCACTCAGTTTTTGAGAACTGTCTACTCCACACAGATTTACCAGAGAGTGCCATACTGTTTGAATTTCTTCATAATCGGTGTTAAAAAAAAAAGTTTCACATATTCAGTGACTTGGAAATATTCATGTTTCCATCCCTGACTTGTCTGAAGAAAACTGGCAATAAAACTGATTATTTACAGGTATTATACTGCTTGCTTCATTTTTCAACACTGGACATTGGAGCTTGGGTTTAACCTATTTTTCTCTTCAATGCACTGATGAAGGACATGTATGAGTATATTAGCGTAAACAAAAAACAGTCACACATGCACAAGCAAGTGCCTTTTTCTGTCCATTCCCAAGGACCCTGTTACCAGCTCCTCTTCTCCTCCTTGGTATAGACAAAATAAATCAGAGTGAGTGAAGTGCTTGTTTTACTTGCCAGCAGTGGCATGTCCAAACCTTCGGGGGGAGTGTTGTGATTTATTGTCGAGTGGCACAAACCGAACAATTTCTGCCATGGGAACAGGACAGACACCCCCACAGAATGCGATTTGCCTTCTGTTACGCTGGACCATGTTAGCAAATAAGGGCCTCCCCTCCCCACTCTAGTACGCATGGACAGACACACACTCTCCCTTTTTCCCCAGATGAAATACTACTGGGTACTAGCCAGGAGAGATCAGAGTGGGAGGCTGGCATGTGAGAGAGGGAAGTATTTCTGTGTTACGAAAAGCCAGATCCCCTTTTCCCTCTGCTCCACCCTCCTCGTCGGTGGCCCGCAGCCCTAAAAAACAGAGCCAACAAGTGGAACTTCTCCCTGAGTCTCCCGCCACCGTCTTTCACTCTTCCCTCCAGCAGGATGCGTGGACTCAAACAGAAAGTCTCGGCCTCCCTCTGGTTTTCAGTGATCCCCCATGTCCCTGCCACGAATAAAAGTTGTATTACATCCTCACAGATGTTAGGCCAATTTCCCCGACACTCCAGGTCCCACACAGATGCACAGGTTTGTGTCACACTCAGTGGTGCCATCACCCACACACGTAACGCATGCACACACAGCTAATGCGCATCAGTGCTGCACATCAAAGTCTTCATGCATCCCCACTGACAGCTGAGCTTTAACTGCAACCACACGTACATGTGTAGACATTTCACATTTCGGTGCTAATGCAATTATTTGTTTGTCTTATGATGTGACAACTTTCTGCAAAATAACGGCTATATTAAATGTAACTAGCTCAAAACCCGACAGATGTAGTAGTTGAAACATTGCCACCTACTGTGTTTTGACAAATGAGCAGTAAGATTTGAAGCATGAGAGCCGGGTCTGTTTCTCTGCACTGTTTGTCTTGGTTGACTTCCCATGGGGGGATTGTAATGCTTGTGTCAGTGGACACGCTAATAGAGATGTGTGAGTTAAAGTCTATTGTATACATCAACGCCAGGGATCCATGCTGCTTTTTTATAGGCCTGTCACCTACCTCTGGGGATTATACAGGTTTTAAATGGAAGAACGGCTTCTCACAATACAAAGCAGAGACAAACAACACCTTCATATGAGCTATGATTGCAGATTGTCATCCTCTGATCTCACTTCTCACAGCACAGGATGTACAGACTGTTGGTGAAAGGCACCATGAAGATGACAAATCAACATGAACCTACACAGATAATGTTTATGAACCAAATCTGATAAAACTTGTTGAAATAATTACAAAGTGCTAGGGCTGAGAACATCGCTTCAAAAGTTATATTAGCAACAGAATGCTGATTGTCTCCTTTTTGGCAATATGACGATGTAATCTTGTGAAATGAGAATCCATACTAAAGGTAAATTCGATGGTAATGGAGTTACAATGACAGCAACATCTGGGCATATTTTAGCTTACCATAAAAACATTGCTGTGATTGTAATTCCATTACCATAGATTTGCCTTATTACATTTGCTGTGTCTGGGTTTGAAATTGTCCAGGCTCTTACTGATTTCCTGGACTTGTATTTGTATGTGGTGAATGTGTTGAACTTATCGAGATATTCACTTATCTTGACAGTGACATTCATTTGAGGTGACCAGATGTGTGGAAAAAGCTTGTGGAGTCATTAAGTCAATGGAAATAGGGATATCAACATCTTTTCAGGATAACAAAGATCTGGATACTAACCAGTTACCAAATGTGACGACAAGATATCTTTGGAAAATGGTCTCGTTGGAGGATCCTTGGGTACCACTGGAGACTAAAGCCCAATCCCTTTGCCCTTTCCCTTTATTTTGCACAGTGCTTGCATGGAGTGGGAGCTTGAGCTTTGACATTTTGGCCATATGACAAGATTCTTTTTGCATGATCTAACACGCAGCCGCCTTAGTGTTTAAGACTCCTGCAGTAAGAGAAGCCAAGGGGATTCTTGGGGGATACTAGAATGGCACAGTGGCTTAGTGTTTAGCACTGTTGCCTCACAGCAAGAACATTGTGGGATTGCTTCCCACCTGTTCCTTTCTGTGTAGAGTTTGGATGTTCTTCCTGTTCCTGCATGGGTTTCCTCCCACTTTCAAAACATATTAATGTAGGGTCTGCACCTCTGTCCATCCCAACCAAGGTAGTATCCCTGGTCTGTGGCTGCCCACTGCTCCTAGTGACTGGATTGTGTCTAACTGTAATTAGTATGGGTTCAATGCAGAGGACAAATTTCATCATATGTATCAATCAATCAATCAAGTTTTATATCTAAAGTGCTTTACAACAACCATAGTTGATCAAAGTGCTGTACACAGTTAAAAACAACCATAAAATAGAACATGTACATCTAAAATATATTCTTCATGACTTTCTTTGCTAATAAAATTTTAACTATCCCAAAGACGTATCGTTATCTTTGGCTGCTTTCAGTGATGCCGGTATTTGGTTTGACTCTTTCTCTCTGATTGTTCTGAGTTATTTTCATTAGTTACTTCCTCCAAACCATCAACATGTCTATTAGACCCCATTCCTACCAGGCTGCTCAAGGAAGCCCTACCATTAATTAATGCTTCGATCTTAAATATGATCAATCTATCTTTAGTAGTTGGCTATGTACCACAGGCTTTTAAGGTGGCAGTAATTAAACCATTACTTAAAAAGCCATCACTTGACCCAGCTATCTTAGCTAATTATAGGCCAATCTCCTGTTGGAGTTATTCTGTAGATACACTGTTTTATTTTATCATGCATGTTTTGTGTTCTCTGCTCTGGTAGAATGTAGTTCTCTCTGCTCTGATAAAGTGTATTGTACTGATGTGATGGGTGAAGGTTACTTAAGATATGTGACATGACGTGTTTCTGCAAGTTGTGGTATCTCTGTGTGCACGCTAAGCTCTTTTTAGGACATGTGAAGATGACTCATGCAGGACGCAGCCGAAGCTGAGCAGTAAGATAAAGAATAGAGAATTGAATGTTCCAACCACAGTGTGATTGTGATACATCAGTCCTTTTGTCAGAAGAAGTGTGATTAATCGTTAGATGTCTTAAACACATCTTAACCGAGCCCAAGATTAAAAAGGTTCTGAACATCCTGAATGTATTGTGCAATCAGCAGTTCTGCGGCAACAGCTCACGCGCTATCATTCTTCCCCTCAGGAGCTGTACCGCCCATGTATGTAGGGAAATCCTAAATAAAAAGAGCGGGAGCGCAGGCCAGACTTTAGTGTAGCTTTGGTGTACAGCCTGACTGCACTCCTCGCGAGCTAAAATTGACATTCTGTCTCACTGGTGTTTCTTGACTCTGTTTGTCTTATCAAGGTTTTAAGAATGTTTGGAGGCGAAAATACCCAACATTGACTGGGGGCTACGTCCGGGATCTCAACAATACCGGAGGTGTCCGGCGGAGGTCGTCAAGTCCAGACGAAAATCCTTGGCCAAGGTCCGATTGATTGATCGTGTCTGCAATTGTCGACCGCCGTTGGCATCGTCTGGTTGACGAGATTTTCCCGAAGAAGACAGACAGGAGGTCAAGTCAGTGAGTAGAATTTCTTTGTAACAGTACTGAGTGAGTGGTGATCAGATCACATAAACAGTTAAATTCCGCAAGCGATGGCGTAGAATCGTCTGTTAATGAAACACAGTTAAATTCTGCGAGGAGGTCGGACTCCTCTACGATGGCGAGGAACGCACGTAGTTAAATTCCGAAGGAGGGTGCGGACTCCTCTGTTTATATACGCGTACCGGTAGGGAATAAAAGTGTGATCACATAAACAGTTAAACTCCGTAAGCGATGGCGTGGAATCGTCTGTTAATGTAAAGCAGTTAAACTCCGCGAGGAGGGCGGACTCCTCTACGGTTAGCGAAGGACGCACGTAGTTAAATTCTGGAAGGAGGGTACGGACTCCTCTGTTTTAATATGTAAAGGAAATACCGGTTAGAAATAAGTGCACAGTGAAAAGGCAGTTAAACGTCGCACGGATGGTGGACTCCCCTAATGCAGGACATTAGTTAAATTCCACGGGAGGGCGAACTCCCCTGGCCTAAGAATACGCGTACGGTTATTAAAAGTGTTTCTATGTATTTGTGTAAATAAAATAACTGTGTGTGAGTGTAATAAAGGTGACTGAGTGAGAGTGTGGAGTCACTTCGACTCCCCTCTATGAAAATCTCACAGGAAAGTAAGTAGTAAGTTTTGAGAAGAAGCAAAGGCAAGGCCTTCCCGTGCCCTCCGGGGTGGCGAAAGGGAACGCACTTCTCAGAATAGTTGATTACTACCCTGTGATTGTAACAACACCAGTGGATTAGGACCCTGTAGGGGCAAAACCATCACTGGTCTAAAACGTTCTGAAAACACAAAATGGGTAAATCTAACAGTAAAAATGCTCCGGCTGCCCTACCAGCAGTCCGGCAGCAGCGGCGCTGAGCACGCTGCTCCGGGGTCTGCTGTAGTTCAGTCATGATTGCTAGGATACAGTGTTGTTAGCCAACCTCACCTAATAGTGCAAGGATCTCCCTGCTTCACTGGCATTGAGACAATCTATTGCTAATTAAATAGACTCCCTTTGTAGCCAGACTTCCCCTTACACTGTGGAGGCAGCCAACACACGCTGTATCTTACAATGACTTAGATGTATCCACGTTGATCTCTCCACTATCTTTACTGCTGTTGGTGTTGTTAACAGCACTTGGTATGGACCTTCCCAACGAGGACTGGCCCAGTTCTTCCTCTTAATCACTCTGATGAACACCCAGTCTCCTGGCTGGACTACTAGAAGGCCATCCTGTGGAAGATCAAAATTATTCGGCAGTAAATGTGTTTAAGTTATCTCTTTCTGTGTTAATGTCTTTTTCATAAAATCTGCTAATGTTTGTTCCTCATCTGCTGTTTTAGTATCCATGTCAAAAATTGGTAGACGATATGGTCGTCCATAAAGTATCTCAAATGGTGTTAAACCTGATGGTGTTGGTGTTATTCTCATATACAATTTTACTAGGTCCAAACATTCAATCCAGGTTCGTTTTGTCTCTTCTATACATTTCCTTAACCTTATTTTTATTGTGCCCTTTGTCCTTTTCCACTAATCCTGCACTTTGTGGGTGGTAAGCACAATGATGTTTTAACTTAATTTTCATGTGTTCTGCTACTCTTTGTCTTTGTCTTACACAGTGCTTTTGCTACTGTTAAAGCATCTGCTTTTTGTGATGGAACAATTTCTACCCATTTTGAAAAGGCATCAATTAATACTAGACAGTATTGATAAGGTCAACATCGATTTAGTTCAATAAAGTCCATATGAACAATTTGAAAAGGATACTGTGGTTTTGGGAATTGCCCTCTCCGGGGTCTTATATTTCCCTGTGGGTTGTGTTTCAATCAGGTAACACAGGCTTTACAAAAATTTTTTGAGTATAAATTAAATCCATAGGTAGTAAAGTATTGGTCTACCATATATACCATCCCCCCTGTCGACACACCCATGTGTCGCAATTGCAGCTGCTTTGAATAAGCTTTTGGGTAGGATGGGTTTGTTATGTATACAATAAAGTCCTTTGGGGTTTGGGGTTGCCCCATTTTTCAACCACAAATGTCGTTCCTGCGCTGGTGCCTGTTTTGCATATCCAATAAAAGGTCAGAATCTATTAATGGTTCATTGTCTGTCTAGCAGGCGATAAGAATGTATCCAAACGTTTGGAATAATAGCCAACTGGTTTATTTTATTACCATGTTGTTGTAGCTGCACACATGAATCCCCGTTTGTGTCCACCATGAGAGTGAATGGCTTGGCATAATTGGGCAGAGATAATACTGTGGAACTCACAAGTTCTTGTTTAAGAGCTGTAAACTGTTCTTCAGCTTCTTTATTCCACTGTATTTTGTCAGTCATAGCCATTGGTATAGAGTGTATTAAATCCTGCAATTTCTGCACCATCTCTGCATAACATGGAATCCAGGCTCTGCAATAATTACAGATACCTAGAAAAGTCATCATTTCCTTTTTCTGCTTCAGGTTTTAATGGAAATTGTTCGATCCGTGGTCTCCAATCAGATCGTGGCTTAATTTTGACTGGCGGAATATTTTCCAACAGTCCTACATCTGTGGGTGCTTTCACCCAGAGATGAGGAGGCAGTTTGGCCAATAAAGTCTCATCTTCCTGTGTCAACAACACAGATGTTGTTAAATTTCAATCATCCAGATCTACTTCATGTATCACCGGTGTCGTCCAAGCACTTACAAACTTGTATTTCCGATACAAGCCTGTGGATGGACTGAAATCCCACACCGACATTGCAACTGCTTCATGCCAATCAGTTGCTTCCTCAGCTATTTTAACAATTCTTCCAAGGTCCTTCCAGGACTGAGTGTCTGCCCTTATCAATGAAATATGCGGCACAGCCTCAGGTTTTCCTCTGTACCATTTGTCTGCACTTTGGGTCAGCACTACACTACACACAGAGGTGGTTTTTCTGTCTGTGTATAGGTGTGCTACTGTCTGTAATTCTGATGGAATTTTCAGAAATCCTGCTCCATACCTTTCATCCTTTCGTGGAGTGAATAGTATAGTTATGTGTAGATCTTTAGGTGGCATCATTACTACATGTTCTCTGTTTTCACAGGTCATCAGACCTTCCTCCAATAATTGTTCAGTTTGTCTCAATTCCGACAGATCCAAAGAGCACTGCCAGGCCTGGGCCAAATTTGTATATACAGTAGCGGGCTGCCTTTTTTGTTTTCAGATTTCTTTCTGCGTGTATGGCGTGGTCTACATACCCTTGTAACCCAGCTGTTGGGAGCGTTATCATGTGTTTGTCTACCCATGCTCGGATATCTGATCTGGAGTTGGCATGGAGTGCATTTTTCAATTGTTGTTCATACACGCTATCATTTTTCAGTGGTAGAAGACCACTGTGCACTTTAAAAACTTTTTCCATTTGATGTCGATAGTCTTCGAATGGTTCATCATCTTTCTGTTTTGTGCGATTTATTTCTGTGTAATTTGACTTCTGCTGGTATTTCTGCTTAATTCTCAGCAGTAGTGCGGCCAATCGATCTTCCGATTCCTGACTATCATGGGCTAATGGAGTGTGGTCTGCCTCTGCAGGATCCCAATCTCCTTTTACATCAGCCCAATCCTTTGTCACAGTTGCCATTATGACTTGTTGAACTTCATCCCCTCTAAGATTGTAGGATTTAACCAAAGCGGTTACGTCAATAATGTACTGGGCTACATCTTCTCGTGGGGGAGTTACACCTTCCACAGCTGCGTTAACGTCTGCTTGTGTCCAAGTTCGGTACACAAGAATAGTTCTTGGTCCTGACGTATGTGGATTTGCCACATGAATCATTGGATAGACTCCTGATCCACCTGGTTCCTGATCAGCCGGTGGGGCTGATAGTCCAGGTTGTTTTTCTTCATCTTTTGGTGTTTTGGATCGTGTTCTCATGACGTGTTGTGTAGGGTCTACATATGATGGGGGTTGTCCCTGTGGTAAATCTGGATAGAGTTTATTCTCCTTTATTTCAGCTTCTGGCTGACTGTGTTTTGTAGTATCCAATTTTACTACCATTTCTACTTTTGGAGTAGAAAATCGTAGAAAAACCATGCAAAATCGCATGGTTTTAGACTTGCTTACTGGTTCACAGGGAGGAGTTTGTGTTCTGCTGAACACAACATGCTGTACTTTCATCCCAGACTCCATTCATTCAGTGGATGTGCAAGACGCATTGGAAGAGCTGAATAAACTTCGTGATGCAATGCATAAAGACACCCTAGCCGTGAACCGGTGGAATCCCTGGTCCAGGTTGACTTCAGGACCATGGTGGCAGTTACTATTGAAAATGGTGACACCAGTTATTATAGTCCTAATTCTGATTGGACTTTGCATGTGTTGTGTGATCCCTTATATCAAAACAATGGTTGGCAAAATGGTGTCAAATACATTTGTACAGTGTAATCTGGCTTTCCAACCTTCTCCAACCTTCCTTTTCTTTCAAAAATTCTTGAAAGGGTAGTTGTAAAACAGCTAACTGATTATCTGCAGAGGAATGGTCTATTTTAAGAGTTTCAGTCAGGTTTTAGAATTCATCATAGTACAGAAACAGCATTAGTGAAGGTTACAAATGATCTTCTTATGGCCTCAGACAGTGGACTCATCTCTGTGCTTGTTCTGTTAGACCTCAGTGCTGCTTTTGATACTGTTGACCATAAAATTTTATTACAGAGATTAGAGCATGCCATAGGTATTAAAGGCACTGCGCTGCGGTGGTTTGAATCATATTTATCTAATAGATTACAATTTGTTCATGTAAATGGGAATCTTCTTCACAGACTAAGGTTAATTATGGAGTTCCACAAGGTTCTGTGCTAGGACCAATTTTATTCACTTTATACATGTTTCCCTTAGGCAGTATGATTAGACGGCATTGCTTAAATTTTCATTGTTACGCAGATGATACCCAGCTTTATCTATCCATGAAGCCAGAGGACACACACCAGTTAGCTAAACTGCAGGATTGTCTTACAGACATAAAGACATGGATGACCTCTAATTTCCTGCTTTTAAACTCAGATAAAACTGAAGTTATTGTACTTGGCCCCACAAATCTTAGAAACATCGTGTCTAACCAGATCCTTACTCTGGATGGCATTACCCTGACCTCTAGTAATACTGTGAGAAATCTTGGAGTCATTTTTGATCAGGATATGTCATTCAATGCACATATTAAACAAATATGTAGGACTGCTTTTTTGCATTTGCGCAATATCTCTAAAATTAGAAAGGTCTTGTCTCAGAGTGATGCTGAAAAACTAATTCATGCATTTATTTCCTCTAGGCTGGACTATTGTAATTCATTATTATCAGGTTGTCCTAAAAGTTCCCTGAAAAGCCTTCAGTTAATTCAAAATGCTGCAGCTAGAGTACTGACAGAGACTAGAAGGAGAGAACATATCTCACCCATATTGGCCTCTCTTCATTGGCTTCCTGTTAATTCTAGAATATAATTTAAAATTCTTCTTCTTACTTATAAGGTTTTGAATAATCAGGTCCCATCTTATCTTAGGGACCTCATAGTACCATATCACCCCAATAGAGCGCTTCGCTCTCAGACTGCAGGCTTACTTGTAGTTACTAGGGTTTGTAAGAGTAGAATGGGAGGCAGAGCCTTCAGCTTTCAGGCTCCTCTCCTGTGGAACCAACTCCCAATTCAGATCAGGGAGACAGACACCCTCTCTACTTTTAAGATTAGGCTTGAAACTTTCCTTTTTGCTAAAGCTTATAGTTAGGGTTGGATCAGGTGACCCTGAACCATCCCTTAGTTATGCTGCTATAGGCTTAGACTGCTGGGGGGTTCCAATGATGCACTGAGTGTTTCTATGCACCACTCTGCATTTAATCATTAGTGATTGATCTCTGCTCCCCTCCACAGCATGTCTTTTTCCTGATTCTCTCCCCTCAGCCCCAACCAGTCCCAGCAGAAGACTGCCCCTCCCTGAGCCTGGTTCTGCTGGAGGTTTTTTCCTGTTAAAAGGGAGTTTTTCCTTCCCACTGTTGCCAAGTGCTTGCTCACAGGGGGTCGTTTTGACCGTTGGAGTTTTTCCGTAATTATTGTATGGCCTTGCCTTACAATATAAAGCGCCTTGGGGCAACTGTTTGTTGTGATTTGGCGCTATATAAATAAAATTGATTTGATTTGATTTGATTACAGTTGACAATATTTATGTACACTATGTATAATTACAATAAAAGCCAACCATCTTCTCAAAATCCACCTGGCTGTGGCAGATAGATGGATTTTTTTTCAGAAGGCTGGGAATGGACTGTTTGTGTGCTATGGTGTCATCCAGGATCCAGGATGGTTCCATAGTGTGGGTGATGCAGGGAAATACATATACAGTGGGGGAAAAAAAAGTATTTGACCCCCTGTCAGCTTTGCAGGTTTTCCCACCTACAAAGAATGGAAAGGTCTGTAATTTTTATCGTAGGTACACTTCAACTGTGAGAGACAGAATCTAAAAATAAATAAATAAATAAATAAAAATTCCAATAAATCACATTATATGATTTTTTCATTTTGTTGCATAAAATAAGCATTTGATCCCCTAACAACCAGCAAGAATTCTGGCTCACACAGACCTGTTAATTTTTCTTTAAGAAGTCCTCTTATTCTGCACTCTACCTGTATTAATTGCACCTGTTTGAACTTGTTAGCCAAGACCAAAGAGCAGTCTAAGGACACCAGGGACAAAACTATATACCTGCACAAGGTTGGGATGGACTACAGGACAACAGCCAAGCAGCTTGGTAGAAGACAACAACTGTTATGATTATTTATTAGAAAGTGGAAGAAACACAAGATGACTGTCAATCTCCCTTGGTCTGGGATTCCATGCAAGATCTCACTTTGTGGGGTAAGGATGATTCTGAGAAAGCTCAGAACTACACTGGAGGACCTGGTCAATGACCTGAAGAGAGCTAGGACCACAGTCACAAAGATTACATTAGTAATACATGATGCTGTCATGGTTTAAAATCCTGCAGGGCAGCAAGGTCCCCCTGCTCAAGCCAGCACATGTCCAGGCCCGTTTGAAGTTCACCAGTGACCATCTGGATGATCCAGAGGAGGCATGGGAGAAGGTCATGTGGTCAGATGAGACCAGAATAGAGCTTTTTGGAGTCAACTCCACTTTCCATGTTTATAGGATGAGAACAACCCCAAGAAAACTATCCCAACAGGTTTGGAGGTGAAACTCCAAACCTGAAAGATTTGGAGAAGATCTGTATGGAAGAGTGGACCAAAATCCCTGTTGCATTGTGTGAAAACTTGGTCAAGAACTACAGGAAACATCTGACCTCTGTAATGGCAGATAAATGTTTCTGTACCAATGTATGTTTCTGCTCTATTTTTCTAGGGGCTCAAATACAGTGGTCCCTTGTTTATCGCCAGAGTTACATTCTAAAAATAACCTGCAATAGGCGAAATCCGTGAAGTAGTCAGCATTAGTTTTTACAATTATTATAGATGTTTTAAGGCTGTAAAACCCCTCACGGCACACTTTATACACTTTTCTCAAACAGGCATTAACATTTTCTCACTTTTCTCTCCTGTGTAAACACTCTCTTTTTTCTTCTGGGTGAGAAGATTATAAACACACACACGCAGAACACAATGCGCATGCTCTCCCTTTGCTCACTGCCTCCGGGGGTACGAATGCGGGACCTGCAAAGAATCCAAGTCATGGCCACGGAGCTCTGCAGCTGCGGTATACCGAGACCCTGCAGCGCTGTGGATTTTTCCACAAGAAATCTATCCTTGTGGGCTGCCAGAGCGCTCCGCATCAAAACAGCGAACGTAGTCTCTGGACCTGTTGCCAGAGATGGTGCAGCTCTGCACAGCAGAGAGGGGGGCGGTGTGAGTGGCCCGCTGCAGTGTTTACTGAGCCCGCAGACTCAGTAAGTGAAAAAAAAGAAGCATACAAAATTGCACTAAAAAAAATCCGCGAAACTGCGAGGCTGTGAAAGGTGAACCGCATTATAGCGAGGGACCACTGTACTTATTTTATGCAACAAAATGCAAATTAATTATTTAAAAATCATACAATGTGATTTTCTGGATTTTTTTAGATTCTGTCTCTCACAGTTGAAGTGTACCTACGATAAAAATTACAGACCTCTCCATTCTTTGTAGGTGGGAAAACCTGCAAAATTCACAGGGGGTCAAATACCTATTTTCCCCACTGTATGCTCCCAGACCCGACTTGAGCCAAAATGTCAGCTTCCACAAGCTGAAGCATACTTTTAACTAAACAATGTTTAGAATCTGTGGAATCAATAATCAATTTGCAATAAATGTTTTTCAAAGGTTTGAGATGACATCCATCACTATAGATTATGTTTCCATGGGAGCTTTTAAATAATAGATATTTTTTAAACATTTCACTAATTTATTATTTTCAGACTGTTTGGAGCTATAGAAATTCAGCATGAAAGAACATGTGATCAATTACAAAAAAAAATATCTATTCTGCAACATGAATAGCTCTTAGAAGAATGATGAAATTGAAAATGAAAAAAGAAAGGGCCTTGGATTTATAATTCTGCTTTTTTTGTTTTCATGTTACAAGGATTTTTGTACCTACTTGACTATGAAATGAGTGAAGCATGTCAAGGGTCTTGTGTAACCCTGAGGTAAGGCGGTTGTTATTGGTGTGTGTGTGTGTGTGTGTGTTCTTTTCTAACTTTGTGTAGCATACAGCATATGTTCTTTTGTCTGTTTCTGGAAGAGCATTCTGACCTTTCTGCAAGTTTTTTTTTTCTTTTCCTCCTGTTAGTTTTTGCTGTCAGCCATGTCCTGGCCTCGTAAATCGATGGCTGTAGTTGCCCTCTCCCTAACAACAGTGTAACACATGGCTGGCATTATGCATTAACAGCATTTAGTAATGATCACATTCTCCACCAGTTCCTCATACACCCCCCCACCCAAACTCTCCAAGTGTGAATTTATTCATGGAGAGAAACAGCAAATTAACCAAATTTAAAATGGCAATGGTAGAGGCCTCAGAGCAGAGTAACACATCGATAGAGAAAACACTCCAAACACAGCCCTCTTCATTTACATTTTCATTTAATTTTCCTTTGGCCTGTAGCACCATGTACAGAATCAATCTTTATAACTCTATTTCCAATATATTACTGAGAGACAGCAGGAAGAAAGGGGAAGTATTGATTGGCTGAGTGTTCATTGTGTCTTCTCAGAGATTGCACACTTCATAAGAACAGCGATGAAATTGCTGTTTGTTTCCTATTTCTGTGTCTTTATTTTATTTGACCGAGTAATAATGTTGTTTAATGTGGCTGAGGCACCGCAGTCGATACACATCTTTTTCTCCTACGCATTTTCTCTGGACCCAATAATCATTGATTTTTTAAAGAATGACAGGATGTCATTCAGGACTTCACTCTTTTGACAAAGAGTTTGTTATTACTGAGCATATGCTGTTGTGGAGCAGGTAAAAATGACATTTGTCATCACATTTGTTGGTTTTGAAGAATGCTCTTTCATTGGATTTACTCAATAAATGCATTTGCTGAGAAGTGAAATTGTGTCAGTCTTGTTTTTCCAATAAGATAATGTTTTGGCAGATTAACTCAATGGCTTTTCATTGAGTTAACACAACATTGTTGATAAAAGCTAAAAAGATTGTTCTTTTAATATCTCCAGTTTCATATATATTCTGGGTCACTTTACATATTTGTGCTGTACCACTTGAAAACTTGTTTCAAGGAAATGAAATATGATGCAGTGCTAATGACAATGCTCCTCGTTGAGCATTGAGTATTCTTTTCCTTATAATTTGCAGTTGTTTAATTGGTATCCCATTGCAAACTGCACACACACACACACACACAATATATATATATATATATATATATATATATATATATATATATATATATATATATATATATACATACGAGGTCTCTTAGATAATAAACCGACCCTTTTATTTTTTTTTTTTAACTATATGGATTTGAATGACATGCGATTACACCAATCATGCTTGAACCCTCGTGCGTATGCGTGAGTTTTTTCACGCGTGTCGGTGACGTCATTTCCCTGTGGGCAGGCCTTGAGTGAGATGTGGTCCGCCCTCTCGGCTGAATTCCTTTGTTTCACACGCTGCTCGAGACGGCGCGCTTTGCTTTATCAAAATTTTTTCTGGACCTGTGAGGAATATCCGAGTGGACACTATTCGAGAAATTAAGCTGGTTTTCTGTGAAAAGTTTAACGGCTGATGAGAGATTATGGGGTGTTTCTGTCGGTGTAAGGACTTCCCACGGAGCGGGACGTCCTGCAGCGCTTCCAGGTGATGTCGTCGGCCTGTTTCGAGCTGAAAACATCCTAATTTAAGGCTTAATTCACCCAGGACATCGTGAGAGAACAGAGAAGATTCAGAAGAGGCCGGCATGAGGAATTTATGCGGACATTCCACTGTTTAAGGACATTTTTTTAATGAAAGACGTGCGCGCAAATTCGCCGAGTCGTTTCCGTGACGACTCGGCAATCTGTGTGTGCCGCGACAGGAAAAACACCTCCGTGTTGAAAACCATTTGTAGAATTCAGGCGGCTTTTAATGGCTTTCAACAAGTGAGTAACTGAGAAATTGTTTAACAGCTTGGGCATGTTCCAACTTGCCCGTTAAGATTTCCAACGGAGGTGTTTTTCCTGCCGCGACCCCCCGCGGTCGGGTCCAGCCCGACATGCGACTCTGCCCGCACGTTCTTTCATTACAAAATGACCGTTAACAATGGAATGTCCGAATAAACTCCTCATGCCGACTTCTTCTGAAAGTTCTCTGTTCTCTGACGACTTACAGTGTCAACAGAGCCTGAAATGTGGAAGTTTTCAACTTGAAACGGCGAGACGCTGCCGCCTCGAAGCGCAGATCGCCGTCAGGCGCCGTGGACCGTCCTTAAAGCGACACTACCAGACCAAAATCTCTCATCAGCCGTTAAAATTTTTACCGAAAACCAGCTGAATTTATTGAATGGTGTCCACTCAGTTGTGCCTTACAGTTTTGAAAAAAATTTTTTATCAAACAAAGCAACAGTCTCTGAGCCATTCCTAAACAATGAAAAAAATCGACGAGCGGGTGGACGACTCCTCACTCAAAGACTGCCCACAGGCGAATGACGTAACCGACAGGCGTGAAAAAACTCTCGCATGCCCACGAGGGTTCAAGCATGTCTGATGTAATCACACGTGATTCAAATCCATATGGTTTTTGAAAAAATAATAAGGTCGGATACTTTTCTAATAGACCTCGTATATATTCTCACAAGAGTGAAACCCTTCCTCAGTTGTTGTGACCTGGAGAAAGCAATCCACGCATTCATCAGCTCACGCTTGGACTACTGCAATGCTTTGTACATTGGACTCAGTCAAACATCTTTACACAGATTACAACTGGTACAGAATGCTGCTGCCCGGCTCCTCACAAATTCGCGTAAACATCAGCATATCACACCTGTTCTGCGCTCTCTCCACTGGCTGCCAGTGCAATACAGGATCCAATACAAAATTCTCCTGTTTGTTTTCTGCTCCATCCACAGCTTCGCACCTGCGTATCTATGTGAGATTCTGACTCTTCACCAGCCCAGCAGATTTCTACGGTCTGCACAGCTCTACTTGTTGGAGCAGCCCAGGTCTCGAAGCAAACAGTGGGGTGATTGTGCTTTCGCAGTAGCAGGTCCTAAACTTTGGAACTCGCTGCCCCTTGACTTGCGTGCCATCTCAGATCTGCCCCTTTTTAAAACAAAACTCAAAACATATTTGTTTAGATGTGCTTTTGATACTTAGTCTTTTTAGACTTGGGAATAAAATGAATCCGTGTTCCTCTTTTTAACTATATTTTAAATGCGATTTTTACATGTAAAGCGCTTTGGTCAACTTAGGTTGTTGTAAGGCGCTTAACAAATAAAATTTGATTGATTGATTGATATATATATATATATATATATATAGTAGTGTTCAGAATAATAGTATCCTATGTGACTAAAAAGATTAATCCAGGTTTTGAGTATATTTCTTATTGTTACATGGGAAACAAGGTACCAGTAGATTCAATAGATTCTCACAGATCCAACAAGACCAAGCATTCATGATATGCACACTCTTAAGGCTATGAAATTGGGCTATTAGTAAAAAAAAAAGTAGAAAAGGGGGTGTTCACAATAATAGTAGTGTGGCATTCAGTCAGTGAGTTCATCAATTTTGTGGAACAAACAGGTGTGAATGAGGTGTCCCCTATGTAAGGATGAAGCCAGCAACTGTTGAACATGCTTTTCTCTTTGAAAGCCTGAGGAAAATGGGACATTCAAGACATTGTTCAGAAGAACAGCGTAGTTTGATTAAAAAGTTGATTGGAGAGGGGAAAACTTATATGCAGGTGCAAAAAAATTATAGGTTGTTCATCTACAATGATCTCCAATGCTTTAAAATGGACTAAAAAACCAGAGACGCATGGAAGAAAACGGAAAACAACCATCAAAATGGATAGAAGAATAACCAGAATGGCAAAGGCTCACCCACTGATCAGCTCCAGGATGATCAAAGACAGTCTGGAGTTACCTGCAAGTGCTATGACAGAAGACGCTTGTGTGAAGCTAATTTATTTGCAAGAACCCCCTGCAAAGTCCCTCTGTTAAATAAAAGACGTGCAGAAGAGGTTACAATTTGCCAAAGAACAGATCAACTGGCCTAAAGAGAAATGGAGGAATATTTTGTGGACTGATGAGAGTAAAATTGTTCTTTTTGGGTCCAAGGGCCACAGACAGTTTGTGAGACGACTCCCAAACTCTGAATTCAAGCCACAGTTCACAGTGAAGACAGTGAAGCATGGTGGTGCAAGCATCATGATATGAGCATGTTTCTCCTACTATGGTGTTGGGCCTATATATCGCATACTAGGTATCGTGGATCAGTTTGGATATGTCAAAATACTTGAAGAGGTCATGTTGCCTTATGCTGGAGAGGACATGTCCTTGAAATGGGTGTTTCAACAAGACAATAACCCCAAGCACACTAGTAAATGAGCAAAATCTTGGTTCCAAACCAACAAAATTAATGCTTCACAGATGTGAAGAAATCTGTTATGTGCAGACGCGAGTTGAGGAGTGGACCAGCGTCTGACTGAACCCAGCGCTAAATAACCAGAAAGCGGTTCCAAAAACAAAACAAATTTATTTTCCTTCTGTGCAATAATTTGTGTACAACATAAATGTGCGGTTGTCTGGTGACGTGAAGGACGGCGCGCTCTCCAGCGCCCAAATGGATCGAAGCCCGACGCTTCTGGACCCAGACTCACCGCCGAACACCCCCCAGGTGGATACGACAAACTGACTCTGTGAAGGATGGAAAAGGTGAGGTAAGTCAACAGCTACAACAACTATCCTTCAAAGGCACACACTATCAGCAACACATTCAGGTCTGAATTTAAGCTTTATGTAAATGAGCAGCTTCTCACAACAGGTGGAGGATCATCATTCCGTACGCCACGGCAGTGATAAGCGAGCTGCACAATTCTCATCAATGTTCAAATATACTGCGTAACAAAATACCAAATTACTGTTAACACTTATTCAGACAATCATCACCTCTGATGTGTGCTGACAGCATGTGTCCCTCACCCGTCCTCCTTCACAGGCACGATGTGTCAAACCCAGGCGCGGTCCTCAGCGTCTCACAAACGAACGTCACAAGGTCGAGTTCCCGGCAATTCTGCTCGAATCACTCATGGCTTAAATGCAGAACGCCATCTCATTATCTGCTTCAGCTGAAAGTCTTTAAGTTTGCATGTGAGCATCATCCACAGGTGCTGCAAGTCATTAGGCCTGCATGTGAACATCCTCCACAAGTGCAGCCAATAATGCTGATGAGGGTGAAGGACTCTTCTGCCAGCACCTTCTCCACAGACAAAAACCAGTTTGCATACCACCTGGAGAGCAAAGAAAATAAAACAACACCAAAATGTCCAGCCAAACCCCCCAACACACAACAAAATCATGAAAAACTGTGGTTATACAACTACGAGGCCTGTCTAAAAAGTAATGGACCTTTTTGTTTTTTTCAAAAACTATATGGATTTGAATCACGTGTGATTGCATCAGCCAAGCTTGAACCTTCGTGCGCATGCGTGAGTTTTTTCACACCTGTCGGTTGCGTCATTCGCCTGTGGGCAGGCTTTGAGTGAGCACTGGTCCACCCCCCTTGTCGGATTTTTATTGTCAGGGAAATGGCTGAGAGGCTGCCGCTTTGCTCCATGAAATTTTTTTCAGAAACTGTTAGAGACAGCCAGTTGGAAACCATTCGAAAGATTCAGATGGATTTCGGTGAAGATTCTGTCGGCGTCACATGGATTAAGGAGTGTTAAAACCTCCGTGTTGGAAGTCTCACAGGACATGTTGTGGCATGTCCAGCTGTTACACAATTTCTCGGATACTCGACTGAAAAGCCATCGAAAGCCGTCTGAATCTTCTGAATGGTTTCCAACACGGAGGTGTTTTTTTTTTGTTGTGCGCCATGAGCGGCTCCGTGCCAACGCGCAAAATCCTCCGCACATCTTTCATTACAAAATCTCCTGTAACAGTGGAATGTGCTGCAAAAGTGCTATGTCCAGCTCTCTTGCCATTTCTGTGGTAGTCACACGATGTCCCGGATCAACACAGCGTTCACTTTAGAAATGATCTGGTCGTTCCAGCCTGTGGATGGCTGCTCGGTGCGCCGCGCGCCCTCCGCCGCTGAGGGCCGTCTTTAAAAAGGCTTTAACACTCCTTAATCCGTGTGACGCTGACAGAATCTTCACCGAAATCCATCTGAATCTTTCAAATGGTTTCCAAATGGCTGTCTCTAACAGTTTCTGAAAAAAATTTCATGGAGCAAAGCGGCAGCCTCTCAGCCATTTCCCTGACAATAAAAATCCGACAAGGGGGGTGGACCAGTGCTCACTCAAAGCCTGCCCACAGGCGAATGACGCAACCGACAAGCGTGAAAAAACTCACGCATGCGCACAAAGGTTCAAGCTTGGCTGATGCAATCACACGTGATTCAAATCCATATAGTTTTTGAAAAAAATAAAAAGGCCCATTACTTTTTGGACAGACCTCGTAAATACTCTTTTAGTGATTCACCGCTGGGTGTGTCCTGCTCTGGAGATGGTGTCAGGTGAGGAGTTTGACTGGGATGGTCCACCTGTCAAACTTGCAGAGGACAGAACACCCCCCCCCCCCCGGTAAAACAATAATCTTAAGAGAAATGTTGTAGAAAAACAAACAACACTAGTTTCTAACCTCAGGAAGATAGACAACGAGCTACAACTTTATTTTTTATCCATATGAGCTGTCCTCTAAGAACGGAAAAATAACACTGACCTGAACGAGCAGACGGCAGAGAAACTGAAGCGTAGGGACCATTGAGAAAGTGTAAACACAAGACACCAGAAAAAATATTCAATAAATTCAGGTGAGGTGTCACCAAATGTAGCGGCTGCACTCTGCATTGTGTTGTTATGACTCCGCCCATTCGCTCCCCTCGGGACGCAAACTCACGAGCTCCAGCATGGGAGTCAGACTCTCTAACCAGAAGGCTAAAACCCAGGGCTCTGGCCTTGTGACCAGAGAATCCTTTTGAGCTGCTGGGAATGAGATTTACTTACTACATCTGCACAGCGACACCTGCTGGCCTCCGTTATACAAATTCACAAATAAAAACTAGCAATGCAAGTATATACTGATCAACCCCCTAAATGGATTTTTCACTGGACTATACACAAGCAGCCTTTTTGTGCGCACTCGGGGTGGACAGCTCCTGTACTCATGCACGCATGCGTACATATGACAGTCTGCCAACTGAGTGTTCACAGGATCACACGGTTCTGTTCACATAGAGCAGCCTGCCTGATGTTGTGCATGCTGGCGCATTCGCTGCAGGCTGTTGCAAAAGCGATATATTTTTTATGTATTTCCACGTGAGGACAGCATGCACACGCATGCTCCTCACGGTGGTGGGTTGTAAGGTCATGTCCGTCAAAACACGGTGTGACTTGCAAGTCCACAGATTCCAACAGCTGCAGATGTTTGCAGACACGCCCACCTTTTCAGTCAGCACACAGAAGAAAGTGTCACTCTCTGTTTCTTTGTTCTGTGATTATTTTCGTTATTTGTTATGTAATTATGTATGTAGTTATTGTATTATTTATTTAGAAATTTGTCCTGGCTGTGTTCTCTGGAGTTCAGGGTTGAGTTCATTTAAAAAGTGTTGAAGTCGAAGGTTCGATAAGCATTCTGGGCTCACACACCATTCCAACTCATTATTTATTTATTACCACCCTTGAAAAATGTCAGCTACCTATTTTATAAACATGACCTAATCTAGAGCCCGTGGCTCCGCACGGGAAACAGACAGTATATGTTCATTACTCCTGTAACTTATGTTTGTGTCCTGATAAACTGCTAGTTGCACCTCTAAACCAGAATGGCTGGTCAAATCTGGCTTTGGGGGGGCTTCCATATTCTGTTATACAATTGAGATTCCAGTGATTTTCAGTGAGGAGCAGAGGCTCCTAATGGAGGTGTATATAAGGCAGCCAGCTGTCTGTTAGTGCAGCTCAGTGATTGATGGGAGGAGACATGCGCCATTTACCGGCCAAGCTGGAACTAGAAGGAACCTCCATCTTCTCTTTCAAAGCAGTCACAGGATGCCTCTCAGAGAAAATTGGCCTATTTCCATGAGGGCAGATCGGCTAAATTCAACGCCAGTCTCTCTCTCTCTCTCTCTCACTCACACACACACACACATGCACGTGCGAGCATGCGCATGCGCAAAGAAGCACACAAGGAGCCTGTGAGCGCACATACATGCACATTTAATGGGAGCGCACACATGATCACACAAGGTGCACAAATAGCCTTTCGTTGAGATGTAAGATGTGCATACACAGCATGAAAAAAAACCCTGGATTTATTTCTGCCAGTTTCATGTTACATATCATCAAATAACAGTGGTCCAGGTGACAGTCTGTCATGATTTGGTAAATATGTACCATCTTATGAATTTAACATTTTAATTAATTTTTAATTTGGAAGAGAATCCTCTTAAATCCGTGATCACAATTCGATGAGTGTCAGGTTTAACGTTTTTTTCAGGTTTAACGGTTTTTACCTGCACATACAAAAACAAGACTCAACAGAACCAGACAGAGAGTAGAAGTTCTTTTGGTGGCTTTGCGCAAAGGGGAAGAACTCAACAGAACTTGCAGCTTTTCTGTGCAGTCTTCCGAAGAGGTCCCACTTCGCAGAGCCTTTTTATTGAGACACAAACATGGGTGGTTACAGGGTGAATCATTCATTTACATACACATGATTGTATGATGCACATCGCAGGCAGACAGACACAAGGCACTTCAAGGCTGTGGAGCATTCTGTTCCTCTGACTAATCAGTTTCTGCTGGCACATGTTAAACCACAAACAGGGATATGCAGTCCTTGATCAAGCCTCTGTTTGCAACCTTGACAGTTTTGGAATGTTAAGCATTCATTTTCACAGGGCTCATCTCAGGTTGTGGTAATAGGAGAATGATGGTCAAATAGAAAAAAAAAAAAAAATATATATATATATATATATATATACACTCAACAAAAATATAAACGCAACACTTTTGGTTTTGCTCCCATTTTGTATGAGATGAACTCAAAAATCTAAAACGTTTTCCACATACACAATATCACCATTTCCCTCAAATATTGTTCACAAACCAGTCTAAATCTGTGATAGTGAGCACTTCTCCTTTGCTGAGATAATCCATCCCACCTCACAGGTGTGCCATATCAAGATGCTGATTAGACACCATGATTAGTGCACAGGTGTGCCTTAGACTGTCCACAATAAAAGGCCACTCTGAAAGGTGCAGTTTTATCACACAGCACAATGCCACATATGTTGCAAGATTTGAGGGAGCGTGCAATTGGCATGCTGACAACAGGAATGTCAACCAGAGCTGTTGCTCGTGTATTGAATGTTCATTTCTCTACCATAAGCTGTCTCCAAAGGCGTTTCAGAGAATTTGGCAGTACATCCAACCAGCCTCACAACCGCAGACCACGTGTAACCACACCAGCCCAGGACCTCCACATCCAGCATGTTCACCTCCAAGATCATGAGACCAGCCACTCGGACAGCTGCTGGAACAATCGGTTTGCATAACCAAAGAATTTCTACACAAACTGTCAGAAACCATCTCAGGGAAGCTCATCTGCATGCTCGTCGTCCTCATCGGGGTCTCGACCTGACTCCAGTTCGTCGTCGTAACCGACTTGAGTGGGCAAATGCTCACATTCGCTGGCATTTGGCACGTTGGAGAGGTGTTCTCTTCACGGATGAATCCCGGTTCACACTGTCCAGGGCAGATGGCAGACAGCGTGTGTGGCGTCATGTGGGTGAGCGGTTTTCTAATGTCAATGTTGTGGATCGAGTGGCCCATGGTGGCGGTGGGGTTATGGTATGGGCAGGCGTCTGTTATGGACGAAGAACACAGGTGCATTTTATTGATGGCATTTTGAATGCACAGAGATACTGTGACGAGATCCTGAGGCCCATTGTTGTGCCATACATCCAAGAACATCACCTCATGTTGCAGCAGGATAATGCACAGCCCCATGTTGCAAGGATCTGTACACAATTCTTGGAAGCTGAAAATGTCCCAGTTCTTGCATGGCCGGCATACTCACCGGACATGTCACCCATTGAGCATGTTTGGGATGCTCTGGACCGGCGTATACGACAGCGTGTACCAGTTCCTGCCAATATCCAGCAACTTCGCACAGCCACTGAAGAGGAGTGGACCAACATTCCACAGGCCACAATTGACAACCTGATCAACTCTATGCGAAGGAGATGTGTTGCACTGCATTAGGCAAATGGTGGTCACACCAGATACTGACTGGTATCCCCCCCCCCCAATAAAACAAAACTGCACCTTTCAGAGTGGCCTTTTATTGTGGACAGTCTAAGGCACACCTGTGCACTAATCATGGTGTCTAATCAGCATCTTGATATGGCACACCTGTGAGGTGGGATGGATTATCTCAGCAAAGGAGAAGTGCTCACTATCACAGATTTAGACTGGTTTGTGAACAATATTTGAGGGAAATGGTGATATTGTGTATGTGGAAAAAGTTTTAGATCTTTGAGTTCATCTCATACAAAATGGGAGAAAAACCAAAAGTGTTGCATTTATATTTTTGTTGAGTGTATATATATATATATATATCTATATATATATATATATATATATATATATATATATATATATATATATATATATATATATATATATATATATATATATGACCCGGACGCCTATGATGACACAACTTCTGTGTGAATACATAAAGCAAAACTTGAGATGACATCCATTCTGTTCATGATGTTGTGATTAAAAATGTCACTGGCAAGAGATTATAACTGATGTTTTAGAATGGTGTTTTTGTACATACGTGTTCATAAATGATAAACAGGAGTGATTATGTTGGAAAAATTCACATATGCCATTAAAATGATCATTTACTCATATATATATATATATATATCGCATTAAAGATTGATAGTGGCATTGGGGTTGTTGGCGTTGAAGAATGTTGCATTGGACAAATGTTTACGCTATACGAGGGCTGTCCGTAAAGTACAGGTCCTTTTTATTTTTTTCAAAAACTATATGGATTTCATTCATATGTTTTTACGTCAGACATGAAAGACGTGCGGGTCCGCGTCAGGACGCAGCCGACGCGGCGGCACAGGAAAAACACCTCCGTGTTGATAACCATTTGTTAAAATCCAGTTGGCTTTTGATGGCTTTCAGTGGAGTGAGTATATGAGAAATTGTTTATCAGCTGGAGATGTTCCAACTTGTCCTCAAGGCTTCCAACAGAGGTGTTTTTCCTGTGGCGGAGCGTCGCGGCGGCGTCTTTCATTAAAAAAATCTCCTTTAACAGTGGAATATCCGGATAAAATGCTGAAACCGACTTCTTCTGAAACTTCTCTGTTCTCTCACGACGTCCTGGATCAACAGAGCCTGAAATGTGGAGGTTTTAAGCTTGAAACAGGCTGATGACGCCGCCTGAGAGCGCTGCGCGATGTCTCGCACCGTGAAAAGTCCTTAAAGCGACAGAATCACCTCAAAATCTCTCATCAGCTGTTAAAATTTTCACTGAAAACCAGCTTAATTTTTCGAACCATGTCCACTTCGATGTGTCTCACAGGTTTAGAAAAAATTTTGATCAAACAAAGCGCCAGTCTCTCAGCAACTTCTCAGACAAAGGAATTCCGACGAGGGGCTGGACGACTCCTCCCACAAGGAGTGCTCACAGGCGAATGATGTCACCGACAGGCGTGGAAAAACTCACGCATGCGCACGAGGGTTCAAGCATGTCTGACGTAAAAACATATGAATGAAATCCATATAGTTTTTGAAAAAAATAAAAAGGACCTATACTTTACGGACAGACCTCGTAGTTTTAACAATCATGGAACGGATGCAGGGTATTACACAGCAGAATAACACAAAAAATACAGCCATTATTACAAAGACCGGAGTCAACACTTTGAGCAGTAGTTGCCACCAGGTACCAGAAGAAAACCAGGACCAGAAGTCCCAGTGGTGGGAATGCATGGTGGACTCAACTGAGTCCCGAACTTCAGTCATTTCTCGCAAGGCTCGGGTGATAGCTCCTCCATCAGCGGTGTTATCTGGAATGAAAGTGCAGCACGCTGTGCCCACTATAGCGCACACACCTCCCTGCGGTGTGGTCAACAAGTCCAGAACCATATGGTTCTGTAACACCATAAGTTGGAGGGCTCATATTTCTTCCTTCGTAGCGTTTGTCATAGCGAGAGTGGAGTTCATAAAACGTAAGAAACTATATTGTGTCATTTCCACTTGATCTGGCACTAGGTTGACCCCGGCTTGAGGAACAAAGCCGAATAAAACCCTCCATCCATCCCCAACGATACGTTTATCTGGAGGTATATCTCCTACAGTATCAACTAGGGTGCGCTTGGATTGTTTGATATTGTGGGCTTCCCTGAATGTAAGAGTAGAGGATGACCATAAGTGTTTAGGAATGTAACCTAATTCTTCATGTAAATACACTAATCCGCATGTCTCTCCCCAACCTGGAGGGAGGTGGGCATAGACATTGGAGCCGCAGAGCCAGTAGTAATCAGTTAGTATCCTGTTACCCTTTTTGGATGGAGCAATTGCGGAACAACCACATCCTGATGAATTATAACCACTTTTTGTCATCAAATGATTTCTTGTAGAATAGTTGTCTTAAGGTTGCATTGTTGGCACAGAAAGAAACTTATTCCCCACTGCTGGGTAGTCCATCAGAGTAAATGTAAATGTTATTAAGAAATGATCAGACAGAAGGGAGTTTTCAGGGAATACTGTTAAGTCTTCTATTTCCATACCATAAGTCAGAACAAGATCTAAGATATGATTAAAGTGGTGGGTGGACTCATTACTTTTTGAGCAAAGCCAATAGAGTCTAATAATAGATTAAATGCAGTGTTGAGGCTGTCATTCTCAGCATCTGTGTGGATGTTAAAATCGCCCACTATAATTATCTTATCTGAGCTAAGCACTAAGTCAGACAAAGGTCTGAAAATTCACAGAGAAACTCACAGTAACAACCAGGTGGACGATAGATAATAACAAATAAAACTGGTTTTTGGGACTTCCAATTTGGATGGACAAGACTAAGAGACAAGCTTTCAAATGAATTAAAGCTCTGGGTTTTTGATTAATTAATAAGCTGGAATGGAAGATTGCTGCTAATCCTCCGCCCCGGCCCGTGCTACGAGCATTCTGACAGTTAGTGTGACTCGGGGGTGTTGACTCATTTAAACTAACATATTCATCCTGCTGTAACCAGGTTTCTGTTAGGCAGAATAAATCAATATGTTGATCAATTATTATATCATTTACCAACAGGGACTTAGAAGAGAGAGACCTAATGTTTAATAGACCACATTTAACTGTTTTAGTCTGTGGTGCAGTTGAAGGTGCTATATTATTTTTTCTTTTGGAATTTTTATGCTTAAATAGATTTTTGCTGGTTATTGTGGTCTGGGAGCAGGCACCGTCTCTACGGGGATGGGGTAATGAGGGGATGGCAGGGGGAGAGAAGCTGCAGAGAGGTGTGTAAGACTACAACTCTGCTTCCTGGTCCCAACCCTGGATAGTCACGGTTTGGAGGATTTAAGAAAATTGGCCAGATTTCTAGAAATGAGAGCTACTCCATCCAAAGTGGGATGGATGCCGTCTCTCCTAACAAGACCAGGTTTTCCCCAGAAGCTTTGCCAATTATCTATGAAGCCCACCTCATTTTTTGGACACCACTCAGACAGCCAGCAATTCAAGGAGAACATGCGGCTAAACATGTCACTCCCGGTCCGATTGGGGAGGGGCCAAGAGAAAACTACAGAGTCCGACATTGTTTTTGCAAAGTTACACACCGATTTAATGTTAATTTTAGTGACCTCCGATTGGCGTAACCAGGTGTCATTACTGCCGACGTGAATTACAATCTTACCAAATTTACGCTTAGCCTTAGCCAGCAGTTTCAAATTTCCTTCAATGTCGCCTGCTCTGGCCCCCGGAAGACAATTGACTATGGTTGCTGGTGTCGCTAACTTCACATTTCTCAAAACAGAGTCGCCAATAACCAGAGTTTGATCCTCAGTGGGTGTGTCGTCGAGTGGGGAAAAACGGTTAGAGATGTGAACGGGTTGGCGGTGTACACGGGGCTTCTGTTTAGGGCTACGCTTCCTCCTCACAGTCACCCAGTCAGCCTGCTTTCCCGGCTGCTCGGGATCTGCCAGGGGGGAACTAACGGCGGCTAAGCTACCTTGGTCCGCACCGACTACAGGGGCCTGGCTAGCTGTAGAATTTTCCATGGTGCGGAGCCGAGTCTCCAATTCGCCCAGCCTGGCCTCCAAAGCTACGAATAAGCTACACTTATTACAAGTACCGTTACTGCTAAAGGAGGCCGAGGAATAACTAAACATTTCACACCCAGAGCAGAAAAGTGCGGGAGAGACAGGAGAAGCCGCCATGCTAAACCGGCTAAGAGCTAGTAGCTACGCTAAGCTAGCGGATTCCTAAAAACACGCAAAGTGAATAATGTGTAAATAATTTAGAGGTGATTCAGCAGAAGGAGTGCTTTAGTTAAGGCACATAAAGATTACACTGGGAAACAAATCGTAATCTAGATAACTAGATCAATCTAACTGCGCAGATTAAACAGCTAACAGATACAGAAAAACACCGCTGTGCTCCGGAACAGGAAGTGATACAATACCGCAGTGAGAGCCAACCACCAGTAGAGGCAGCAAAGAACAAAAGTGAGGAAAGCCACCAAAGCATGGTGTCTAACCAGATCCTTACTCTGGATGGCATTACCCTGACCTCTAGTAATACTGTGAGAAATCTTGGAGTCATTTTTTATCAGGATATGTCATTCAAAGCGCATATTAAACAAATATGTAGGACTGCTTTTTTGCATTTACGCAATATCTCTAAAATCAGAAAGGTCTTGTCTCAGAGTGATGCTGAAAAACTAATTCATGCATTTATTTCCTCTAGGCTGGACTATTGTAATTCATTATTATCAGGTTGTCCTAAAAGTTCCCTAAAAAGCCTTCAGTTAATTCAAAATGCTGCAGCTAGAGTACTGACGGGGACTAGAAGGAGAGAGCATATCTCACCCATATTGGCCTCTCTTCATTGGCTTCCTGTTAATTCTAGAATAGAATTTAAAATTCTTCTTCTTACTTATAAGGTTTTGAATAATCAGGTCCCATCTTATCTTAGGGACCTCGTAGTACCATATCACCCCAATAGAGCGCTTCGCTCTCAGACTGCAGGCTTACTTGTAGTTCCTAGGGTTTGTAAGAGTAGAATGGGAGGCAGAGCCTTCAGCTTTCAGGCTCCTCTCCTGTGGAACCAGCTCCCAATTCAGATCAGGGAGACAGACACCTTCTCTACTTTTAAGATTAGGCTTAAAACTTTCCTTTTTGCTAAAGCTTATAGTTATGGCTGGATCAGGTGACCCTGAACCATCCCTTAGTTATGCTGCTATAGACGTAGACTGCTGGGGGGTTCCCATGATGCACTGTTTCTTTCTCTTTTTGCTCTGTATGCACTCTGCATTTAATCATTAGTGATCGATCTCTGCTCCCCTCCACAGCATGTCTTTTTCCTGGTTCTCTCCCTCAGCCCCAACCAGTCCCAGCAGAAGACTGCCCCTCCCTGAGCCTGGTTCTGCTGGAGGTTTCTTCCTGTTAAAAGGGAGTTTTTCCTTCCCACTGTAGCCAAGTGCTTGCTCACAGGGGGTCGTTTTGACCGTTGGGGTTTTACATAATTATTGTATGGCCTTGCCTTACAATATAAAGCGCCTTGGGGCAACTGTTTGTTGTGATTTGGCGCTATATAAAAAAAATGATTGAATTGAATTGAATTGGCACAGGCATTATTATTCATACAATGTTTTTGTGCAGTTTTATTCTCATGCCGACAATAGGTGTAGGTTGCATTGCACAACCATTCGGGAACATCGCCTAATCGTCTAGAATTGGCCGTCACGCAATAGTCAAAAGTGTGGTATATCAGTAGGTCGGATATTAGTAGGGGATTTTTTACTTGGGGCCATGCTATTGCGTCGGGTGTTCCATTCGCTGAACAATTTATGCGGGATAATGCAGAAAACCCAGTTATATTAATTGGGATGGTAAAATTAGCCTGGTCTATAGCCGTATTTATTCCTTGGTGTGTGGACAAAGCTAATAAAAAGTCAGTTTTAATAACTGGTGGTACTGTAGCATGTAGCCCATTGTGAGTGCTGGACACCAGCATGTGAGCACATACATAACAATTAGATTGATTAGCCATGTGTGAAGTGTAATTCACAAATCTCCACCACATATTCATGGCATATGGGTGGCATGGTGTCTCCGGCGTGTCGATGTATCGTTTCTCTCTGGTGGTCAGCTGTTGTTTCGCCAGTTGAACACGTAGTATCCATTGTTGGGCTATCCACCAAAACATTAGTCCCACCAGAACCATACATGCTAAGACCACAGCACAACAGCCTGTCCTGCAATGGGAGGGACGAGTACGCCTCTTTGGGCTGCGCTCTTCCTGCTCATTCATTTCAGGCATTGTTGCTAGGCTACAGTGTCGCCAGGGAACCACACCTAATTGAGTAAGGATCCCCCTGTTTCACTGACGTTGAGACGAACCACCCCTATACGGTGGAACCCCTTCGTAGTCAGACTTCCCCACTACTCGTTTGAGGCTCCTGGCACACGCTGCAGCTTACAGTGGCTTAGATGTATCCACGTTGGTCTTTCAGCAATCTTCACTGTGGTGGGTGTAGTCAGTAGCACTTGATATGGTCCTTCCCAGCATGGACTGGACCAACACTTTCTTTTGATGACTTTCACGAACACCCAATCTCCTGGCTTGACCAGCACTTTATCCTGTGGAGGCAAAGAATCAGGCGGCAGTGAATGTGCATTGGATATTTATTTTTGTTGTAAAGTTTGTCTCATGAAGTCAGCTAGAGTCTGTTCTTCGTCTGCTATCTTCAAGTCCATTGAAAAGAGTGGTAGCCCATAAGGTCATCCATAGAGGATTTCAAATGGGGTCAGTCCTGAACTGGTCGGCGTTATGTGCATGTACAGCTTCACTAAGTCCAGGCATTCAGGCCAGGGATGGCCTGTGTCCTCCATGCATTTTTTTCAGTCTGCTTTTCACTGTTCTATCAGTCCTGCACTTTGCGGGTGGTATGCACAGTGATGTTTCAGATTAATTTTCAAATTGTCAGCCATTTTCTCCACTACTTTGTTCATGAAGTGTGTCCCGTTGTCACTGTACATTGTTTCTGGTATCCCATATTGTGGGACAATGTTTTTACAGATTGTTTTTGCGACTGTCAGTGTGTCAGCATGTTTTGATGGAATGATTTCAACCCATTTGGAGAATGCATCAATTAACACCAGGCAGTATTTGTATGGACCACTTTGATTTAATTCAATGAAATCCATATGTACTGTCTGACATGGGTACTGTGGCTGTGGAAACTGTCTACATTTTGGTCTCATATTACCCTGAAGGTTGTGTTTCATGCATACAATGCATGTTCTGCAAAAGTTTTTTGTGTAGGAATTAAACCCAAAGGTGTGAAAATCAGTGATACCATCCCTCCAGTTGACACATGGCAAGGACCATGGGTCACAATGGCAGCTGTCTTATGACGATTTTTAGGAAGTATGGGCCTGTCACCAATGAGGTAGATGTTTGAGGAATTCAATGTCGCCCCTTTGTTCAACCACATAGTTTTTTTCCTGCTGTGGTGATTGTTGTTGCATGTCTTTCAGAATATCTGAGTCAATAAGTGGAACGTCGTGTGTCAGCTGTATAGGTATCAGAAACACCGTAATTACCACCCGCTGCCGCTTTAGCAACTGTGTCAGCGAGGCGGTTTCCATTGGAAACATAATCAGTGCCTTTAGTGTGTGCAGCACATTTGCATAAAGCAAGAGCAGACGGGAGGGTTACAGCATATAGAAGGTCTCACAAAAGGCCAGCATGAGTGACTGGTTTTCCTGTAGAGGTCACCATGCCTCTTTGTTCCCATTGTTTAGCAAAGAAGAAAATTGTAGAGAATGCATACTGGCTATCGGTATAAATGGACACCTTTTTTCCTTTGGTTAAGTTCTGCTGCTTGGGCAGAGTGGGAAGAGTTGAGTTGTTTTGCTTCAATCACAGAATCAGGCAGGGCTATAACAGTGTAGCCTGTGAATGTTTGTCCATTAGCACCTTTAAAACAAGAACTATCCACAAACCAGTGCTCACTGTCCTCATAGGGAACGTCAGTGAGGTCTGGGGAGCTGAAGTTGTGTTTCAGAGAGGCAATCATGTGGTTCCCCATCGTCTGTTGTTGGCAACAGAGTAGCCGGATTGAGAATTGAACATCTTTCAATAGTAATGTGCGGTTGTGACAACAACGTAGCCGTATAGGCTAATTGTCTGGCGGGTGACAAGAAAGACATTTTTGATTGTAACAGTAGGACACTCACTACATGTGGAACTTTTACCACCAGCGGGTGAAACAAAACCACATCAGCCGTCTGTTGTACAGCCATAGCTGTGGCATATACTGCTTGGACACAGGGTGGGAGTCCTTGTCCAACAGGATCAAGACATTTGGAGTAGTATCCCACTGGTTTCAATTTGTCACCATGTCGTTGTAACAAAACAGCACACATGAAACCACATTTACAATCCACCATGAAGGTGAATGGTTTATTGTAGTTTGGCAGGAATAAAAGCTCCTTTTTGAGGTTCACAAATTGTTATTCTGTCTCAGGAGTCCACATGATTACATCTGTCATGTTCATAGGGGTGGAGTAAATGAGATCAAGTGTTGTGTTTTTTCTGCATAGCAAGAGATCCAGGTACGACAGTAATTACAGAGACCTAAAAAGGCCATCACGTCACGTTTTGTGATCTGCTTTGGAGCATTTAAAATTGCTCCTTTTCTCGTCTCCTGGATACATTTGCCTTCTGCAGAAAGTGTGTGGCTCAAATAGGTCACAGATGGTTGCACAAACTGAAGTTTACACATCTTAACCCTGTTTCCTCTTTTTGCAAGATGTTTAAGCAAAGCCATAGTTGCATTTCTGCATACTGCTTCCATTTTTCCAGCCACCAAAATGTCATCGACATATACCAGCAGCTGAGAATCTGGGGGTGGATCAAAAGTAGCCAAGCAGCTGTTAATAGCTTGTGTAAATATAGTGGGGCTGTCAGTGAAACCTTGTGGTAGACGAGTGAAAGTGTATCGCTTGTATCGGAAAGTAAATGCAAACCAGAACTGAGATTCTTTGTGGATAGGAAACAAGAAAAAGGCATTGCTAATGTCAATCACAGGGAAATGTGTGTGTTCAGGTCACAGAGTGTTCAAGAGTGTATGTGGGTCAGGCACAAGAGGTGCTCGTAACTCCACAGCTTCATTGACTGCTCTGAGAACTTGAACCATTCTCCAATTTTCACTGTCGGCTTTTTTCACTGGGAAAATAGGTGTATAGTGCATGGTGAATCAGGACATTCAACAACGATCCCTGCTTTGAGCAGATCATCAATAACAGGTTCAATGCCCGCTTCTGCATTGGGTTTGAGTGGGTATTGTTTCACAAAAGGTCTCCACTCAGATTTTGGTTTGGACAGGTGCAATGGAGGTCAGCAGGCCCACATCTGTGGGACTGTTAACCCAAAGTTCAGGTGGGAGTGTATTCAGCAATTCTTTATCTGTACCTGAGAGCATGGCTGATACTAGCTCCTTATCTCATTCTTGTTCATCGTGCACCACTGGAAGTACATCAACCTTGCAATACATCAGTCTTTTGTATAAGTTCAATGATGGACTGTATTCCCAGTCGTCAGTTGAATTGGCATCCCAATCTAGTGCATTTTCGGCTTTTTGGTCAAAAAACCGAGATCCTTCCACTCAGACATTTCTGGTTTGCACAGGGAGAGGTGGGGAGCCCAGCCTCCGAAAAACAGGGCTTTTGCAGATGGAGAAAGAGTCACTCCACAAACCCCTGTTGATTGTCTGTCTGTGTAGATGTATTCGACAGACTGTAGTTCTGATGTCATTTTAGAAAACTTAGTTTGATATCTGGGGTCTGGTCTGTGAGTGTAGTACAATGTAATGTGTAACTGTTCAGGATGGAGTGCATTCTGTAAATCAGTCAATTGTTTTACAGCATTTTGAAGTAGGCATGAAACCTGTGTCATGTCTGTCAGGTCCAACGAGTATCTAGTCGCTTCTGTGGCATCATGAAATATGTCATCTGTAGTCAGTCTGACCACTTTCATTCCTCCTGAAGTTGGGAGGACTCCAATCTTTAGACTTTGTAAAAAGTCACATCCCAGGAGATTCACTGGACATGTTGGAGAAAAGACAATGGGTTTATTTATCTCACGGTGGGTGTCTGGATCAGTAATGTTCACTGGTTTCAACATTACTTCTTGGTTAGTCATACCATTAGCTGATTACACATAAATTTTATTGTGTGATTCTTTTGCTTTAGGGGGCAGTGTGTTCATCATTATTGTACATGCGCCCATATCACACAAGAACTCAAATGGAAAACCATTTACCACCAAAGTGATGGTGGGTTTGTCTTTCATGCCCATCATTGTCCATGCTCCATAAATGTCCACTGAATCCAATTTGTCATTGTCAGAATCATCAGAGTTATCCTGCCTGTTAATTGGTGTGACAGGAATGTCATCTGATTTAAATACTGCAGTTTTTGCAGCTTCTAGTCATTTTTCAAAGGGAGTGGCTGATGGAGCGGGGCCCTTCCTTTGAGATGGACCTTGTTGATAGGGGCAGTCTTGTGGCCAATGTCCAAATTCTCCACAACTCCAACAGGTATTTTCCTGTCTGTCAAATATCACATGTGCTCTTCCCCTGCCCCGAGGGCGGCGTCCACCATGTCTGTGACCTTGACCGCGGCCAGTCCGCGGGGAAATCCACCCTGGAAAATACCTCATCATTTGAATAGAACTCATCCAAAGAGAAAATATTAGAAAATATATGGAAAAAAAAAAAAAAAAAAAAAAAAAAAAAAAAAAAAAAAAAAAAAAAAAAAAATATATATATATATATATATATATATATATATATATATAATATAATATAATATAGAAAAATATCTCCTCCTTCTGTCTCCTTTTTTCATCGCAGTGCTTGTTAGTTTGTTAACAATTTGTTGTATGGGATCACCTAACAATTTCCCATTAAACTTATATTTCCTTCCCCATTTTTCCAGAAACCGCATATAGTCAGGGTTTAGTTGATGCATATATTTTGGATCATTTTCGTAAACTTGTTTACCCTGTGTGTTTCCCATTTTGGTCATTCATGGGGGTGTCTCCTAGGTAGACCTAAACAAATGATTATTTGTCCCTTTTTACTGTTTGGAAAAGTGTCAACCACTTCAACCTCCCGAAGGAGGTGGGTGACCTTGCCTAGTGCCTCTTTTCAGTCACGTCGTTCAACACAAACAGGTGTAGTGCATATGGATCGGTTCACAATTTACTTCACAGACAGCACCTTTGTTTTTGTCCCCTGGAATGGAGGATGTCATGGCGCCCGTGCTTCAATTGTAAATCGTCCCTTTCATACAAATCACATTCATTTGTTTAGACAGCTGTATTTTGTCGCATCATGTTGTAAAATCCTGCGTTAATTTGATCACTATTACTTTCTCGTATCCTGTTGTCGCATCCTGTTGTAAAATCCTGCGTTAATTTGATCACTATTACTTTTCACGTATCCTGTTGTTAAATTCTATGTTTTATTCAATGTGTCCCACACATTTTTCTCTGTGGACCTTGAGCGCCACTATTCTATGTCCGATTTTTATTCCTGTGTCATGTCTCTGTGATCATCGTTTTCCTACTTACTTTCGGTCTGTCCGGTCTGTTGAGTTTTTTCCCGTCCGGATGTCGTCAATCCAGCGTTGCGGTCAGAGGTTGACTTCTAAATCACCGGCCTGGTGGAGAATTCACTCGCTGGGACTTTCTTTCGGTCTCCCTATGGAGCCGGCCATCGACGGGCTTCGGTGTGTCTTCCTCCTTCCGCAGCGACTGGGTATGATGACATCCGGGTCATGGCACCAGGAAATATGTCAAGTTTAACCCTTTTTACCTGCACATACAAAAACAAGACTCAACAGAACCAGACAGAGAGTAGAAATTATTTTGGTGGCTTTGCGCAAAGGGGAAGAGCTAAACAGAACTTGCAGCTTTTCTGTGCAGTCTTCAGAAGAGGTCCCACTTCGCAGAGCCTTTTTACTGAGACACAAACATGGGTGGTTACAGGGTGAATCATTCATTTACATACACGTGATCATATGATGCACACTGCAGGCAGACAGACACAAGGCACTTCAAGGCTGTGGAGCATTCTGTTGATCTGACTATTCAGTTTCTGCTGGCACATGTTAAACCACAAACAGGGACATGCAGTCCTTGATCAAGCCTCTGTTTGCAACCTTGATGGTTTTGGAATGTTAAGCATTCATTTTCACAGGGCTCATCTCAGGTTGTCGTAATAAGAGAATGATGGTCAAATAGAAATATATATATATATATATATATATATATATTTATATATATGTGAGTAAATGATCATTTTATCCAATGGTCGAACCTCGGATTCAGGAGGAGCAGGGTGGTTTTCATCCTGGTCGCGGCACACTGGACCAGCTCTACACGCTCCATCGGGTGCTCGAGGGTTCATGGGAGTTCGCCCAACCAGTCCACATGTGTTTTGTGGATCTGGAGAAGGTGTTCGACCGTGTCCCTCGGGGCACCCTGTGGGGGGTGCTCCGGGAGTACGGGGTCCGGGGTCCTTTGCTAAGGGCTATCCGGTCCCTGTACGACCACAGCAGGAGCTTGGTTCACATTGCCGGCAGTAAGTCAAACCTGTTTCCAGTGCACGTTGGCCTCCGCCAGGGCTGCCCTTTGTCACCGGTTCTGTTCATTATTTTTATGGACAGAATTTCTAGGCGCAGCCAGGGTGTAGAGGGGGTCTGGTTTGGGAACCACAGAATCTCGTCTCTTTGCGGACGATGTATTCTGTTGGCTTCGTCAAATCAGGACCTTCAGTGTGCACTGGTGCAATTTGCAGCCGAGTGTGAAGCGTCCGGGATGAAAATCAGCACCTCCAAATCGAAGGCCATGGTTCTCGACCGGAAAAAGGTGCTTTGCCCTCTTCAGGTCGGTGGAGTGTCCTTGCCTCAAGTGGAGGAGTTTAAGTATCTCGGGGTCTTGTTCACGAGTGAGGTACGGATGCAGTGTGAGATTGATAGATGGATCGGTGCGGCATCTGCAGTGATGCGGTCGCTGTATCAGACCGTTGTGGTGAAGAGAGAGCTGAGTAGGGGGCAGAGCTCTTGATTTACCGATTGATCTACGTTCCGATCCTCACCTATGGTCATGAGATTTGGCTCATGTCCGAAAGAATGAGATTGCGAGTACAAGCGGCCGAGATGAGTTTCCTCCGCAGGGTGGCTGGGCGCTCCCTTAGAGATAGGGTGAGGAGCTCGGTCACTCGGGAGGAGCTCGGAGTCGAGCCGCTGCTCCGCCACGTCGAAAGGAGTCAGTTGAGGTGGCTCTGGCATCTTTTCTGGATGCCCTCCTGACGCCTCACTGAAGAGGTGTTCCAGGCACGTCCCATTGGGAGGAGGCCCCGGGGAAGACCCAGGACACGCTGGAGGGACTACATCTCTCGGCTGGCTTGGGAACGCCTTGGGGTTCCCCCGGAGGAGCTGGGGGAGGTGTGTGTGGATCGAGAGGTCTGGGCGGCTTTGCTTGAGCTGCTGCCCCCACGACCCGACTCCGGATAAAGCAGAAGAAAATGGATGGATGGATGGATGGATGATAATTTTAATGGCATATGTGAATTTTTCCAACGAGTCAGAATAATATGACATTCATCTAATCAATGGTAGATGACGGGGGAAAAAAGCCTTGTAATCCGTTATCAAGTGCCCTTGGTTTGACAGACAGTTTGAAACTAAAATAAAATAAAAAAGACCAAAAATATCAATAAAAAAGCATTAATAACAACATGGTTTGCATTGTGAACTTTCTGTGTATAACAATAATTAATCTTAATTTCCCAAGTTTTTCCTTCCCTGTATTTGTGGGAACCTAAAGCCATTTCCAAATTTCAAGATAGATTGAGAAATTGCTCAATCAACACTTAATTACACTTAATTATCTAATTCTGATTTCACAAAACTTTGATATGTTGCAAGATGTCCATGTTGTTTCAACACTGAGATAAGCTGAGTTGCACACAGCGCAGTTTCATGGGGGAATGGAGCAACGAGGTACTTTTTGCAATAGCACAGAGTCTCCCATGTGTTTTCTGGCAAACTGAAGCCACAGTTTCACATCTTCTTTTTAATAAAAAATATTCTCTGTTCAACTGCAACACAAAGCTGTGTAACTGACAAAAGTTGCATGATACCCAGTTTGTCCAGCCACAGCCACATAAGCCTATAACTAATTCAGTGTTATATGAGTGTTTTGGTGGCTTCCCTTACTTCTCTGTCTATAGTAGTCAGATCTCAAAAACAGATTCACCATACCATACCACACTGTTGGTATTTCTTAATGAATGAGGTATAGTAAGACCAACATATACTGTATTTAATGACTTGGAAATATCCATGTATCCATCCCATGATTTGTCAAAAGAAAACTGGTTGAAAAACTGATGATTTACTGTAAATAATTAAAATGTGACAATAACAGTCGTGAATATATGCATCGTGTATCTATTTCTATTTCACTGTATGAAAGTATTGTATGGCTCTTGTTAAATAACGTAATTCTAACTAATTATACAATTTTTATTCATTTGCAGTTATTTATGAATATACTTTTTAAAAAATTGTTTTTTAAAAAAATCAGGGGTGCCAACAATGGTGCCAGGATTTTAAGTGGCAGAGGTATAGTTTGGGGAGGTAGAGGGCCTAGAGATAAGAGAGACAGGTTTGGAAACAGACAATCCCATTTTAATTCTCCCAAAGACAGAACAGATCAGTAATGTGCCCAGATAGGGCCGATGCATGTTTATTGGTGTCACAAAACAGACCCACCCCTATATAGACTGAGCTATACCTTTTGTCAAATGACCCTGAGATTGCAGAAGTATGAACTATGTTGAGAATCGTGATATGAGAGTTGCTCAAACACAACCTGTTCTGCTTGAAGCACTTGCCAGGAAAGGGGGTTGGTAGGCCAACTTGGTAAAGCCTAAACGATTTAGTACCCACAGACATGGCCTTTCAACCGCACAAAAACCAGTTCACATAGTTTGGAAGTTTTCAAACTTTCCGTGGCCAATCCATGCCTTTTGCTAATCTATTTGAACATATGCTAATCTTCAGATGCACCTCATGTTGCAGCAGGACCCAGAGTGCCATCCCAGCTCACCAACCAACTTCATCAGCCCTGTACCCCCTCCCCCTGGGAGTCCTGATGTGCTTCAAGGATGCAGGCACCCAAGACTTCCCCTCCTAACTCTAAAAGAGACAAGGCTACTGCAAACATACCTGGTAAACTAACCTAGGTTAACCAATATTACCCTAAACACTGCCCAAGCTCATGACTGTCCTTTTGGTCTTACATGCTTCTCAAATGAACCTGAGTTGTGGTGTTTTCCATTTGTCAGTCGGACCTCCCCTGCAGTCACTGGAGCTTCTCACCAGAGTCCATCCAAATAGAGTTACATAATCTTCAAATGTACCTTGCTGTCCACTGAGATGCAGAATAGTAACATTTCAGCTCACCCACCGACTTCATTAGCCTTGCACCACCCTTAATGGGTTACAAGGATGCAGGCAGATAGCACCATCCCCTGTCTCCCACAACATCCATAACTAACATAGCGACTGGGAAGCAAACTTAGTTTACCTAAACAGATACCATCCCAGAACACGCCCAATCTCGTAATAGGGCTGTTGGCTTCCCCTTCAAAATCTCAGATAAACCATCCAACTTAAAACTTTCCAAATTTCCTGTGGCCATTCCTGTATTTTGCTAATTCACATCAACACATACTCATATAGTCTTTAGAAAGAGATCAAAAGATTAGTTGCACTGCTCTACATGTAAGCTATATTTTCTGCCTTTATTGCTGGCAACTTAATAAATATCATTAGTAATGGGGTGTGAAAGGCTTCAAAAAGACACATGCACCATTTGTGTATTGTTGAAGAAATGAAATTTCATAGCCACACACTCATAATATATTGTGTGTGGCATTTAATCAAATCACTGCTTGTTGTCTAATATGTCTCTTGTCCTGCATTCCAACAGTAAGCTGTTGTTGACTGACATACGAGCCTGGTACAGCCTGCCGTCATCCACCCATTCATCAAACACTTCTGAAAACAATGGGCTTTTGGGATCCAGCGCTGCCAGTCCAGAGGGACATGGGAGCCAAAGACAGATGCCATCTAATCTCTGCTAATTTGATTTCTGGTGTGTGCCTGTCACAGCTACATGGCCTGCACATTAATTGAGATCACGCAAATAAGACAGGGTTTAATTTACTTAATTAATTTTTTTTCTCCTCCCATTTTGTGTGTACTTTCACTTCTGTTCCCAGATTTATTTTGATGGATGTGTCATGTTTTGTCATCAGCCAGTTCTTTGAGTGGAGGTTGACTTCTGTTTTTGGTTTTATTACTATGTGGAAATGGAGGAATTATTTTGTCAAATTTGCCATTCTTGAAAGGTATGAGATGCTGTGCAACTCGTACAGCATCTCCATATTTGTAAAGAAGAGAACTAACATCACAAAATGATATGTTAATGCAGAGGGCTGCAGTAATTTACC
The DNA here is from genome assembly GCF_902500255.1 of Thalassophryne amazonica. Taxonomy (NCBI): domain Eukaryota; kingdom Metazoa; phylum Chordata; class Actinopteri; order Batrachoidiformes; family Batrachoididae; genus Thalassophryne; species Thalassophryne amazonica. The sequence continues at coordinate 13,861,018 of NC_047113.1, read as the reverse complement.
TTTGATGCCGTCCTATTACATTACTGTCATGTTAAATATCTTCTTTCCTGGACATTTATTGTTACAGAACAGTATATAAGAGCTGAGAGAACATTTCCTCACAGCTATTCATGCAAAATGCTCTGACTTGATGCTGAAATGACCTTTAAGCATAATGGCCTTTAAAAATGGCCTGACCTTTAGTGGCCAGAAGTCTATGACAACCTTATTAACACACCAGGTGACTATGATGTTCATGTTCTGCAATTCTACCATATTTAATGGAAATGCAAAATCCTATTTCCATGAGTACTAGTTACTAGACAATGGTAATGACTGTAATCTGACATTTGACTGCAGTAACCTCAACATTCACCCAAGTGGCTGACCTCTGGCTGACCTTGCCAGAGCAATTAAGGAGTCCTGCAAAGTGAGTGCCACATATGGTCCAAGTCGCATTGAAAATTAACCCCTTGATGTTGACTTTTGCCAAAATGAATCTTATAACAATTCTGAGGCCATCCCTCACTGACATACCAGTTTTGACCAAAAACAGTGAAAGGCAGACAAAGCATTGACCCCAACTGGCAAATTCGACCTTGCATGAAACCTCTGGAACTGACCACCATATATGTGCCAGGTTTAATGCAAATCTGAGTGAAATATAACCTCCCCAAAAAAATCACCTCCCCAAATAAAAATTTGCTCTAGTGGTTAAGCGTTGGGCTTGATTATTTATTCTGCTTATCGATCTGATTCCTTACTGATTCCCTTATCGATACCTCTTGTGAATTTTCTGTGTACCAAAAATAGGCTTTATAGGTTTTCTTTGTCAACAACATTGTATTGAGTCTTAAAGTAAATAAATATGAAAATGGTCACTGGATCCTTAAACTCTGGGCATAAATAAACTCTACATGGTGGATCCTCGATCTCTGGACATAAATAGAAATAAACAAAATCTGTAGTTTTTGTCAAAAGCACTTCCTTTCAGACATTATTGGCAAGAATGTCACTCCATCCATCTGAGCTGAGCTCTTGCAGCTGGCTGTGCTGCAGCCGTCAACATCAATGTAATTAATAAAGAATGCAGGACGTCTCATTTTGGGAGGAAAAACGTTTTAGTCTATTGTAGTTTATTGCCTGTATTACAATATTTGGAAAGAGGTGTCATTTTATTTAAAGCAGTGACTCACTCTGAAGTTATTAATTTCAATCGGACTCTGTTTCGGCAGCGAGCCACGCAGCGTTTGGAGCTGTACGAACGGAACGCAGGACGATTCTTGTTTCTTGACTGCAACAAGAGTCCCAGTTAGTGGCTTTAATCCACACAAAAGTGACTCACAATCAACATATTTTAATGCTATGAGAGGGGTTAAGAAGCGGACTTGCCCTTTCTGAAGAGCAGCAAAGCGGTGAACCAACGAAGCACCGGTTCGAAGCACCGCTTCATTGGTTCAACCTTCAAAGTGGAGTGGTGCTGCAGAAGCAGTTGATTACAGACCCGCTGCAGGGTCTGCAAACAAGGTAGAGAAATGATCATTTTCCCGACAAACACCCTCAGAAAGAACGGACGCTCTGAAGGACCAATAAGGGAATTGTTAAGCAAAAGGGCTATCAATGTCGGTGGATCGAATCATTTCTTAACGATACCCGAAAAGAACCGGTTCTCGATACCCAACCCTAGTTATCATGGATATTCTCTGAAAAAATGGACAACAAACAAAAATTCTGCCAGGGTATGTAATCCTTTGAGCACAGCTATATTTCTAACCAAATACACTAGTCTTACAATCTCTCTCTCTCTCTCACTCTCTCTCTCACTCTCTCTGACTTTGCATCTAGGTGCCACAATTATACTTTGTGGAATGTCTTCACTGACCACCATCACCTCATGCCTCATGATCCTGAGGTGGAATTTTGTTTTTTTTCAACTGGCCTATGGGAGCGACAGATATAGTGTAAACTGTTCACTCTGCCTCAAATTGAAATGTGCCATGCAGCTGGGATATCAAACACTGGTTGATATACATCTTAGGGCCCCTTCACACATAGTACAAATAAGTGCAAATCACTGCGAATCACAGCGGAACAGCTCGTATGAGCAAACCACAAACTCTTCAAGCTGATGGACAAGTGTGAACGATGGTGCTGTGACAATTTGGTGCACAAGGGAACACAATACCACATCGTGCAGCTGCTGTAACAAAAAAATATATAAAAAATAAAAAATACATGCTGTGATGGTTTCGTACACACAGGAACACAGTGCGAGTAGCTGCAGCATGTGTAACCACATCGCGCAGCAGCTGTAAAAAAAAAAAAATACATGCCACGCACAGGATTTGAAACTGCAATTTCCAAAATTTCCAGAAACATTACTACTGAGCTACCATCACTGTCCTGTAAAAGGTGCAGGAAAATGCCCAATATCAAGACGGACATGGACGTATTTAAGAAAAATGCAACTACACACCATACGAGGTCTGTTAGAAAAGTATCCCACCTTTTTATTTTTTTCAAAAACCTGATGATTTGAATCGTGTGCTTTCATGAGCCAACCTTGAACTTTCGTGTGCATGCGTGAATTTTTTCACACCTGTTGATTGCGTCACTTCCTGGTAAGCAGCCTTTGTGTGAGGTGTGTGTTGTGCGCTCTGCGTTTTTTCATTCCAAGGAAAAAGACAGAACAACTGGAGCAGCGCAACTGCATCAAATTTTGCCAGAAACTGGGCGACAGCCAGGTGGAAACCATTCGGATTATTCAGATGGCTTTCGGTGACGATCCTATGGGCATCACACAGATTAAGGAGCGGTACAACCGGTTTAAAGATGGCCGCACAACGGTGGAGAGCGTGTCGCGCTCCGGTCGGCCAACAACATGCTGAAATGACCAGATCATTCCAAAGTGAACGCTGTGGTGATACGGGACCGTCATGTGACTATCCGAGAAATTGTGGAAGAGGTGGATATCAGCACTTTTTCGGCACATTCCACTGTGACAGAAGATTTTGCCATGAAAAGAGTTGCAGCGAAATTCATGCCGATGGCTTCGGCACGAGGCGGAGCAAAAGCGCCACAGGGTTGACGTCTCACAGGACATGCTGGACTCTGAAAAATGATGCCCACCTCTTCCACCATTTGGAAGATTCAGACGGCTTTCGGTGGCTTTTCAATCGTGTGACTATCCGAGAAATTGTGGAAGAGGTGGGCATGTCACAACATGTTCCGTGAGGCTTCAACACGAAGGCGCTTTCAGCCATCAGCTTCGTGCCGAAGCCATCGGCATGAATTTCGCTGCAACTCTTTTCATGGCACAGTTTAATGTGCAGAAAAAGTGCTGATTTCCACCTCTTCCGCAATTTCTCGGATAGTCACATGACGGTCCCGCATCATCACAGCGTTCACTTTGGAAATGATCTGGTCATTTCAGCATGTTGATGGCCACCCGGAGCGTGGCTCGCTCTCCACCATTGTGCGTCCATCTTTAAACCAGTTGTACTACTCCTTAATCTGTGTGATGCCCATAGGATCGTCACCGAAAGCCGTCTGAATAATCCGAATGGTTTCCACCTGGCTGTCGCCCAGTTTCTGGCAAAATTTGATGCAGTCGCGCTGCTCCAGTTGTTCCATCTTTTTCCTTGGAATGAAAAAACGCCGGGCGCACGACACACACCTCACACAAAGGCTGCTTACCAGGGAATGATGCAATCGACAGGCGTGAAAAAATTCACGCATGCACACGAAAGTTCAAGGTTTGCTCATGCAAGCACACGTGATTCAAATCCATCAGGTTTTTGAAAAAAATAAAAAGGTCGGATACTTTTCTAACAGACCTCATATAAAAACACCACCTTTTATTGAATCCCTCTTATCAAGAGAACAATGCAAGTATGATCTGTCTGTTCCTTTGTAGATGACCCATGGTCACAGACATACAGTCATGAAATGACATGAATGAGAAGCAGGGTGCTCTCATCATGTCCACATCTGCTAGCCACGTGTTCAGCCAGCCCCACGCATGTGTCCTGCCTGACATGTGTGTCTTGTGGATGGCGTGCCGCAGGACAGACACCACATCATGTGGAACAGAGCTCACGTGATTGACGTGACATTCAGATCACCCGCTGTGTGTTATGATCCAACACAGTCTCACGTTTTTTTTTTTTTTCATGCGTCCGTCACGAAATGAGTCAAATTTTTGTGACAGGGTTTTTCTTAACTATTACTAACCCTACTCCTACCCCCAACCCTAACCTTAACCATAGCCTAATCTGGCTCCTTCCCCAACCCTAACCATAACCACCCCGACCCCTCCGCCTCACTTTTATTTTCGTGCAGCCATCACGGAATTAATTAGAATGAATTAATTCTGCCGTGACAAAAATGAGGCGCTTTTCGTTACAATATCACAAACCAATAGATTAATGTATGTTTCGTGCTGCTGAATCACGACTTGCCGTGAGACCAGGTTGTATGATCTGATGGTCCGTTTCATCTGGGATAGCCTGTGAATCTGTGCGGCGTGTGCTTGCTCGCTGCAGGCTATTGCAACAGCGATATATGTTTTTAGGTATGTCCACGTGAGGACAGCAAGCAAACACACGCGCGTCACAGTGGACAGTTGTTAGTACATGTCCATCCAAACACGGTACGTGTTCTCCAGCTGGGACATCCAGAACCAGAGATCTCCACAGCTGCTCCTGTCAGCGGAGACACCCCCTGTCAGGTCAGCACACACACCACCGTGTCACTGTGTCTGTTTGCAAAGCCACACTCGTGGGGGCACTTAGACAGATTATACATCCAGCTTGAAAGTGATCATCTGCAGACTGTTGTTATGCTAATAGCATGAATGGCTACACATTTTGCAAGTGCCAAGCGAGAGGTGTTAGATTTTTGTGTGTGGCAGCTGCAATTTGGCTGACACCTGCTGCGAGAGGGATCAAATGGGCTCTCACAGCGCACACTTTCAGCCGCTATTGTGCGCAAATAGTTGTAGCAACAGCTGTACGAGATGTTGGAGGCAGCTACGATTTTACATGTATTGCATACGATTCCTGCTTTGTGCACACTTCATGCGCCACATTCATACTATGTGTGAAGGGGCCCTTAATGATGCATTAGCAGCAGTCTACCCTATTCTTTCAAACCTTGTCTAAAGTTAAGACCCCACGTATAAAATGAATGGCCTCCTGAGCCATCAGTTTGTTTTGACTCAGATTTTTCACAGTAGTCATCCAGTAAAGGCCTCTGAGGTGAAGCAGATGCAACAGCTGCATGTCTATCTTTGCCCACTTGTTCTTCAGACAGTCACTGCCATGACTAATCCAGTGTTGTCCTTCAGCCAACCCAGCAAGGAAGAAAACCAAGATAAAAAACTGGTAAAAATCAGACTCATTATAATTGTACTTTTCCATAATTTATTTATTTTGTTTAATTCTGTGGCAGGATGATCCACTAATGGGCACATTTGTGTGTGCAGATAGAGTGGGCGCACATAGTGAATTAGACGTATTTGAACATTGTGTCCTGTACAAGTGTAGAAGGAAGAACTCTGCACAGGACTGTAGAACAGAGTATTTCACAAAAGCCGGGAATAAGCCGGGATTTTCCAGGTATCCCACAGGTATCCTGGCTGAATGAAGCTGTGACTTTGTATCAGCAAGGTGGAGGCACATAAATTACCACGGAGACATATTCTGTTTGGCTAGTCTGCTCCAAGCCAGGCAACCAGCCAAACTTTATTCACCCTGGTGCCTTTTCTGTTCACTCAGCAGTCACTCCAATTATGTAATGTATTTAATTGTTGTTAACCCAAATTAAAATACCACAGGTACTTATTACAACTGACTGAAACACTGTTAGTGTGTTAACACTGTGACAATTATTATAGTAATAATTACATGCAATAGTCATTGCTACTGTTGTGTTTATGAAGACCACTGTTCACATAGTGATTAGAATGTGAAGAAAAACTGCATTAGGCACTGAACTATAGTATCTTCAGTGGGTGACATGCCTGGTGAGTAGGCAGACCATGCATAAACCAGAGTAATTTCAACTTCTAGAAATTCTGTACAGATCCTTGCAACACAGTGTCTCACATTATCATGCTGCAACCTGGCAGCCGAACGATGTCACGATAGTGGGCCTCGGCATCTCATCATGGTATGATTCAAATTGCCTTCTTTAAAAGGCACCTGTGTTCATTTTCTGTATACCTGCCCATACCAAAATCCCACCACCACCATGGGCAACTCTGTTCACAATGCTCACATCAGCAAACTGCTTGCATACACATCACCATACATGCTGCATGCCATCTGCCCATTAAATGTTAGAGTGAGATTCATCCATGAACTAACACCTCTCCAAAGTGTCACAACAAGGTATATTACCAACTGAATTGGTTATGACAATGACTAGTCAAATTAGGACACTGGTGAGGATGATGAGCACTCAGATATGTTTTACAGATGTGGTTTCTGATCACTTGGGCAATATTTCATCACTTATGCAAGCCAACTGTTGTATCGGCTGACTAAATTGTCTCAGATTCTTGAAGGGATCTTCTTGGGTTCTAGAAAAAAACTGATTGACATTTTTCACCATTGTCTGAGATTTTATCAACTGAAGAACTAATTGATTCATCAATTGATTATTTTCTCATTTAAGGTACAATGAAAATAATCATTAATTGCAGCCCTAATGTGAAGTGCTCACTAAAAGAGATTTGAACAAATTTGTGAACACAGTTTGAGATCAGTCAGCCTTTTGTTTGCATATAAAGCCCTGGTCCCACCAAATAATAAAGCCAATGATCCATGTATGGATTTGTCAGAAATTTCAGTGATTATTCAAATAATGAGCCACGTATATGAACATTGCACAAACAATTAAAAAAACGCTGCGTGTTAGTGCGAGTGATTGCGTCACTGATCAGAGCGCAGCTCAACTGATCGATTATAACGAGATGTTAAATCTATGATAAACATACTTTTACAGCGGCTCATAAGAAGGAATGAACATACAACTATTTTACCAAGCCATTACAATATAAACATTACAAAAAATAACCTTTTAGACTGTTCCAAATATGTTCTCCACCTCATGAAGAGCACGAGTGAGAGAAAAGCTGCAGATGAAATGTAACTCTGTGATTACGGAAGCGATTAGATGTGTTTTCAACAGGTGTCTTCTGAAAGAAAATAATTAATCCACTACAAAATAATTATTTTATATACGCAGCATCCAGCGCACAAACCACAGCATCCAGCTGAACAAAACGGGTTGGATTGTCATGACGAAATGCGCAAGAGTGTGGAGCTAAAATACCCTGTCCTGTCCTTGTAGCCACCAGGTACTTGGATAATGGGCTTCTAACATCTTCATCCTCACCACTAACATGCCTTTAACATTCATGTTTGTCCTCCTAGTACCACGTACACAAACTGCCCCACACTGTTTATGCTCAATTTTGAACTTCTCAAAATTAGCTGCATCTTCAGAGATGATCCTCGTTAACCGAATATTCTGCCGCTCAGAGCCTCGAAGAAACACTGTTTTCCCATGTTTGTTGAATAACTCAACTTGTACCATAAAACATGCTGCGTGGCTCATTATTCATCCTTCATTATTCGGTGGGACCAGGGCTTAAGACATCTTCAATCTTCTAACTCAACTCATGAAAAATGGGAGGAAAAACCAACACATACTGTCCATTTCAGCAGCCATAAATCTGCGACTGACCTTGTCTTCTGCTGCTGAATATATATATAAATCCTGATTTATACTAAAAAAATACAGTGCTTATGGTATAGAATACAACAAGTGCAAGTCTATTTTTTCTCATGCATGTGCCCATTGGTGTGTTGGTCTAAAAGTGATGTGGTATCTGGTATTTGCAATGCTACTATATGTCAGCCTAAAGCAATAACACCATAAACCAGCAAAACTCTGATGGATACTGAACAAAGGCAGATTAATTAATCCAGAATGAGGAAAAAAAAATGGACGAATCTGAGTTTACTCAGTGCACCCTGGCTTTATATGTTTCACAATGGCTAAACCAGGCTGAAGAGGAGTGACTAGGTAAAGCCAGGTGTAGCTTCATAGAACCACATTCATATTTTTCATCAGCAGAACACAAGGTCAGTCACAGATGTATGGCTGCTGAAATGGACAGTATGTGTTAGCATGTTTAGTATGTGTTGGTTGATATATATAAATATATATATATATATATATATATATATATATATATATATATATATATATATATGAAATTCTTTTTTTTTCTAGATTTAGGGGGCCCTGCAACATAATCTGGTGTGATTTATATAGAAAAAAAAATGCTTACTTTACTACTACTACTACTACTACTACAAATAATAATAATAACAATAATAATAATAATAATAATCTATATATTAAAAGCCACGTGACCTCTGTGTGCGTGTATGAGTGCATGTGTATGGCTTCGAGAGATGACATTTGCCGTTTAATATGCTTACGTATTTTGGGTCAAGCATGAATGCTGTAAAAATGGAAAGTTGATAGGACTAATATTTTTTTTAGAAATTAGGGATATTAGGTAACAACAGTAAAAAAATGGATATTGATAATTAAATTATGGACTTGCACACCATCCCAGTGGGGGTTGGTAAATCATCTATATATTAAAAGCCAAGTGGCCTCTGTGTTATCTATGCATACGTGTACGTTCAAACACGAAGAAACTGGGGAGAACTGACATTTGCCGTTTGGTATGCATATGTATTTTGGGTCAAAGATAAACACACAAACGGAAAGTTGACAGACGTAATATTTTTTTGGATAAATCAAGAATATTAGGTAACTACAGTGAACAATAGACATTGATAACTCATTTCTGGACTCACACGCCATTCCAGCAGGGGGCGATAAATCATCTATATATTAAAAGCCTAGTGGCTTCTTTGTACTCTGTGCATGTGTGTGCCTTTGAACACAGACACACTGGGGACAGCCAGGGTCGGACTGGGAACAAATTTCGGCCCTGGCATTTTTCCTCTGGACCAGCCCACTATTGGCCCGACGAATCCACCCCCAAACACGCACACCCACCCGTCCATACCAAACCCCCAATGAACAAATACTATACACCTAAACACCATGAACACACACCTAAACACACAATTTCACTGTCATTTCACCTTGATCATAGTACAAAATGCGGACCCGGCGCCACGAGGGGGCGTCCTGATAACATTAAAGGCAATTATATATTTTGACAAAATTACAAGTTTAAATGACAAGTATATATATATATATATATATATATATATATATATATATATATATATGTATAAAATATCATGAGGTTTATGTCACAGAAATCCTACTTTACAATCACACTGCAGTCATTGTTAAATTATTTCCTTTTGCATTTATAATAAACACTTGTATTTTATTTAGTGTTTGTTTTTTCTGGTTGAAATAAGATATAAATAATCTACCAGACTTCAAAAAATATACAAGTTTCCATGTTATTTTATTTGTCTAAAAATAAATGTCTGAGGTTCCTTATGTTAAACAAGAAATTATCTAATCTGAAATAACAGGTGGTTTTAATACACATGAAAGGTTTCTAAAGAACCATTTATTGATTTATTTACCTATTTTAATTACAAGTGTGCTAAACTTTTTTAACAGTAATCACAAATTTTGAGGTAACAACAACAAAAAAACATTTCCAATGATTTTTCTTCAGAAAACTGCTTTATAAATGAGCAGTCCTGTCACACGTTAATGTTTTGTACAGATCAGTGGTTTCTGCCACGAATCTTCCGTGTTTTGGCCCGACACATCGTTCCAATTGGACAATGCGAAGGTACGTCACAGCTCAGAGTGTCGAAAGTTGGCGCACCTCATCTCGACAGAACACCGGCTCTGTGTGGAATGCAGGAGATCACTTGACCGAGCGTCTATACCTTCAAATAATAATTAAAAAAAATACTGTCATCACTCTTCACTCTTGGTCAGTCTCTTACAACGGTGCAGCGTAAATACACGAGCTTTCCAGGAGCGCACGTCTCCTCCGGTGCACACTATTTTTTGGGGGGGGGGGGTGACCCCGCCTCCTGTGATATACTCATCGCCCCCTTAATATTTTTTTTTCTGGCGCCGGGTCTGACAAAATCAATCAATCAATCAATCAACTTGTTTCTTATATAGCGCCAAATCACAACAAACAGTTGCCCCAAGGCGCTCCACATTGCAAGGCAAGGCCATACAACAATCATGAAAAACCCCAACGGTCAAAACGACCCCCTATGAGCAAGCACTTGGCCACAGTTGGAAGGAAAAACTCCCTTTTAACAGGAAGAAACCTCCAGCAGAACCAGGCTCAGGGAGGGGCAGTCTTCTGCTGAGACTGGTTGGGGCTGAGGGAAAGAACCAGGAAAAAGAGATCGATCACTAATGATTAAATGCAGAGTGATGCATACGGAGCAAAAAGAGAAAGAAACAGTGCATCATGGGAAGCCCCCCACAGTCTACGTCTAAAGCAACATAACCAAGGGATGGTCCAGGGTCACCCGATCCAGCCCTAACTATAAGCCTTAGCGAAAAGGAAAGTTTTAAGCCTAATCTTAAAAGTAGAGAGGGTATCTGTCTCCCTGATCTGAATTGGGAGCTGGTTCCACAGGAGAGGAGCCTGAAAGCTGAAGGCTCTGCCTCCCATTCTACTCTTACAAACCCTAGGAACTACAAGTAAGCCCGCAGTCTGAGAGCGAAGCGCTCTAATGGGGTAATATGGTACTACGAGGTCCCTAAGATAAGATGGGACCTGATTATTCAAAACCTTATAAGTAAGAAGAAGAATTTTAAATTCTATTCTAGCATTAACAGGAAGCCAATGAAGGGAGGCCAACACGGGTGAGATATGCTCTCTCCTGCTAGTCCCCGTCAGTACTCTAGCTGCAGCATTCTGAACCAACTGAAGGCTTTTTAGGGAACTTTTAGGACAACCTGATAATAATGAATTACAATAGTCCAGCCTAGAGGAAATAAATGCATGAATTAGTTTTTCAGCATCACTCTGAGACAAGACCTTTCTGATTTTAGAGATATTGCGTAAATGCAAAAAGGCAGTCCTACATATTTGTTTAATATGCGCTTTGAATGACATATCCTGATCAAAAATAACTCCAAGATTTCTCACAGTATTACCAGAGATCAGGGAAATGCCATCCAGAGTAACGATCTGGTTAGACACCATGCTTCTAAGATTTGTGGGGCCAAGTACAATAACTTCAGTTTTATCTGAGTTTAAAAGCAGGAAATTAGAGGTCATCCATGTCTTTATGTCTGTAAGACAATCCTGCAGTTTAGCTAATTGGTGTGTATCCTCTGGCTTCATGGATAGATAAAGCTGGGTATCATCTGCGTAACAATGAAAATTTAAGCAATACCGTCTAATAATACTGCCCAAGGGAAGCATGTATAAAGTGAATAAAATTGGTCCTAGCACAGAACCTTGTGGAACTCCATAATTAACTTTAGTCTGTGAAGAAGATTCCCCATTTACATGAACAAACTGTAATCTATTAGACAAATATGATTCAAACCACCGCAGCGCAATGCCTTTAATACCTATGACATGCTCTAATCTCTGTAATAAAATTTTATGGTCAACAGTATCAAAAGCAGCACTGAGGTCCAACAGAACAAGCACAGAGATAAGTCCACTGTCCGAAGCCATAAGAAGATCATTTGTAACCTTCACTAATGCTGTTTCTGTACTATGATGAATTCTAAAACCTGACTGAAACTCTTCAAATAGACCATTCCTCTGCAGGTGATCAGTTAGCTGTTTTACAACTACCCTCTCAAGAATCTTTGAGAGAAAAGGAAGGTTGGAGATTGGCCTATAATTAGCTAAGATAGCTGGGTCAAGTGATGGCTTTTTAAGTAATGGTTTAATTACTGCCACCTTAAAGGCCTGTGGTACATAACCAACTAACAAAGATAGATTGATCATATTTAAGATTGAAGCATTAAATAATGGTAGGACTTCCTTGAGCAGCCTGGCAGGAATGGGGTCTAATAAGCATGTTGATGGTTTGGATGAAGTAACTAATGAAAATAACTCAGACAGAACAATCGGAGAGAAAGAGTCTAACCAAATACCGGCATCACTGAAAGCAGCCAAAGATAACGATACATCTTTGGGATGGTTATGAGTAATTTTTTCTCTAATAGTCAAAATTTTGTTAGCAAAGAAAGTCATGAAGTCATTACTAGTTAAAGTTAATGGAATACTCAGCTCAATAGAGCTCTGACTCTTTGTCAGCCTGGCTACAGTGCTGAAAAGAAACCTGGGGTTGTTCTTATTTTCTTCAATTAGTGATGAGTAGAAAGATGTCCTAGCTTCACGAAGGGCTTTCTTATAGAGCAACAAACTCTTTTTCCAGGCTAAGTGAAGATCTTCTAAATTAGTGAGACGCCATTTCCTCTCCAACTTACGGGTTATCTGCTTTAAGCTACGAGTTTGTGAGTTATACCACGGAGTCAGACACTTCTGATTTAAAGCTCTCTTTTTCAGAGGAGCTACAGCATCCAAAGTTGTCTTCAATAAGGATGTAAAACTATTGACAAGATACTCTAACTCCCTTACAGAGTTTAGGTAGCTACTCTGCTCTGTGTTGGTATATGACATTAGAGAACATAAAGAAGGAATCATATCCTTAAACCTAGTTACAGCGCTTTCTGAAAGACTTCTAGTGTAATGAAACTTATTCCCCACTGCAGGGTAGTCCATCAGGGTAAATGTAAATGTTATTAAAAAATTATCAGACAAAAGGGAGTTTTCAGGGAATACTGTTAAGTCTTCTATTTCCATACCATAAGTCAGAACAAGATCTAAAATATGATTAAAGTGGTGGGTGGACTCATTTACTTTTGAGCAAAGCCGATAGAGTCTAATAATAGATTAAATGCAGTGTTGAGGCTGTCATTCTCAGCATCTGTGTGGATGTTAAAATCGCCCACTATAATTATCTTATCTGAGCTAAGCACTAAGTCAGACAAAAGGTCTGAAAATTCACAGAGAAACTCACAGTAACGACCAGGTGGACGATAGATAATAACAAATAAAACTGGTTTTTGGGACTTCCAATTTGGATGGACAAGACTAAGAGACAAGCTTTCAAATGAATTAAAGCTCTGTCTAGGTTTTTGATTAATTAATAAGCTGGAATGGAAGATTGCTGCTAATCCTCCGCCCCGGCCCGTGCTACGAGCATTCTGACAGTTAGTGTGACTCGGGGGTGTTGACTCATTTAAACTAACATATTCATCCTGCTGTAACCAAGTTTCTGTTAGGCAGAATAAATCAATACGTTGATCATTATTATATCATTTACCAACAGGGACTTAGAAGAAAGAGACCTAATGTTTAATAGACCACATTTAACTGTTTTAGTCTGTGGTGCAATTGAAGGTGCTATATTATTTTTTCTTTTTGAATTTTTATGCTTAAATAGATTTTTGCTAGTTATTGGTGGTCTGGGAGCAGGCACCGTCTCTACGGGGATGGGGTAATAAGGGGATGGCAGGGGGGAGAGAAGCTGCAGAGAGGTGTATAAGACCACAGCTCTGCCTCCTGGTCCCAACGCTAGACAGTCACAGTTTGGAGGATCCCAAAAAATTGGCCAGATTTCTAGAAATGAGAGCTGCTCCCTCTAAAGTGGGATGGATGCCGTCTCTCCTAACAAGACCAGGTTTTCCCCAGAAGCTTTGCCAATTATCAATGAAGCCCACCTCATTTTTTGGACACCACTCAGACAGCCAGCAATTCAAGGAGAACATGCGGCTAAACATGTCACTCCCGGTCTGATTGGGGAGGGGCCCAGAGAAAACAACAGAGTCCGACATTGTTTTTGCAAAGTTACACACCGATTCAATGTTAATTTTAGTGACCTCCGATTGGCGTAACCGAGTGTCATTACTGCCGTGAATTACAATCTTACCAAATTTACGCTTAGCCTTAGCCAGCAATTTCAAATGTCCTTCGATGTCGCCTGCTCTGGCCCCCGGAAGACAATTGACAATGGTTGCTGGTGTCGCTAACTTCACATTTCTCAAAACAGAGTCGCCAATAACCAGAGTTTGATCCTCGGCGAGTGTATCGTCGAGTGGGGAAAAACGGTTAGAGATGTGAACGGGTTGACGGTGTACACGGGGCTTCTGTTTAGGGCTACGCTTCCTCCTCACAGTCACCCAGTCAGCCTGCCTTCCCGACTGCACGGGGTCTGCCAGGGGGGAACTAACGGCGGCTAAGCTACCTTGGTCCGCACCGACTACAGGGGCCTGGCTAGCTGTAGAATTTTCCACGGTGCGGAGCCGAGCCTCCAATTCGCCCAGCCTGGCCTCCAAAGCTACGAATAAGCTGCACTTACTACAAGTACCGTTACTGCTAAAAGAGGCCGAGGAATAACTAAACATTTCACACCCAGAGCAGAAAAGTACGGGAGAGACAGGAGAAGCCGCCATGCTAAAACGGCTAAGAGCTAGTAGCTACGCTAAGCTAGCGGATTCCCAAACAGGGAATCCGACACTAGACAGGCTGTGGAGCAGCACAGGTAACGCACGACAACAGTGCTAAAAAATAAAATAAAATAAAAATAAAAATCCACTGGACAGGCTGTGGAGCAGCACAGGCAACGCACGACAACAGTGCTAAAACAAAATAAAAATCCACTACACAGGCTGTGGAGCAGCACAGGTAACGCACGACAACAGTGCTAAATAAAAATCCACTGGACAGGCTGTGGAGCAGCACAGGTAACGCACGACAACAGTGCTAAAAAAAAAATAAAATAAAATAAAATAAAAATCCACTGGACAGGCTGTGGAGCAGCACAGGTAACGCACGACAACGGTGCCAAAACAAAACAAAAAACCACTAGACAGGCTGTGGAGCAGCACAGGTAACGCACGACAACAGTGGTAAAAAATAAAATAAAAATCCACTGGACAGGCTGTGGAGCAGCACAGGTAACACACGACAACAGTGGTAAAAAATAAAATAAAAATCCACTGGACAGGCTGTGGAACAGCACAGGTAACACACGACAACAGTGGTAAAAAATAAAATAAAAATCCACTAGACAGGCTGTGGAGCAGCACAGGTAACACACGACAACAGTGCTAAAAAAAATAAAATAAAAATCAAAATCCACTGGACAGGCTGTGGAGCAGCACAGGTAACGCACGACAACAGTGCTAAAAAATAAAATAAAAATCCACTGGACAGGCTGTGGAGCAGCACAGGTAACACACGACAACAGTGCTAAAAAAAATAAAATAAAATCAAAATCCACTGGACAGGCTGTGGAGCAGCACAGGTAACGCACGACAACAGTGCTAAAAAATAAAATAAAAATCCACTGAACAGGCTGTGGAGCAGCACAGGTAACGCACGACATTAGTGCTAAAAAATAAAATAAAAATCCACTGGACAGGCTGTGGAGCAGCACAGGTAACACACAACAGTGCTAAAATAAAATAAAAATCCACTAGGCAGGCTGTGGAGCAGCACAGGTAACACACAACAGCGCTAAAATAAAATAAAAATCCACTAGGCAGGCTGTGGAGCAGCACGACAACAGTGCTAAAAAATAAAATAAAAACGAAAGCGTTAGCAAGCTAGTTAGCTTGCCAACGCTGATGAAGGTTAGCTGATAAAAGTGCTCCGTCGCGATGCTTCGACCGTTAGAGGTCTTCTTTAGGCGTTGGAGCACGGTGAAAAAGTAAAAAAAAGTAAAAAAGTCTTGAAAAAGACTGTTAATTCAAAGAACTCAAACAGCTCAGTTCAAACAGCTAACAGATACAGCAGAACACAGAAAATTGCAACTGTTGCAAATTGCAAAACGGAAGCAAATGCACACAAGCGGGAAAAAAGTTTTTGTGCCTCCAAAGTGTGTGTGTGAGTGAGTGAGTGAGAGAGAGAGAGAGAGAGGGGGGTAATGTGTAACCACTTCTAGGATTCACACAGCAGCAAATTAAGGATCTGAAGTCCGTAGCTGTTGCATTTAAAGATTAACAAAAGTAAAGCACAGTTAATTAAGATAAAAGAAACGATTCCAACCTTGTATCAGTAGAAGAGCGGAGAGAAGTCCAGGCGCCGAGGACTCAATCCATTCACAGAGGTGAGAGCGGCCGCCTGCTCTTCCTCTTTCTCCATTGTCATTGGCTGTTGGTCATGTCAATCATTGTGCTCGATGTAAGTCTCCGTTGTGTGATCAAACGGAAACACAACTGAAACCTAGAATAAGACTGCGCCGTGTATGAAACACTACAGAACTTTTATTTTGACACAAATTCAGGAAGTGGCTCTGCAGCTGCTCCGATTAAATGCTGTAGCTTCACCGATCACGGACTTTCCTCGTGTTGACAGCAGCGCGCAGTTCGAGAACACTGTATATTTCCATAATCTCTATAAATATGGGAAGGCCGGCCTATGCACGTCTAAACGTGCAGCGGCCCACCGGGCAAATGCCCAAAATCACAGATTATCAGTCCGAGCCTGGGGACAGCTGACATGTGCCTTTTGGTATGCTTCTGCATTTTGGGTCAAACATGAACATTGCAAAAATGGAAAGTTGATAGGACTAATAAGGGCTTAGGGGTGGGGCACTTAGATGACAGCTGTATAGACCATTGTGTTTTTTTTTTTTCTGAACACACTCCACATATGCAAACGTTCAGTATAAGCAGACCTACAGTGAGGCAAATAAGTATTTGATCCACTGTTGATTTTGCAGGTTTTCTCACCAACAAATAATGGAGAGGTCTGTCATTTTTATCTTTGGTACACTTCAACTGAGAGAGACAGAATCTAAAAAAAAAAAAATAAATCAGAAAATCACATTGTATGATTTTTAAATAATTAATTTGTATTTTATTGCATAAAATAAGTATTTGATCCAATAGAAAAACAGACCTTAATATTTGGTACAGAAACCTTTGTTTGCAGTTCCAGATGTCAGATGTTTCCTGTAGTTCTTGACCAAGTTTGCAGACTGCAGCAGGGATTTTGGTCCACCCCTCTATACAGATCATCTGCAGAACTTTCAGGTTTGGAGTTTCAGCTCCCTCCAAAGATTTTCTATTGAGTTCAGGTCTGGAGACTGGCCAGGCCACTCCAGGACTTTGAAATGCTTCTTACTGAGCCACTCCTTAGTTGCCCTGTCTGTGTGTTTGGGGTCATTGTCATGCTGGAAGACCCAGCTACAACCCATCTTCAATACTCTTACTGAGGGAAGGAGGTTGTTTGCCAAAATCTCATGATGCATGACCCCATCCATCCTCTCTTCAATACGGTGCAGTTGTCCTCTGTTGGGAAAGTGTAGTGACACAGACCCACAACAGGGGGCGTAAAGGAACGGACAATGGAAATGCAAAAGATAACAATTTAATGTTGTGAAATGTGCACAACGGTATACAGATACGACTTTAGATAACAGTCGAGGATGTTCTTCTAGTCGGTTGTCTAACCGTATAACAAGGTCGATAAGCCCGTCAAAATCCCACGACTCGTCCTTCGCCAGCAGATGCTCCTTTAGGACCGGAGACAGTCCGTTTATGAAGGCGGCGCGGAGTGCAACAGTATTCCAGCCGGACCTCGCTGCCACGATGCGGAAGTCGACTGCATACTCGGCTGCACTCCGACGCCCCTGTCTCATTGACAGCAGCACATTCGAAGCACTCTCGCCTCTATTGGGGTGATCAAACACGTGTTTGAACTCCTGCACAAACCCAGCATATGTTGTTAGGAGCCGTGAATTCTGCTCCCAGAGCGCCGTAGCCCAGGCGCGTGCCTCTCCTCGAAGCAGGTTTATTACATAAGCCACTCGGCTGGCGTCTGACGCGTACATGACGGGACGCTGCGCAAAGATGAGCGAACACTGCATCAGGAAGTCTGCGCGTGTCTCGACACAACCTCCGTACGGCTCCGGAGGGCTTATGTATGCTTCAGGGGACGGGGGGGGTTCGTTGAACGACCACTGGAATATCTGTATGTGGCACACGGTCAGCAGGAGGAGGTGCTGCAGCAGCGCCCTGCGCGTGCGCTTCCACCTGAGCGGTGAGAGCCATCATCCTGTGATTGAGTATAACGTTCTGCTCGGTTACCAAGTCCAACCGAGCAGTGAAGGCGGTTAAGATTTGCTGCAGCTCACCCAACACGCCTCCTGCTGGCACCTGTGCACCTTGCATTTCCATTGGTGGTTCACTCGATGGTTGACGCCCCTCGGGATCCATGACGATTGGCCGAGAAATACTGTTGGGAAAGTGTAGTGACACGGACCCACAACAGGGGACATAAAGGAACGGACAATGGAAATGCAAAAGATAACAATTTAATGTTGTGAAATGTGCACAACAGTATACAGATATGACTTTGGATAACAGTCAATTAAACAATAGGTGACGTGTGGGCAGGCTTGAGGATAGGAGACGCCTGTCCAGAGAAGAGTCGGGCCCCACACGATTTCCACTGCCAGCGGAGACCTGCAATACACCGGAGCCGCCAAGTCCTGAGTCCCCAGGTGGCCACCGCCTCCAGCTGTCGGATCAGGTACTGCTGGCA
Source organism: Thalassophryne amazonica (assembly GCF_902500255.1). Classification (NCBI taxonomy): domain Eukaryota; kingdom Metazoa; phylum Chordata; class Actinopteri; order Batrachoidiformes; family Batrachoididae; genus Thalassophryne; species Thalassophryne amazonica. The sequence goes on along the minus strand of NC_047113.1, from coordinate 13,842,402 downwards.
GGAAAGCACAGACAGATCAAGTGGGTGTGTGCACACCCAGTAAACAGTTCAGCACACTCACAGTTCTTTCTGGAGTGACACGTCCTCCACTCTCAGGTAGCAGGAAAACCAAGTTCGTGCAGTGCCTACTGAAACACTAAGAAATTTAGGAGCAGAATCGCCGACTCCTCCAAATTTCTAACACACCAGCTCCAAGCTGTCAGTTACAGCAGGTTACGACTGCAAACAATTTAGCATCCAATACGTGCGTACAGCACAGAGATAGGCTGAGAAAGTTACCTGTCGGGTAAGACGATTTCTCGGCAGGGATGTGGTGTCACTGCCAGGCTTTTATGGAGACAATGAATGACAGCTGATGAGGCGATGAATGACATCTGATGAGGTGTGATGACTGACAGCTGTCCATAGGGTTCCAGGAAGGCGGCTGCGCCCTCTGGTGCCTGAAGCCTGCTTTCAGGCAGGGCGCCCTCTGGTGTTGGGCCAGCAGTACCTCCTCTTCAGCGGCCCACACAACAGGACCCCCCCCCCCAACGGGCGCCTCCTGGCGCCCGACCAGGTTTGTCGGGATGGCGTTGGTAGAAGTCAGCCAGGAGGGCCGGGTCCAGGATGAAGCTCCTCTTCACCTAAGAGCGCTCTTCGGGTCCGTAACCCTCCCAGTCCACCAGATACTGGAACCCCCGGCCCTTCCGACAGACGTCCAGGAGCCTGCGCACGGTCCAAGCAGGCTCTCCGTCGATGATGCGGGCAGGAGGCGGCGCCAGTCCGGGGGTGCAGAGTTCCGAGGTGTGGTAGGGTTTGATGCGGGAGACATGAAAAACAGGATGAATCCGCAGTGAAGCTGAAGCTGCCAGCTTCACTGCGGCCGGACTGAGGACTTTGAGGATGGTGTAAGGTCTAATGAAGCGGTCATTTACTTTCTGGGACTCCACATGAAGGGGAATGTCCTTGGTGGATAACCAAACCCCCTGCCCGGGCTGGTATGCAGGGGCCGGGGGTATGCCGGCAGTCTGCATTGGCCTTGGCCTTGGTCCAGGCTTTAAGCAGGGTAGAACGGGCAGTACACCATACCTGACGGCACCTCCTTAGGTGGGCATGGACCGAGGGCACACCGACCTCTCCCTCACCGAGCGGAAATAATGGGGGCTGGTACATGGCAGATGAGACTTGGCTGTTGTGAGCGTACTCGATCCAGGCCAGATGGTTGCTCCAGGCCATCGGGTGCGCAGAGGTCACGCAGCAGAGGGCCTGCTCCAAATCCTGGTTCGCCCGCTCTGCCTGTCCGTTCGTCTGGGGATGGTACCTGGATGAGAGGCTTACAGTGCCCCCAGTTCCCTACAGAAACTCCTCCAACTTGCGAGGAGAACTGGGGATAACGGTCAGAGACAATGTCAGATGGAATCCCATGCAGATGCACGACATGGTGGACCAGGATGTCTGCAGTCTCCTGGGCCGTCGGGAGCTTCGGGAGGGCCACAAAGTGGGCCGCCTTGGAGAACCGGTCCACTATCGTGAGGATGGTAGTCATGCCCTGGGACGGGGGGAGGCCCGTGACGAAGTCCAGGCCGATGTGGGACCAGGGGCAATGAGGCACAGGTAATGGTTGGAGGAGTCCTTGCACCCTGTGGTGATCTGCCTTGCCCCTGGCACAGGTGGTACAGGCCTGGACATAATCCCGGACGTCGGCTTCCATAGACGCCCACCAGAAGCACTGCCAGACCACTGCCACGGTTCTTCGCACCCCTGGGTGGCAGGAGAGCTTAGAACCATGACAGAAGTCCAGGACGGCAGCTCTGGCCTCTGGTGAGACGTACAGTCTGTTTTTCGGGCCAGTCCCCGGGTCCGGGTTCTGTGCCAGGGCCTCCCGGATAGTCTTCTCCACGTCCCAGGTGAGGGTGGCCATGACAATGGACTCGGGGATGATGGTTTCCAGTGGATCTGACAGCTCGGTCTTGACTTCCTCCTCGTGCACCCAGGACAGGGCGTCGGATCATTGATTCTTGGTCCCGGGGCAGTATGTGATCTGGAAGTCAAAACGCCCGAAGAACAGTAACCAGCGGGCTTGCCTGGGGTTCAGACGCTTAGCGGTCCGGATATATTCCAGGTTCCGATGGTCAGTGAAAACTGTAAATGACACCGCAGCTCCCTCCAACAGGTGTCTCCACTTCTCAAGGGCCTCTTTCACCGCCAGAAGTTCCCGATTGCCGACATCATAGTTCCTTTCAGCTGGGGTCAACCTGTGGGAAAAATAGGCACAAGGATGGAGAACCTTGTCGGACTCCCCACTCTGGGACAGCACAGCTCCTATCCCTGAGTCAGAGGCATCCACTTCAACTACAAACTGGCAATTGGGATCAGGCTGCACCAGAACTGGTGCAGTTGAGAATCGACGTTTCACCTCCCTAAACGCGGCTTCGCACCGATCCAACCAGGTGAAGGGGACTTTAGTGGAGGTTAGGGCCGTCAGGGGGCTAACTACCTGGCTGTAGCCCTTTATGAACCTCCGGTAGAAATTTGCAAAGCCGAGGAACTGCTGCAATTTCCTACGGCTTGTCGGCTGGGGCCAATCTCTCACCGCCGCAACCTTGGTCAGATCAGGGGTGACGGAGTTGGAGGAGATTATGAACCCCAGGAAGGACAAAGAAGTGCGGTGGAACTCACACTTCTCGCCCTTCACAAACAGCTGGTTCTCCAACAACTGCTGCAGGCCTGACGTACATGCTGCACATGAGTCTCAGGATCTGGGGAGAAGATGAGATATCGTCAAGGTATACAAGACAAACTGATGCAGGAAGTCCCGCAAGACATCGTTAACCAATGCCTGGAATGTCGCGGGCGCATTGGTGAGGCCGAACGGCATGACCAGGTACTCAAAGTGACCTAACGGGGTGTTAAATGCTGTCTTCCACTCGTCTCCCTCCCGGATCCGAACCAGGTGATAAGCATTCCTAAGATCCAGTTTTGTGAATATTTGGTCTCCATGCAAGGGCGTGAACACTGAATCTAACAGAGGTAATGGGTATCGGTTGCGAACCGTGATCTCGTTCAGCCCTCTGTAATCAATGCATGGACGGAGTCCGCCGTCTTTCTTGCCCACAAAAAAGAAACCAGCACCCATTGGGGGGGTGGAGTTCTGGATCAACCCGGCAGCTAATGAGTCCCGGATGTAGGTCTCCATTGATTCGTGTTCCGGACATAAGAGGTTGTACAGCCTGCTGGACAGGTACTCAGTGCACGGGATCAAATCAATGGCACAATCATATGGACAGTGCGGGGGCAGCATGAGTGCCAGTTCCTTGCTGAAGACGTCAGCCAGGTCATGGTACTGGGCTGGCACTGCCGCCAGATTGGGGGGGACTAGGACCTCCTCCTTAGCTGTCACACCGTGTGGAACTGAGGATCCTAAACACTCCCGGTGGCAGGTTTCGCTCCACTGCATCACAACCCCAGATGGCCAATCAATCCGGGGATTGTGCTTTAACATCCATGGAAAACCCAAAATCACTCGGGAGGTAGAAGGTGTTACATAAAACACAATCTCCTCCCTGTGATTCCCAGACACAACCAATGTCACTGGCTTTGTCTGGTGTGTGATTAATGGGAGAAGGGTGCCATCTAGTGCCCGTACCGACAATGGTGACGGTAAGGCCACTAGAGGGAGTCCAACTTCCTTTGCCCATCTGCTGTCCAGCAGATTCCCCTCCGACCCCGTGTCCACCAGTGCTGGGGCGTGAAGGGTTAGATCCCCACTCAGGATCGTAACTGGGATGCGTGCGGATTTACGGGGTTTCCCCGCGTGAGTATTATGGCCCACCCTCAGCCCAGTCTCTAAGGGCGGGCATTGTAGTTTAACTGCTTGGGGCAGTTCTTCTGTATGTGCTCACTCGAGACACAGAAAAAATATTCCCCGCGGGCCAGCCTCCGTTGTCTGTTATTTGATTTCACTTTGGCCCTGCTCATGTCCATAGCTTCGTGAGCAGGGGGAGCTGTAGCCACACGGAGCTCTCTGGCTATGGAGTGTAGGGACGGCGGCACCCTTTCAGACCCGGAAGGAAGAGGGATGGCTCATGCCCGGCCACACCCTTCGCCCCGCTCCCGACGATGTTCTTCTAGTCAGTTGTCTAACCGTATAACTAGGTCGATAAGCCCGTCAAAATCCCGCGGCTCATCCTTCGCCAGCAGATGCTCCTTCAGGACCGGAGACAGTCCGTTTATGAAGGCGGCGCGGAGTGCAACAGTATTTCAGCCGGACCTCGCTGCCACGATGCGGAAGTCGACTGCATACTCGGCTGCACTCCGATGCCCCTGTCTCATTGACAGCAGCAAATTCGAAGCACTCTCGCCTCTATTGGGGTGATCAAACAGTTGTTTGAACTCCCACACGAACCCAGCATATGTTGTTAGGAGCCGTGAATTCTGCTCCCAGAGTGCCGTAGCCCAGGCGCGTGCCTCTCCTCGAAGCAGGTTTATTACATAAGCCACTCGGCTGGCGTCTGACGCGTACATGACGGGACGCTGTGCAAAGACGAGCGAACACTGCATCAGGAAGTCTGTGCATGTCTCGACACAACCTCTGTACGGCTCCGTAGGGCTTATGTATGCTTCAGGGGGCGGGGGGGGGGTGTCGTTGAACGACCACTGGAATATCTGTATGTGGCACTCGGTCAGCAGGAGGAGATGCTGCAGCAGCGCCCTGCACGTGTGCTTTCACCTGAGCAGTGAGAGCCTCCATCCTCCGATTGAGTATAACGTTCTGCTCGGTTACCAAGTCCAACCGAGCAGTGAAGGCGGTTAAGATTTGCTGCAGCTCACCCAACACGCCTCTTGCTGGCGCCTGTGCACCTTGCATTTCTATTGGTGGTCACTCGATGGTTGACGCCCCTTGGGATCCATGACGATTGGCCGAGAAATCCTGTTGGGAAAGTGTAGTGACACGGACCCACAACAGGGGACGTAAAGGAACGGACAATGGAAATGCAAAAGATAACAATTTCATGTTGTGAAATGTGTACAACAGTATACAGCTACGACTTTAGATAACAGTCAATTAAACAATAGGTGACGTGTGGGCAGGCTCGAGGATAGGAGACGCCTGTCCAGAGAAGAGTCGGGCCCCACACGATTTCCACTGCCAGCGGAGACCTGCAATACACTGGAGCTGCCAAGTCCTGAGTCCCCAGGTGGCCACCGCCTCCAGCTGTCGGATCGGGTACTGCTGGCAGGAAAGCACAGACAGATCAAGTGGGTGTGTGCACACCCAGTAAACAGTTCAGCACACTCACAGTTCTTTCTGGAGTGACACGTCCTCCACTCTCAAGTAGCAGGAAAACAAAGTTCGTGCAGTGCCTACTGAAACACTAAGAAATTTAGGAGCAGAATCGCCGACTCCTCCAAATTTCTAACACACCAGCTCCAAGCTGTCAGTTACAGCAGGTTACGACTGCAAACAATTTAGCATCCAATACATGCGTACGGCACAGAGATAGGCTGAGAAAGTTACCTGTCGGGTAAGACGATTTCTCGGCAGGGATGTGGTGTCACTGCCAGGCTTTTATGGAGATGGTGAATGACAGCTGATGAGGTGTGATGACTGACAGCTGTCCGTAGGGTTCCAGGAAGGCGGCTGCGCCCTCTGGTGCCTGAAGTCCGCTTTCAGGCAGGGCGCCCTCTGGTGTTGGGCCAGCAGTACCTCCTCTTCAGCGGCCCACACAACAGTCCTCTCCCCTTTGCAGAAAAGCACCCCCAAAAATGATGTTTCCCCCCTCATGCTTCACAGTTAGGACAGTGTTCTCGGGGTTGTTCTTATCCTCCAAACATGGCGAGAGGAGCTGATACCAAAAACCTCTGTTCTGTTCGTCTCATATGACCACATGACCTTCTCCTATGCCTCCTCTGGATCATCCAGATGGTTACTGGTGAACTTCAAACAGGCCTGGACATGTGCTGGTTTGAGCAGGGGGATCTTGCTGCCCTGCAGGATTTTAAACCATGATGGCGTCATGTATTACTAATGTAATCTTTGTGACTGTGGTCCCAGATCTCTTCAGGTCATTGACCAGATCCTCCTGTGTAGTTCTGGGTTTTCTCAGAATCGTCCTTTCCCCACAAGGTGAGATGTTACATGGAGCCCCAGACTGAGGAAGATTGACAGTCATTATGTGTTTCTTCCATTTTCTAATAATTACACCAACAGTTGTCTTCTCAACAAGTTGCTTGCCTGTTGTCCTGTAGTCCATCCCAGTCTTGTGCAGGTCTACAGTTTTGTCCGCGGTGTCCTTAGACAGTTCTTTGGTCTTGGCTATGGTGGACAGGTTGGAGTGTGACTGACTGAGTGTGTGGACAGGTGTCTTTTATACAGGTAACAAGTTCAAACAGGTGCAACTAATACAGGTAAAGAGTGCAGAATAGGAGGGCTTCTTAAAGAAAAACTAACAGGTCTATGAGAGCCAGAATTCTTGCTGGCTGGTAGGTGATCAAATACTTATTTCATGCAATAAAATGCAAATTAATGATTTAAAAATCATACAGTGTGATTTTCTAATTTTTTTTTTTTTTTTTTTATTCTGTCTCTCACAGTTGAAGTGTACCTATGATAAAAATGACAGACCTCTACATTATTTGTAGGTGGGAAAACTTGCAAAAATCAACAGTGGATCAAATACTTATTTGCCTCACTCTACACAGACCAATATGGTAGTTTTTCATTCAAATCTTTACATGAATGGATATTTCTCAGAGAAAATAAAATTTAGCATAGCAAAGTCTCCTCTGTTCATACTGTTGCACAGCTGTGGCAAACACTTTGTCTGCACTATTTAATGGACCAGTAAATTAAAGGAAATATCTCAACACTACCAGTTGTAAAACATAACATCAACTGAACGTGCCAAATAATAAATACAATTATTTATAAAACTTTCTAATTTTAATTTCCTACACTTTCAGTTAAAATATTATAGAAACTTTGCATAATATATTATCACCCTTGAAAAATGCCAGCTACCTTTTTTATAAACACTACCTGATCTTGAGCCTATGGATCCCAACAGGCAATGCGCAAGCAGTAATCATAGTAATAATAATAATTACAATAATAATTATCGTTTGGTGACCAAGTGGTTAGTACACTTGTTTCTCAAATAGAAAGAGTTCAGTTCAAGTCCAGCCCTGCTCCTTCGCCATGTAATGTGGAGTCAGAATGGACATCTAGTGTAAAACGTGTGCCAAATCAACATACAAATCAATCTTGAAGACATATGTATGTATATATTCCTATTTAAGGGCCATTTATTGACAGGTGTAACTTATACTGGGCACAAATTCAACAAGTATTAGCCTGAGAGACAACACATAATGCTGATTCAACTTTGCTGATTCAACTTTGTTCTTTTTCTCTCCCTTGACAGTGCGGCAAACTTCTACATAACAATACAATGTCCTCTCTTGCCCCCAGTGCTTCTTAATGCAACTACATGACACAACAGCGTTTTCAAGAATGTGGTCAATGGATGTGACTGACTAATGCATTGCTTCTGCACTATCAACACTTTCTTGGTGTCGGGTGAAAGATGGGGTTCCTAATGTTTTTGCTGTCTCTCTGTTGTGTTTGTTTAGGCTTCCAATGGATTGCCTCATTTGCACCGACAGTTCCTTAGGCCCATATTGACAGTGAACAGTAAAAGACTTGTTTACTTGATTACTTGTGCTCTACAAATAAATTAACTATTGAGAGAATAAATATGAAACAAAGGAGCATCCAATTATTCATTCAGTCAGTGCCTGTAATTCATACACTATTAACTCAATTGGATTGTACAGTAAATAGCCTTTCAACAAATCTCAAATCTACACATTGAGCTGATATTCATTAATTCCTTTCTAATACAGAATGCTGCAGTTGACAACTTATTAATGAAACTGAAACTGACACTAGGTTACTTTTTCTTGGATAGATTAATCAACTTTGCATTGCCCAGCTTTCTTACAAAAAAAAATAAAGAAATAAATTATATATATATATATACAAGCTGAGTTACCCGTTCGACGCGTGGGTAATAGAGATATTTTATAGCCATGTCATTGTATATTTCATGTCACTTTAGTTCAGGTGTAGTAGGTTGCATTACATTTTGTGTATGTTGTCATCATTAATTTTCAAAGAGCAATTTGTGACATTCATGAGACTCAAGTGAATGATATCACTGCAATGCTCTGGAATGTGGTACACAGCAGGAACATTTTAACTGAAAAACTGCAAACCTTAACTCGCACACAGCACGCGCTGACGTGTTTGGATTGTAAGTAAAGTGCACCCTAGCCATCCGCTACTACGTAGTAAGTAAAGTGTGATGCTTGCTACCTGACCTGAGTACCACATGAACTAGGAAAATAAGGGCTCCAGTGACCACGTCATGATCTCATATATAAGAATGACCATGCACAGTAAAATCACCAGTGTTAAACACTGGTGAACCACTCTGGCCAGAGTAGGACCATATGTACAATGGCAGTGTTAATTTAACACCGTCAGTGTTAGCTTTACATTGGTGATTTCATTTGACTTCCTTTCTTACACCATCTGCCAGGAAAAGATATTCTGCTGAAAAAAGTGTCAAAGTAAATCACACATTTTCACAAGGTAATTCATATCATATCTGAATATGTTATCACAATGCAATCTAGCTGTGAATAACTGTGTACTTTTATGCTCATATGCAGGTATGTGTCAGAGAGGCACCTGTGGATGACTGCTATCTATTCCAAAACATAATAAGATGAAATAGCAGAGGCTGAACTCTGATCTCAGGAAAACGCTAAAGAATATCAAACGCCATAATATCTCACAGATGGCTGCAACTTCCACTCCGAAACATCTGTCTACTGGTCGCACCCTCTCTCTTACAGATGCATCACTGTACCGATACAAGACCTCCATCAATCATGTTTTGTGTTGTGAAGAAGGAAAAACAACCTTTTGTTACTAAATTCCTACAGGTAAACCACAAATGGAGTCACATTAACAGCTTTTTTCTATACATTACTGATTTTTACTGAAAAGCAGCCTAACTGTTGCTATTTGACAGCAATTATACAGCCAGTCATCAGGCCAAGTGTTTAGAATAAACACATCATTTCCCTCCTATAGACTGGAAATGTGCAGACTGATCCCCCCACCCCGCCACAACATCCCCCATACACTTCTACTTCTTTCCCCTTGAGTGCATCTGATAAAATTAATTAAAAAGAAAAGCAAGTAGCATCCTAAGGCAGTGTTACTGTTATTATTATAATTAGCTAACGTGGCAGAGCCCACTGTCTCCGTGGCCTGTTAGCTCACGGGCTAAAGCCTCTAATGAGGTGGCAGTCATGTGTCAAATCTGCTGCATAATACCAGGAAAGACAAAACAGCCAAAGCAGGACAGGCACTTCACATCAGTATGCATCCACATGCGTGTGTGCGCATGTATGTATGTGTTTTTTGTCATATGCAGTCAGGTACTTAAGTATTTAAACAGTGACATGATTTTGGTAATTTTGCTTCTGTCCATCACCACAGTGGCGTCAGGGTGTGATGGCAGTGTAGACCTTCAGATTTCTTTCAAAGGGTTCAACAAAAACATTGCACATATCCATATTTATGCACATTTTCAGAGCCCATACATTATTGGCCAAATTAAATACAAGGATTATTCATACAAATCATTAGTTCAACAGCCAGTTTACTTAGACAAGTTCAGGGATGGATACATGAACATTTCCAAGTCACGGAATATATCTCCGGCTTCACTTAGATCAATCATTAAGAAATACAAACAATATGGTACTCTGTGGTAAATTTGTTTGGATCAGTCAGCCCTCAGAAAGTGAGTGATTGTGCAAGATGTCAAGGAAACACTCAAAGCAACTATGATAACTCCAAATGAGGTATAGGCTTCTTTAGCTGTGACTGAAGAAACTGGGAATAGTGCACCTTTGGCCTGTTTCATCACCAGGGGCCTTATGTACAAAGGCTGCATACGCACAAAAATGTGGCGTACATCCATCTCCATGCTAATGTTCAGATGTATCCAAAGTGACACGACCGTGGAAATGTGCGGTGGGTCACGCAAAAAACCTGTCTAGTGTACATACATTTCTACAGCTAATGATCCAATGCCAATATGTAGCGGTCATGCTGGGAACTGGTCATGTGAAAACATGAAGTCATCAGAGTGATGTGCACGCCAGAGACACACTTATGAGCAATTCTCACACCCATGTGTTTGGTTCTCTCTCTCAGCCCCAACCAGTCCCGGCAGAAGACTGCCCCTCCCTGAGCCTGGTTCTGCTGGAGGTTTCTTCCTGTTAAAAGGGAGTTTTTCCTTCCCACTGTCGCCAAGTGCTTGCTCACAGGGGGTTGTTTTGACCGTTGGGGTTTTTCCGTAATTATTGTATGGCTTTGCCTTACAATATAAAGCGCCTTGGGGCAACTGTTGTTGTGATTTGGCGCTATATAAATAAAATTGATTTGATTTGGATATAATGCATGCACAAAGTGATGAGGAAAATGGCAATAACAATGGGTGTGTTAGCATTGTTAGAGGACCTTGCAAATGGTGCAATCTGATGTGAGCATGTATTCAGAGAATGGGAGGATTTACTTGTAAATGACAATAATTGACTCATAAGCCAATTCCAATTACCAAGGCCACTGTTACAATACAGCGAGGAGCGGTTGTCTGTGCCCACACAGGTGCTGACCACGCTGGGCCCTCTGGCAACAGGGGTATTCCAGTGGGAGCTGGCTGATCAGTCAGGAGTGTGCCTGTCAACCTTGATCTGAGCCATGCCATCTCTGTGGAATGTAATCATCTGAATGTCATCGAGGTACATCACATTACATCATTAAAGCACAATTTGCAGCGAGAGCCGGCTTCCATAATGTAATCAGAGTAACTGACAGCACACATATTGCTATCAAGGAGCCATCACATGATTAATTTGATTTGTTAATAGAAACAATTTAATTCCAGCAATGAACAAATCATATGTGATGCACAAATGCATTGTGTTGGGTTGGGAACAAGCTAGAGGCTGGCGTGGTGCATGATGGGTGGCTGCTTAGTGAGTAGTTTATTTGTTTAATTGAATGAAATCCAGGGCACATTTGGCCATGTGTGCATTCAAATATGTCATTTATTTATTGTGTTTGTTTTGTGTTTTGCTCGTAAAACTAGAGCTAGAACCCAAACACCGAACAAGAGAGACAGTACAATAAATTCCATTCCCGCACTCAGGCAGCAGTGGAGGAGGCAATTGGGACATGACCAGTCATGCGGATGTCAGCAGCTGGAGAAACCTCGCCAGTGAAACTTCACAGCTATGTGTATTATGAGCAGCATGTATGAGTTCAACATGGGATGATCCGTGTCACCTTGATGGCCTTCCACCACTCTGGTGAGAGCTGTGTCACCCATTATTGTGGTAACTTTTTTGTTGAAGGGGGTGAATCCTCCACGCTATCCCCTCCTTTGAAATCCTCCGTCTGACCATTTTTTTTTTATTTCTGTGTGCACTGGTCTGAGCCTCAGCATTTACACTGCCTGACACACACACACACACACACACACACACACACACACACACACACACACACACACACACACACACACACACACACACACACACACACACACACACACACACACACTTCCTTTTCATTTCACATTGTGGCGAGCTGTGTGGGACAAGGAAGACAGAGATTCAAATTATCATGGAAAAAGATATTATTTTTGTAAAGATGGGCAGGGGTATATCAATTATGAGAAGATATGCAAGTTGTACTACAATGAATTATGCTATTAACGCATTAATCTTAGTATATCTGGACTATTTTCCAGTAGTTTGGCCAAATGCTACTGGAGAAATGATAAATAAATTACAGATTATTCAAAATTGCACTTAAGTGCAGTTATAGGACAAATATCAACACAATGCATAAAAATTTAAACTGGCTATTAGTCAAAGACAGAGTTTTATATTCACTGATCATTTTTGCCAGAAAGATTATTGTCACTAAGTTACCTTATATTTTATTTAGAAATTTTTCTTTTAGTTCAGAAAATCATAGTTACAGAACCAGACATGCTGTGGTGGGAAACTTTACGCTACCTGTAGCTAGAACCAGTGCCATCAAGAACACTGTCATATTTAGGGGTATGAAGGAATGGAATTTGTTACCGGATCACATTAAACTTACTGCAAATGAATGTTTCTTTAAAACACTTCTGAAATGGCTTTTAATGGCATAATAAGTAATCTGAGTCAAACCTTAAAACATATATAGACAATGATTAATTTGATTTGATTTGATTTTTATTCTCTCAATTTTGATTTTGATTTTTATATACATTTTCTTAATGTATTTTTGATTTACTGTGTTTGTAAACCTGTGTGGACCCCAGGAAGAGTAGCTGCAGTAAAGCTGCAGCTAATGGGGATCCAAACAAACAGTAAACAATAAATAAACGGAGCCACAGCTTTCATCTTTTCTGTACTCTGCCTCTACAAGTGCTTTAATTTTTACATGCAACAACACAGAGACAAAGGTGGGCGTCATCAAACACACTACACTTTGCACTCATGGTATCGTCAATGTGACACAACCAAACTATATAAATGAATTTGCATATTCAGATGGAGGCGTGGACAGGGATGAATTTGGTACATCTGCCTGTGCACTTATTATTTCCACATTGATTGGGATGTACACAAACGAACATGCTTGGATCCATGCATACACACACTTTGAAACATCTGAATATCTTTGTGCTTATGCCAGTTTCTGGGTTTTGTAGTACACCATGTTTGAGTAAGAAATCCATGCAGGTCTTTGTACATGAGGCCCCTCGTATGTCGCTTTACAGTGGAGTGGAACAGATAACAAAAACTCATCAAACTGAGTTTAAAGTCTCCCATGAGTCTTCTAGCAAACTGTAGCTGCAGTTTTATATCTTTTTTTTTTAAGAAAGATTAGATAGCTCAGTGAGATAATGATTTGGGTGACAATATGTTGGCCTGGATGCGATTCCTAGTTAGGGGATTTATCTGTATCCTTGGACAAGACTGTATCATCACAGTCCACTGGGGAAATAACCCGCATCGAACTGACATCTCATCCAGATGGGAGTCATACTCACTCATCTAATGTGCTACAGAATAAGATAATAAGTGCCTGCACGAAAGCACCTCAGAACCAAAATCAAACAAAAAAAAACATTCTGTGTCACTTCACCATGAAGCTGTGACTTGTGGGGAAAGATTTTTGTTAAAAAGAAGGCATGAAATTTCAGCTACTGCTTGCCAGAAGGGACATTGGAGGTTCAAGTTGAGATGCCATCAGCTTTCTTGTGTTTTTGTTAAATCCTTTGAATTCAAGCTAAAACTACATGCTACAAGTGCATTTTGATTGTTTCATTTCAGCTCCATTGTTTAGTTTAGTTTGGTTTATTACAAAATTCAAAGAATACATTAAAAGTTTCCATACAGTTTCATACAGATTAATAAATACATTTTGTAATTGTGACACCCTTAAAGCAGTCCATAGTTTATGAGCGGGGCCCATTAATGTTTAAATACAGCAAATGTACAATAATTACAAATCTAAACCTACTTTTACATATCATAACTAACCTACTCTATTTCAATATCTACAACAGACTAAGACAATAATGTTCACATTTCTTAAATGACAAATATTAAAAGTATTATGACACATCACTGTAATAAATTCAGATATGTAAGCCTATAGGTTTTTCAATAGACAGCTGGTCGAGTTTTAATTATATTTTGCAAGTAACTCTAGTTTAAGTTTCTTTTTGAAAATATGCAAAGACAGGGACTTTTGAGTGTTCTCACTCAGGTCATTCCAAATTTGTGGACCCTTATATGCCACACTAAAACTGGCACTTTTTAACTTCCTACTTTTACCCTTTAGGTGTAATTTTCCTCTGGTGTTATAATGATGAGAGGAAGTTGAAATGGGAATGAGCTGACAGAGTCTATCATTAAGTCTGTGCACCACAGTGTACATGGTACAGGCATTGTGAAATAAGTTGTACTCTGTGAGCTTCAGAAGTCGATATTTATAAAAGAGAATCAGTTTGAGAGTTATATTTGGCCCAAGAAATGGCTCTTACAACTTTCTTTTGTAAAGTTTGTAGTTTTAAAAGGTAACTCGGGTAAGTATTACACCAAATAATATTGCAATAATTTAGATGAGGTTCGAATAAGGACCTGTATAGAGTCAGAAGAGCCTCAAATGGGAGGAAATACCTCACCTTAAAGAATAGTCCTACATATTTAGATAGTGTCTTAATCAAGTAATTTAAATGTTTACTGAAATTTAAAAATTCATCAATTTGGATTCCAAGAAATTTGATTGATTCAGCTTGTTCAATCACATTATTATTTATATTAATTTGTACATTTTCAAAACATTTACGATTTCTGCAAGAATGAAATATAATACATTTTGTTTTGTTCCAGTGTAGTTCCAGTGTGTTCCATTGTGCCAGTGTACAGAGGCAATAAATAAAGCCAATTCAAATCTAGATCACCTCCAAAATTTAATGGAGTCTTCCATGGCCTATTACCTATCTGTGTTGAAATGTTTTGTCAAATCCCGTGATGTAGTTTTGACGCAATCCTTCAAAGCATATGTAAAATGAAATCTTGATCCAGAACCTAGCTTCAGATCTGGATCACCTCCAAAATTTAAAGGAGTCTTCCATGGCCTAATATGTATCTGTGGGGCAAATTGGGTGAGAATCCGTGAAGACGTTTTTGACATAATCCTTCAAAGCTTATATAAAGTGAAGCTTGATCTAAAATACGGATCTGGATCACCTTCAAAATTCAGTGGAGTTTTCCATGGCCTAATGTGCATCTGTGTTCAAAGGTTCGTCAAAATCCAGGAAGTAGTTTTGGCATAATCCTTCAAAGAGTGTATAAAGTGAAAACATGATCCAGAATCTGGATTCAGAACCAAATCACCTCCAAAATTTAATGGAGTCTTCCATGGCCTAATATGTATCTGTGGTGAAAATGTGGTGAGAATTAGTTTTGACGTAATCCTTCAAAGCCTATATGAAGTGAATCTTGATCCAGAATCTGGATTCAGATCCAGATCACCTCCCAAAATTTAATGGAGTCATCCATGACCAAATATGTATGTGTTGAAAAGTTCGTTAAAATCCGGTAAGTAGTTTTGACATAATCCATCAATGCGTATATAAAGTGAAATATTGATCCAGAATCCGGATCCAGATCTGGATCACCTCCAAAATTCAGGGAAGTCTTCCATGCCCTAATATCTATTGGTGGTTCAAATTTGGTGAGAATCCGTGAAGTAGTATTGGCGTAATCCTTCAATAATTAAATAAAGTGAAACTTGATCCAAAATCCGGATCCAGATCACCTCCAAAATTTAATGGAATCTTTCATGGCCTAATATGTATCTGTGATGGAAATTTTGTCAAAATCCGTGAAGTAGTTTTGATGTAATCCTTCAAAGTGTATATAAGTTGAAATCTTGACACAGAATCCGGATTTGGATCCGGATCACCTCCAAAATTTAATGGAGTCTTCCATGGCCTAATATGTATCTATGACAAAAATTGGGTGAGAATCTGTGAATTAGTTTTGATGTAATCCTTCAAAGCCTATAAGAAGTGAATCTCTGTCCTGAATCTGGATCCGGATCACCTCTAAAATTCAGTGGAGTCTTCCCTGCCCAAATATCTACCTGTGGTGCATATTTGGTGAGAATCTGTGGAGCAGCTTTTGATGTAATCCTTCAAAGCATATATAAAGTTAAATATTGATCCAGAATTTGGATTCAGATCCAGATCACCTCCTAAATTTAATAGATTCATCCATGCCCTAATATCTATCTGTGGTGCAAATTTGGTGAGAATCTATTAAGTAGTTTTGATGTAAGTAGTTTTGACGTAATCCTTCAAAGACTATATAAAGTAAAACTTGATCCAGAATCCCGATCTGGATCGAGATCAACTCCAAAATTTAATGGAGTCTTTCATGGCCTAATTTGTATATGTGTTGAAAATTTTGTCAAAATCTGTTCATTAGTTTTGATATAATCCTGCTAACAGTAATCCTTCAAAGCCAATATAAAATGAAACTTGATCCAGAATCCGGATCCGGAACCAGATCAACTCCAAAATTTAAACGCTTCTTCCATGGCCTAATATCTATCTGTCGTAAAAAATGTCATCAAACTCCATGCAGTAGGTTTGACAGACAGATAAATACATAAACACAGGTGATTTTATTACATCCTTGGCGGACGTAATAAATAAATAAAAAGTTGCTGGCCAAATACTTATGGGTCTAACTGTATACACAGGAATATAGTCTTAATTTCTACAATGCAATGGATTTTTGCTATCTGGTGGATCTGAGAGCAGTTGAACATGCGTCTAATATATATTTTAAAATTCACCTGTGTAGTCACAAGTTTTTACTTATGACTGTTAAAATCAATGAAAATGTGTGTAACCAATGTTGATTTAATAAAATTTATTGTTGTTTACCTCATTTGTTTCATAATTTGTATGCTATGTAAGACTCCTGATAGGGCAGAGCAGTCTTGTTTGAACCCTGCGTGATATTGCGGGATTTGACCACTTATGGGGACAGCTGCTCCAATTGCACAATATATACACAGCATAACATCACATGAGAAAATGGTGTATTGTTTTGTTTTCAGGTGCAATCACCAAAGCAGTCGCGAAAAGTGCAGTTTTTTTCGGTTCCCAGTAGAGAAGGGAAGACAAGGTGAAGGGGAGCAATCACGTTGGTAAGTGTTAGCCTACACAGCTAATCAGAGTAGGTGCGGTCTCTCGCCTGCACAATCACCTTGACACATTTGAGCGCCGCGTCATAAACAAACCGCAACACATGTCTGCTTTCCACCACATCGTCACTTTTTCTTTGTGTCACTTTGTTTGCATGTAATTTGCCCGAAATCGCAGAGAAAGTGCCATGTTTCTTTCCCCAGATGTAGAGAAATTACATCATGTGTCATATTTTATCCCTTTAGCACCCGCCCTCAAACGAGACTGCGCTGCCCATTGGAAAGCAATCTTTAATTTTCGTCTATAATTTGATCAGTAATTTAAAACAATACCCTCGGCCATATGTTGTTGCAGACTAAACTCAATCAATCAATCAATCAATCAATCAATCAATCAATCAATCAATCAATCAATCAGTCATAAACAATAGTTTATTTACCTTTTAATGGTGTCTGTAGGAGGGCATGCATGTGTACATACATGAGCTTTTGAAAAGACCGGAAGTTACTTTTGAGTGCGTGCGATGTGTGTGCACACTGACATCCGAGAGATTTCTTGTAAATCTCTCCAGAGGTGTTATTAGGTTACATAAACAGTGTCTTCAGTTTTAGAAGTGTTTATTTCTCGCTAGCTTTTATTAAAAAAGAACATGGGAAACACATTAGATATACACAGAAATGCAGCAGTTTTGGAGCAAGAGAGAGACCAGCCAGTGATGTCACGCTGACTCTCTGCTCTGATTAGCTGTCACCATGTACCATGTCCTTCCTAGAATCTCCACCCCAACCCCGT
Organism: Thalassophryne amazonica; assembly: GCF_902500255.1. Lineage (NCBI taxonomy): Eukaryota > Metazoa > Chordata > Actinopteri > Batrachoidiformes > Batrachoididae > Thalassophryne > Thalassophryne amazonica. The sequence continues at coordinate 13,824,757 of NC_047113.1, read as the reverse complement.
GTAAAAAAGAAGGGAAAAAAAAAACTGATTTGCATGACTCATGCTGTCAACCATATGGGCATAACAATAGGAAACAGAATTCTGACCTTTTGACATCTTAAAAGAGGTCAAGTTTAGAGATAGATAGAGATAGAGCCTTTGTTTGCCATTTGGACTCGCATGCAAGGTTTGGGTACATTGGAATTTGTGTCCATAAGGGACACAATGTGGTTCCACATATACCAGCTGGTTTTATTTCTTCCACATAAGCAGTGCCATGTGCTGCAACTAGCACTGTTCCTGCTCGATGGATGCAGAGCGTGCACAAACTCTCGCACCAGGTTTGTGCACACCTGCCCATTGGCGCGTTGTTTTGTGCGGTAATTTTGAACTGTTTCGTGCTGTTTCACTGTTTTTATCCAAACACCGTCCAAACTTCGCACTATGTGTGAAGGGACCATTAATACTGTGATACCAGTTCAGAACAAGAAAGTCATGCTCTGCTATTTATGCAATTGCTGGCTTCTTTAACTGGGCATCTTTTACACCAAAATTTCTACTACTTTATGTGATGTTGCCCCCAGGGTGTAGAAAAGACAAGCAGAGACTGAAGGATCCTGGATTCTAATGAAAATGCAAATTTAACGGTAAGCAATACCAATTTGAACTCATTCTACTTTACGATGGAAAATGAAAGTCGATATTCATCAAAAAAGCTGTTTTATGAGTCACAGCAAACCAAAAAGACTGCAGCCTCAGTGGTTGCTGAGGCAAAAACTCAGGTGTAAGAGGACTTTGGAGGAAGCATGGAGAATGACTTTTGGTCGATTTCAGAGCGGTTCTGCCAAACCTTCAGATGACTGGGAAATGAGGCAGTTCTTAGTGTTCAGGAAAGGTGGGAAACTGCTTAAATGGAGTAGGTACATTGTCAGGTGTAAAAGGAACACTTTGAGGCTCTCCTCAACCCTACCGACATGCCCTCCTTAGAGGAAGCAAGGAAGGAAAACTTGGCCGAATCTGGTGCTATCTTCCTAGCTGGAGTCACTGAGGTAGCCAATTTACAAGACTGGACAAGATTCACCCTGATATGCTGAAGTCTCTAGATGATGTTGGGCTGTCATGGCTGACACACCTATACCGCATTTGCATGGAAGTTAGGGACAGTACCTATGGATTGGCAAACTGGGGCATTCTCCATCTTAAAAAAATGGCACCAGAGAGTGTGTTAAAGTTATTGATATCACATTTCTCAACCTCCCGTGGAAAACCTGTGTCATGGTCGTAGAGAGGAGACTTAGACCAATAGTCTAAGCTCAGGAGGAGGAAGGTGGGTTCTGTCCTGGTCATGGAAAGGGGGACCAGCTCTTTACTGTCATGGATATTAGAGGCGGTTTTATGCATAAGACCAACTGGTCTAGGTCTGTTTTGTCTTGTAAAAAGAGTACGATTGAGTGTCATGTTGAAGGGGTGCTGTGTGAGTCTGAGGTACAGGGATGGCTATAACACATGAGCCAATCTCTATATAACCAAAATAAGAGCTGTGTCCTCTTTCTTGCCATCACATCAGACCTGTTCCTGGTGGGGTTTGGAGTCCAACAGGGCTGTTGTATGGCTGGGGGGGCCTGGCTGCCTTTTTGTTTCTGTCTTTTGTTTTTCCTTCCAGGTGGCTTGCATTTGGGACTGAGTGGCTGTGTAGCTGAGTTTATCAGGACCTCACCCTGATCACCTGAGGCTGATCACCTGCGGCTCGTCAGGACTCACAGCTGTGGTGCATCTACATGGATTGGAACATGGTGGCATTTAAGACTGGAGTACACAGTGTGTATTTGCCAGAGACTCGACCTTGTGACCAGACAGGTGAGACTGTCGTCTCAAGAGCCATCTCATCATCAGTGGATGCAGAGAACGTCCAGGTTTGATGCATGGTCTGTGAAAGAGGAGGGGGTGAGGTCTCACGCTCGTCAGCACACTTCCTGAGGTACGTTAGATTTTGTGACTAACATTTATACAGTCAGTAAATGTGGTGTCCCTCACACCTTTATTATATTGAGCTGTATGTTGGTCGTTTAAATCAGCTTCCACTGCAGTGGAGTTTTGTGAACAGGGTGTTCTATGCCTGCAGGGTGGGAAGCTGATTTGCAATTAAGCCAGGAAGTGTTTGCTGTTTGTACACCTTTGAGTGGTCTCTCTGTGTGTTGAGTGTGGACTCACATAAGGATTCCTTCTTTCACAGACTCGGTTTGTCGCGGCCACCTGGGGGGTGTCGGCGGGGTCCTTGGGTCCGAACTGGTTCTGGCTCCGGACCGTTTTGTGCTGCTGGGAGCACACCGCAAATCCGCCACGCCAGTCCGCGCACTTATTTGTTTGTATTTTTTCACAGCACTGTTATGTTAATTAAACTCTGTTATCCTTTGTACCGTGCTCTGCTTATTTTATACTGGGTCCTTCAAATGCTGGTCGGTTCTCCGGGCTGCGTCCGACACATAACAGTAGTCTCTGGCCAAACATCACGGACCCAGCGGTAGCAGAGACGGTAACGCGCCGGGAAGGCGGCAGCAGACGTTCAGAAGTTATCCGGATCAGTTGTGGGTGCTCTCCGCCCGGATGGTGCGCTTTGGAGAACCCATTACTGAATACTGATTTGAGCGCTCGTGCAGCCGTGTTCCTGCGTTTGTGCCTTATCCGTGGGTCGTGGTGGAGTGTGACTGGCGACGGCTTCGCGTCGCACTTCGACCGGATAAGAGGTTTGAACGGGAGCTGCAGGAGTGGGTCTGTAATGGGTGAACGCGCACGGCGGAGCTCTGTGGCACGGGTCGCGGTGCTTCCTGTGTTACAGTCGTAGCCCCGTTTCCCCGGGTAATGATAGCTACTGCGTCTGTTGTGTCAGCTCCGGTGTTATTTAGTTGAATCACATTTTTGGTTGTGTGTTACACAGAGCTGCGCACAGAAAGGCAGCATGAGTTTGTTTTCTCAGTTACCAAAGGGGGTTTTTCATTTTTAGCACTTTGGCTCCCTCTTTTGGTGACTGAGTCACATTACCGCCAAGCTCTTAAGTTGGAACAGGTGTGTTCCATTTGTTTGAGCTTGACGGTATAAATCACTTATTAGTTTTGTGTGTGTACATTTTGTGTGGGTGTTTTTTGAGTTGGTTTTTGTGTGGGGTTTTTATTTGTACACTATTTAGTGTCTGGGGTCGTGACCCTGCAGTTCTGTCTGGAGCAAAAAAAGGACCCAAGCAACTTTATGTTAGTCTGTTAGTCTTTCTTTTTATTTCTTTCAGTTTCACCTCCCAGGGTTTGATGGGACGGTCCCCTGGGGGGTCATGGGGGGGTAATTGGGTTGTTTTTTCTTTTTTCTTTTTTTTTGTTTTGTTTTTTGTTATGCCCTCTCTTCTCCTCTGACTCCAGCCGGGTGAGCCGTAGAGTCGGCGTTGCTGGAGTGGTGCAGTTTGGTTATGCTGGGCATTTCCCAGGTAACCTCTGCACCCGGGAGGGGAGGGGGGGGTGTTTGGGGTATTTTCTTTTTGTTCCCTCTCTTCTCCTCTGGCTCCAGCTGTGTGTGCCGTAGTGTCGGCGTTGCTGGAGTGGTGCAGTTTGGTTATGCTGGGCGTTTCCCAGGTAACCTCTGCACCTGGCGGGGGGGGGGGGGGGTGTTTTTGTTTGTTGATTCCCTGTTCCACCTCCGGCTTCAGCACGCCTTTGAGCCGTCTGCCATCAGTGTGGCTGAGGTTTGGGGCAGTGGGATATACCCGCAGCTGGTGGCTGGTTTGGAAGTCGGAGGAGTGGCGCCGTTTTGTGCCGTCTGCCATAACCGCTGTTTCACTCCTCCCGGTTGGCTTCTGGGGTATAGTCACGGTTGGTGACACTGGACGTGCTTCCAGTTTCCACTGCGCCTAGGGGGTGGGGTTGGGGTTGTTTTGTTTGTATGTTTTTTTTTTTCTCCTTTTGTTTTCCCCCCAGTTTCCACCCTCAGGGTTTGACTGTGGTGTCCTCTGGGGGGGAAAGGGCTGTGGGTCCATCTAGCCGTAGATGGCCGGGGCTGGGTCCATTGGTCATGAGGGGAGGCGTCTCCTGGGGTTGATGGAATGGTCCTCTGGGAGGCGCTGGGAGTCCCCGTGGGTGACATTGGATCCCAGAGGGACCTCGGCTGTGGTTATTACTCCTGGAGCTGGCGGGATGTCCTCTGGGGGGTGTTGGTCCCTACATGTCGTTAGGGGGGGGGGTGTTAGTGTTTTTATTTGCTAGCTGAAGTTTGGGTTTTTCTTTTCTCCTCTTCCCGGGGTTTGATGGAACGGTCCTCTGGGGAGGGGGGGGGGGGGGGTGTTAGCATTTTTATTTGTAAGCTTAAGTTTGGGTTGTGTTTTTCTTTTCTCCTCTTCCCGGGGTTTGATGGGACGGTCCCCTGGGGAGGGGGGGTGTTTTGGTTGTTTGTGTTTGTCTTTTTTGTTTTATGACTAATCAGACTGTGAACATGGTTGGACAAAGGCTGACCGCACAGGTTCAAGAACTCCTGGCCACACCTGTGCTAACTGACTGATAGAAACAAGGGCAAAGATGCAGTCAGAGGAGAAGACATCAACCGTTCTGTTAGATGAAGATTCTGTTGGAAGATGAATGCGGATACGGTTTCCAGCCATGGTCCCTGGAGGGGGGTGTTTCTCCTGGGCCAGGTTTGTGTGGTCACCGGGAGGCTTCCCGTGAGGGTGGGGTACTGTTGTATGGCTGGGGGGGCCTGGCTGCCTTTTTGTTTCTGTCTTTTGTTTTTCCTTCCAGGTGGCTTGCATTTGGGACTGAGTGGCTGTGTAGCTGAGTTTATCAGGACCTCACCCTGATCACCTGAGGCTGATCACCTGCGGCTCGTCAGGACTCACAGCTGTGGTGCATCTACATGGATTGGAACATGGTGGCATTTAAGACTGGAGTACACAGTGTGTATTTGCCAGAGACTCGACCTTGTGACCAGACGGGTGAGATCGTCGTCTCAAGAGCCATCTCATCATCAGTGGATGCAGAGAATGTCCAGGTTTGATGCATGGTCTGTGAAAGAGGAGGGGGTGAGGTCTCACGCTCGTCAGAACACTTCCTGAGGGACATTAGAGATTTTGTGACTAACATTTATACAGTCAGTAAATGTGGTGTCCCTCACACCTTTATTATATTGAGCTGTATGTTGGTCGTTTAAATCAGCTTCCACTGCAGTGGAGTTTTGTGAACAGGGTGTTCTATGCCTGCAGGGTGGGAAGCTGATTTGCAATTAAGCCAGGAAGTGTTTGCTGTTTGTACACCTTTGAGTGGTCTCTCTGTGTGTTGAGTGTGGACTCACATAAGGATTCCTTCTTTCACAGACTCGGTTTGTCGCGGCCACCTGGGGGGTGTCGGCGGGGTCCTTGGGTCTGAACTGGTTCTGGCTCCGGACCGTTTTGTGCTGCTGGGAGCACACCGCAAATCCGCCACGCCAGACCGCGCACTTATTTGTTTGTATTTTTTCACAGCACTGTTATGTTAATTAAACTCTGTTATCCTTTGTACCGTGCTCTGCTTATTTTATACTGGGTCCTTCAAACGCTGGTCGGTTCTCCGGGCTGCGTCCGACACATAACAAGGGCTGCCCCTTTTCTTCAGTCCTGTTTGTAATTTTCATGGAAAGAATTTCAAGGTGTAGTCAGGGATTGGAGGGTGTCCAGTTTGGTGACCTCAGAATTGCATATCCGGTAATGCAGATGATGAGGTACTGTTGTCTTCATCAGTGACCTTTGATGTGAACTGGGCAGCTTTAAAGCTCAGGATGAAGTGACTGGGTTGAGGAGCAGTGCCTCCAAACCTGAGACCATGGTTGTCTGTTGGAAAAAAATGCACCATACCCACTGTGTCATGGGAGGGTTATTGCCCCAAGTGGAGGAGTTCAAACATCATGGGGATTTGTTCAGGAGTGAAGGTAAGCTGGATCATGACATTGATACAAGGTTGGGGCTGCACATGATGTCTGGCAAATGTTGTACAGAACCATCATGGTGAAGAAAGAGCTGAGCCAGAGGGCAAGGCCCTTGATTTACCAATTTATCGTCACCTATTGTCAGGAGGAACAAGGTCATTGATACAAGCTGTAGAAATGAGTTTCATCTCTCTGGTATCTGGGCTTACACTCAAGGACAGGGTGAAAAGCTTAAATATCGGGGACAGACTCAGAGTAGAGCAGCTTCTTCTTTGTACTGAAATGAGCCACCTGAGGTGATTTGTGTATCTGTTAAGGATGACCCCTGTTTGTCTCTTTAGGGAGACCTTCCAGGCATGTCCAATTGGGAGTATTCTCAGAGGAAGACCCATGACAAGCTGGAGGCATTATATTTCCCAAATGGCTTGGGAAAGCCTTTGGCCTTCCCTATGGAAGAGTTAGAGGACTTGTTCCTGGATAGGGAAATGTGGCTTGACTTGCTTGGTCTACCACCACAAGGCAGCAGCAGGCAGCAATTAATGAATACATTAAAGAAATGTTTCAGATTGCATCATATCACATTGAATCAAATCAAATCTTTCCATAATGAAAATTCCTCCAGAATCATATTGTAGCCCAGATAAGCAACATACTATTCACAAGACAAACCGCATGTAATGCACAAACCTGATTTTAAGCTGTGCTGTTTATCGATACACTGATAGTAGCATTGAAGCACATTCCTTCATATTGAACTCCAGAAAACTTAAGATAAACACACACATGGTGTGGGAAGCAAACAATTACCATGTGCACTCAAGGGAAGAAAAAATGAAGTGTGTAGTCACTGGAAGCAAAGATAATTGTCTAGATCATTGTATTATTACATCATCCAGCCAAAAACATCCAAACCCCATTTTAATACACATACTGTATACAGCTGCTGAGGATTCACTATTTGTAAGACATAAACAATAAATCAGACACAGCAGCAAATATCAAATTAATTCACAGCTCCCTCTCACTGTATGTTCTGTTCAAAACAGATATTTTCATGGTTGTTTTGTGTGTGTGTGTTTGCCTCTTTGTTCTCACTTGCTGTATGGACAAGAACACAAAAAAAACATCATTTGTTTTGTGGAATGTCAAACTCTTTCATAGTTTTTGCTGTTGTTATACCTATATATATATATATATATATATATATATTTGTTTTTTTTTTACTGTAGACCTTGTTATCACACTCAGATGTGTTTACAGTAATTGCTTCACACAGTATGTGTCCTATAATTTCATACTTTACAAAACAGTTGCAGTGGTCAGTGTCATACTGTTGCTACTGAAAGGGGTCATATTGTATTTCAGCAGGATAATATAGGTGTCTTTAAAACAAATACTGCACTTTGTAGCAAAAATACCCCACTGACACAAATGTGATACAGGCTAAAAACCAAAGCACTTTGTGTTTTAAAAGCAAACTCATTAGGTGTAAGTTACTTTAAATGGAAAGGAGCTGTTCCTCCCCCTGACCACTCTCTAAATTAAGGAGTTTCTAGAATAATGTATTTAAGAGCTGAATCATGTCAGCCTTTCTCCCACAGACAATATGGGTGAGACCAAAAATGGACTTCTGTGATATATCTTTCGGAAACTGTAAATGAGCCATTTGATATCTCAAGTTAATGAGGGAAATATTACATGTGCAGTCATATTGTCTAATTGACAAAGAAAGTTGTTGTGCCATCGCTAAATTAAAGCAAGTATTGGTGCTCTCCATTAATTCCATTTTTTTCAAACGTTTGGCACACTTGATCCCATCAGATTTCTGTAGTAGTTTCGGATTAGTACTTGGCTGGGAAACCATTTAAGAACACCAGGAAGTGTTTCTTCTTATAGAACTGGAGTTGCATCTTAAATAATATTTGGCATAAAAATCAGGTTGTTGAAGCTTGCTCCTAGTTTGCATGTTTAAGTTCAAAAAGTGACCTTAGTTGACATTTTGCCTGAGCTACCATCTCACAATAGTTTAATTGGTAAAAATATAACTTGAGCCACCTTGAGTCAGGGGTCTAGAATAGAAACATCGCTTGAACCACCTTGGGCAAGGGATCAAGGATGGGAAACAAAATCATTTGAGCCACTTTCACTCATTGGTTGAGTTGGTAAATATTACTTTAGCCAGTGAAATTGGCTCAAGTGGAAATTTTGCTTGAAAGTGGCTCAAATGTTTTTTTCATACTAGAGCCCTGGCTCAAGGTGACTCAAGTGATATTTCCATTCTAGACTTCTCCTCATTATGGCTCAAGTAATGGTTTTCATCCTATGCTCATGGCTCAAAGTTGCTCAAGTGATATTTGTAATGCAACGAAGACACGCACATCCAAAACACATAAAAAGGCGGGCTGGACCAAGAAAAAATTGCACCAAAAATAGAAACCAAATGATCCACACAACCACAACGCTCCGATACAAAAAGGGTTTTATTTAACAAGACGTAACATTTCGGGCAACCTGCCCTTCGTCAGACAATCAATATCACTTTGAGCAGATGGAATCAGTTAATCAGTGAAATCACCTGGTGGAGTCAGTGGCTGCAAAGAAAACCTGCACCCCTGGTCTTGACCATTGGCTGAAGGTGGTTCTTATGATTTGTAAATCCAAGATCACTGGCACCATGTGGCTCAAGGATATTTCCATTCTGGACCCCTGACTCCAGATGGCTAAAGTGTTTTTTTTTTCCATTCTACATCCCAGACTCAAGGTGGCTCAAGTGACAGATCCCTGGCTCAAGGACTCTTTCAGACTGGTTATGTTCTAAACTTCAGTCACAAGTACACACAGTACTTCAGAAATTATTTTGTGTGATTGTTGTTGAAAAAAAAATACAATCCTCTTTCAACGTATGGTTTAGAACTTGCTGTAGATGTAGTTTGAATTGACCTTGTATCTCAGTTTCATTCATTTTCAAAGCCAAGGCCACCATTGCTTGTTTTTAAGCATAGGAAACAGGGAGAATCAGGGCCAGATATGGCTTCTAACTGCAATCCATCTGACTCTCAACTAAAGTTAATTTTCAGGAAAAACACAGACCCAAATTACTTTTTAATTTGTGTTTAACATATCCATCAGCAATGAGATTATTATTACAATAATTAGTTCACAAAAAAAGTTTTGACTGAATTAGCATGCTGCCTGGCACTTTTAACAGTAGCAATCTAACTGGACTGGCTTTATTATAAAAGCTGCAGCTGACTGAGCGCTCCAGGAAATGGCCCGAGCAATGTGGAAGTGAAGTTCAGAGTTTTATAATCACAATTTCTCAACAAAATATCAACATATGAATCATTATTGAAAGTTTTGTATAGCAAGAGCAAAGTGAGTCCCAGGATAGCATGCAATAACAATGAAAAGTCAAATAAAATTTGATAAATTCAGAAGACTCGGGGGGTGAGGGGGGAGGGAGCTTTAGTCACATTTTAAAGATAGCTTTAAATTTTAAAGTAATTCTCTTTAGCTTCAGTGCAGACTAAACCACCACTGTCACTTTTACAGATCACATTTAGCATCCCAGAAGAACCACGACAAACTGACAAGTGAAGAAGACATTTGCATAGGGATATACAAGGTCTGTTAGAAATGTATCTGACCTTTTTATTTTTTCAAAAACCTGTTGGATTTGAATCACGTGTGCTTGCATAAGCCAACCTTGAACCTTCGTGCGCATACGTGAATTTTGTCACGCCTGTCGATTGCATCAGTTGCTGGCAAGCAGCATTTGTGTGAGGTCGTGTGTAGTGCTCTCGACGAATTTTCATTGCAAGGAAAAAGGCGGAATGACTGGAGCAGCGTTACTGCATCAAATTTTGCCAGAAACTGGGCGACAGCCAGGTGGAAACCATTCAGAAGATTCAGATGGCTTTCGGTGGCTTTTCAGTCGTGTGACTATCTGAGAAATTGTGGAAGAGGTGGGCATCATTTTTCAGAGTCCAGCATGTCCTGTGAGACTTCAACACGAAGGTGCTTTTGCTCAGCCGTTAGCAGCTTTGGAACGAATTTAACCGCCACTCTTTTCATGGCCAAATCTTCTGTCACAGTGGAATGTACCGAAAAAGTGCTGATGTCCACCTCTTCCACAATTTCTCAGATAGTCACACGACGGTCCCGCATCACCACAGCGTTCACTTTGGAAATGACCTGGTCATTTCGGCATGTTGATGGCCGACCGGAGCGTGGCTCGCTCTCCACCGTTGTGCGGCCATCTTTAAACCGGTTGTACCGCTCCTTAATCTGTGTGATGCCCATAGGATCGTCACCGAAAGCCGTCTGAATCTTACGAATGGTTTCCAGCTGGCTGTCGCCCAGTTTCTGGCAAAATTTGATTCAGTAGCGCTGCTCCAGTCATTCCGCCATTTTCCTTGCAATGAAAATCCGTCGAGAGCACAACACACATCCTCATACAAAGCCTGCTTGCCAGCAAATGACGCCATCGACAGCCGTGAAAAATTCACGCATGCGCACAAAGGTTCAAGGTTGGCTCATGCAAGCACACGTGATTCAAATCCATCAGGTTTTTGCAAAAAAAAAAAAAAGGTCAGATACTTTTCTAACAGACCTCGTATATTCATTCATTTTCTATGCCCTCTTCTCCAATTAAGGGTCATGGGGGGAGCCTATCCCAGCAGCCATAGTGCAAGAGGTTGAGTACATCCTGACCAGTACACCAGTCTATCACAGGGCCACAAGTGAACAGACAAATTTATTCACACCCACTGTCGGTTTAAGCCCTAGAGCCTACTTCACCAAAATCACATACCCATACATTATGATTTATTTCTCAGCTTGTACAAGGTCAAAAATGTGAAAGTTTGGATCAGCTAAAAGACAGGTCCTAGGGGATGTTGTGGATGTAAAAAATTGAAAGTAAATAATACTTGTTAGGAGTAAATGCGTTTTTTTTTCCCAAAAAATTTATTCAGATTTATGTCTTTATTTGCTTGGCATTTCAGCTGTGGTTAGTTGATATGTGATTGAAGTGGATACTTTTATAGAGGAGACTTCGCTTGACATTTTGATGTATAATAAGTGTATGTTGGTGTCAGCATTGGTTAGTTATGAATGTTCAAATGTTCCAAAACGGGGTAAGTCCCCAAATTTGGGGACTCTAGGGTTTAAAAGGTTAAATATACCAATTCTCCTAACATCCATGTCTTCCGAAGTGGGAGGAAGAAGAAGCTCAGAGTGGACCAACACGAACATGCAAATTCCTTACAGAAAGAACCAGACATTAAGCAATCACACAACCTTCTTCCTGTGAGGTAACAGTGTTAAACACATAATAACCATTCCATCCTCCAAGTTCTACACTGGATTCTCATCTAGATGCAATGCCACAGTAAATGGAGAATGGGCAAAACTGTAACTATATATATATATAAAAGTGAAGTGCTGTGAATACTTTCCAGATACCCTGTGTGTGTGTATTTGTGTGTGTATATATATATATATATATATATATATATATATCTTTATATATATATATATATATATCTTTATATATATATATATATATATATATATATATATATATATATATATATATATATATATATATATATATATATATATACGTATATACACACAAATACACACGCACAGGGTATCTGGAAAGTATTCACAGCACTTCACTTTTTCCACAGTTTCTTATGTTACAGCCTTGTTCCAAAATGAAGTACATTCATTAAATTTTTCCCCTCAAAATTCTACTCACATCACCCCATGAGAACATGATTTTTTTTTTTTTTTTTTTTGCAAATTTAGTAAAATAATAAAAAAAAAACCCTAAGAAATCACATGTACATATATATTCACACCCTTCGCTCAATGCTTTGTTGATGCACCTTTGGCAGCAATTACAGCCTCAAGTTTTCCTAATTGTGATGGTACAAGCTTGGTGCACCTATCTTTGGCAGTTTTGCCCATTTCTCTTTGCAGCACTTCTCAAGCTCCATCAGATGGGGACTGTTGGTGCACAGCCATTTTGAGATCTCTCCAGAGATGTTCAATCACATTCAATGCTATAGGTGCTATATTCAATAATATAGCACCTTCAACTCCACCACAGACTAAAACAGTTAAATGTGGTCTACTAAACATTAGATCTCTCTCTTCTAAGTCTCTGTTAGTAAATGATATAATAATTGATCAACATATTGATTTATTCTGCCTTACAGAAACCTGGTTACAGCAGGATGAATATGTTAGTTTAAATGAGTCAACACCCCCGAGTCACACTAACTGTCAGAACGCTTGTAGCATGGGCCGAGGCGGAGGATTAGCAGCAATCTTCCACTCCAGCTTATTAATTAATCAAAACCCAGACAGAGCTTTAATTCATTTGAAAGCTTGACTCTTAGTGTTGTCCATCCAAATTGGAAGTCCCAAAAACCAGTTTTATTTGTTGTTATCTATTGTCCACCTGGTCGTTACTGTGAGTTTCTCTGTGAATTTTCGGACCTTTTGTCTGACTTAGTGCTTAGCTCAGATAAGATAATTATAGTGGGCGATTTTAACATCCACACAGATGCTGAGAATAACAGCCTCAACACTGCATTTAATCTATTGTTAGACTCGATTGGCTTTGCTCAAAATGTAAATGAGTCCACCCACCACTTTAATCATACCTTAGATCTTGTTCTGACTTATGGTATGGAAATTGAAGACTTAACAGTATTCCCTGAAAACTCCCTTCTGTCTGATCATTTCTTAATAACATTTACATTTACTCTGATGGACTACCCAGCAGTGGGGAATAAGTTTCATTACAGTAGAAGTCTTTCAGAAAGCGCTGTAACTAGGTTTAAGGATATGATTCCTTCTTTATGTTCTCCAATGCCATATACCAACACAGGGCAGAGTAGCTACCTAAACTCTGTGAGTGAGATAGATTATCTCGTCTATAGTTTTATATCCTCTTTGAGGACAACTTTGGATGCTGTAGCTCCTCTGAAAAAGAGAACCTTAAATCAGAAGTGCCTGACTCTGTTATGTTTCGGACGCGGTCGGAGCACCGACCCAGCGTTTGAAAGGACCCAGCATAAAATAAGCAGAGCACGGTTCAAAGGATAACAGAATTTAATAAACATAACAGTGAGATGCAGTGCTAAACAACTAAAAAGTCCGCGGTCTGGTGAGGTGGAAACACGGCGAACTCTTAACAGCGCAAACGGTCCGGAGCCACAGCAGTTCGGACCCAGGGACCCCACCGACACCCCCCAGGTGGCCGCGACAAACCGAGTCTGTGAAGAAAGAAAACATGAGGTGAGTCCAACTCCACACAGAGAGACACAACTCAAAGGTGCACGCAATCAGCAAACACTTCCTGGCTTAAATCTATACATCAGCTTCTCACCCTGCAGGCACGGAACAACTCAGTTCAAATCTCCACTGCAGCAGAAGCTGATTAGACAATTAGCATAACGTGACAGCTCAATAACACAAGGTGTGAGGGACACCAAATCTACTGTCATTACTTCATAAAAGTCACCAAAACCAAATTACCTCAGGAAGTGTGCTGAAGAGCGTGAGACCTCACCCAATCCTCCTTCACAGACTGTGGCGTCAAACCTGGAGCGGTCTCTGCATCCGTGATGGTGAGATTGTTCTCCTGACGTCGATCTCACACGTCTGCTCACAAGGTCGAGTCTCTGGCAATCACACACTGTGCATTCAAGGTTTAAATGCAGCAATCTCTGATCAAGACAAAATACACCACAGCTGTGAGTCCTGATGACCTGCACATGATAACAAGCCTCAGGTGTTCAGGGTGAGGTCCTAATGCTCAGCCACTCAGTCCTGAATGCATACCACCTGGTGGGAGAAACAGAAAACAAAAACCAAGCCAGCCAAACACCCCAGCCCACAACAGTACCCCACCCTCACGGGAAGCCTCCCGGCGACCACACGGACCTGGGCCAGAAAAAACAAAGCCCCCCTCCAGGGACCATGGCTGGAATGTTGGCTGGGAACAAAAAACACCTCCTGCAGCTTCAGTTTCGGCTCCTTGTGCTGACAATCCAGCTGGGAAAGGCCCGTCTCCAGGAGCTGTGCGTTACTGTGCTCTGACGAACAGCTCCATCATCAGCTGCTCCACCTGCAATGTTAATTTCTTCATGCAGTCATTGATCATCTCAATGTTGAGCCTCTCCAGCTCTTCCCTCAGCTGGATAACGCACGCTTCCAGCCATCAACAGGGAACTCCGTGCCGAGACCATCACTCTCATCCTGGAGCTCATCCTTTCCCACCGTGAGCCTGTCTGCAGCAGACTGCTCCGCAGCTGACACTCCAGTGCAGAGATGTCCTTTGTTGACTTTAATGGTCTTGCCCTCTGTTTCATTTGGCAAACCTGTTAGAGTCTCCACCACTGACTGCATCTTTGCATCATTCCTGTCGACTCTTACTTTAGTTGTTCACTTTGCATAATTTTGGCCAGAAGTTCTTGAACCTGTGCACTCAGCCTTCTTCCGACTGGGTGTTAAAGTCTGCTTAGTCATAAAACAAAAAAAAGACAAACACAAACAACCATACCAACCCCCCCTCCCCAGAGGACCGTCCCATCAAACCCCGGGAAGAGGAGAAAAGAAAAAACACAACCCAAACTCAAGCTTGCAAACAAAAAAAAACCGCTAACACCCCCCCCCACCCCCCACCCCCCACAGACGACATGTAGGGACCAACACCCCCCAGAGGACATCCCGCCAGCTCCAGGAGTAATAACCACAGCCGAGGTCCCTCTGGGATCCAAAGTCACCCACGGGGACTCCCAGCGCCTCCCAGAGGACCGTTCCATCAAACCCCAGGAGACGCCCCCTCATGACTAACAGACCCAGCCCCGGCCGTCTACGGCTAGATGGACCCACCACCCTTTCCCCCCCAGAGGACACCACAGTCACACCCTGAGGGCGGAAACTGGGGGAAAAAAAAAAACATACAAACAAAACAACCCCAACCCCACCCCCTCAGTGCAGTGGAAACTGGAAGTACGTCCAGTGTCACCAACCACGACTATACCCCAAAGTCAACCGGGAGGAGTGGAACAGCGGTAATGGCGTACGGCACAAGACGGCGCCACCCCTCTGACTTTTAAACCAGCCACCAGCTGCGGGTATATTCCACTGCCCCTAACCTCAGCTACGCCGATGGCATACGGCGCAAAGGCGCGCTGAAGCCGGAGGTGGAACAGGGAATCAACAAAAAAAAAAACAACACCCCGAACCCCCCCCTCCCAGATGCAGAGGTCACCTGGGAAATGCCCAGCACAACCAAACTGCACCACCCCAGCAACGCCGACAACCTACTGCTCACACGGCTGGGGCCAGAGGAGAAGACAGGGAAGTAAAAAAAAAAAAAATACCCCAACCCCCCCCCCCTCCCGGGTGCAGAGGTTACCTGGGAAACGCCCAGCATAACCAAACTGCACCACTCCAGCAACGCCGACAACGTACGGCTCACACGGCTGGAGCCAGAGGAGAAGAGAGGGAACAACAAAAACAAAAAAAAAGAAAAAAGAAAAAAACAACCCAATTACCCCCCCATCACCCCCCAGAGGACCGTCCCATCAAACCCTGGGAGGTGAAACCAAAAGAAATAAAAAAGACCAACAGACAAACATAAAGTCACCTGGGTCAAACTATGCTCCAGACAGCCTGCATTTGCAACTCCACCAGACCACAGACAGTGCTTTAAAACCCACAAAAACAACAAATCAACCCCTGATAAAAACACCTCATACTAAAACAAGAAACGGATAATAGACCAATAAAAAAAACTAACATTGGCCTACATCATCAAGTGCAAAGAATGGAAAAACATTGTGTTTTCCATCCTTTGAACCTGGACGGTAATGTGACTCTGTCACCAACAGAGGGAGCCAAAGTGCCAAATAAGAAAATCCCCATGGTAACAGACTAAAAAATTCACACTGCTGTAAATGACAGCAGGTTATAACAAACAGCTTAAAGTGCAAACTAAATACCACCGGGGCTGCTACAACAGGCGTCGGAGCCAGCTGCACGGGAGGAGACGGGGCTACAGCCGTAACAGCGGGGTGCGACGCGCCCCAAGCTGTAAACTCCGCCATGCGCGCACCAACGCGCACAACCCAGGCGGAGAGCACCCGCAACTGATCCCGGATCAACTCCAACATCTGTTGCAGCCTTCACGGCAAAAATACCGTCTCTGCTTCCGCTGGTCCATTGTTAAATGGCCAGAGACTACTGTTATGTTTCGGACGCGGTCGGAGCACCGACCCAGCATTTGAAAGGACCCAGCATAAAATAAGCAGAGCACGGTTCAAAGGATAACAGAATTTAATAAACATAACAGTGAGATGCAGTGCTAAACAACTAAAAAGTCCGCGGTCTGGTGAGGTGGAAACACGGCGCGCTCTTAACAGCGCAAACGGTCCGGAGCCACAGCAGTTCGGACCCAGGGACCCCGCCGACACCCCCCAGGTGGCCGCGACAAACCGAGTCTCTGAAGAAAGAAAACATGAGGTGAGTCCAACTCCAAACAGAGAGACACAACTCAAAGGTGCACGCAATCAGCAAACACTTCCTGGCTTAAATCTATACATCAGCTTCTCACCCTGCAGGCACGGAACAACTCAGTTCAAATCTCCACTGCAGCAGAAGCTGATTAGACAATTAGCATAACGTGACAGCTCAATAACACAAGGTGTGAGGGACACCAAATCCACTGTCATTACTTCATAAAAGTCACCAAAACCAAATTACCTCAGGAAGTGTGCTGAAGAGCGTGAGACCTCACCCAATCCTCCTTCCCAGACTGTGGCATCAAACCTGGAGCGGTCTCTGCGTCCGTGATGGTGAGATTGTTCTCCTGACGTCGATCTCACACGTCTGCTCACAAGGTCGAGTCTGGCAATCACACACTGTGCATTCAAGGTTTAAATGCAGCAATCTCTGATCAAGACAAAATACACCACAGCTGTGAGTCCTGATGACCTGCACGTGATAACAAGCCTCAGGTGTTCAGGGTGAGGTCCTAATGCTCAGCCACTCAGTCCTGAATGCATACCACCTGGTGGGAGAAACAGAAAACAAAAACCAAGCCAGCCAAACACCCCAGCCCACAACAGACTCCGTGGTATAACTCACAAACTCGCAGCTTAAAGCAGATAACCGTAAGTTGGAGAGGAAATGGCGTCTCACTAATTTAGAACATCTTCATGTAGCCTGGAAAAAGAGTCTGTTGCTCTATAAAAAAGCCCTCCGTAAAGGACATCTTACTACTCATCACTAATTGAAGAAAATAAGAACAACCCCAGGTTTCTTTTCAGCACTGTAGCCAGGCTGACAAAGAGTCAGAGCTCTATTGAGCTGAGTATTCCTTTAACTTTAACTAGTAATGACTTCATGACTTTCTTTGCTAATAAAATTTTAACTATTAGAGAAAAAATTACTCATAACCATCCCAAAGACATATCATTCTCTTTGGCTGCTTTCAGTGATGCCGGTATTTGGTTAGACTCTTTCTCTCTGATTGTTCTGTCTGAGTTATTTTCATTAGTTACTTCCTCCAAACCATCAACATGTCTATTAGACCCCATTCCTACCAGGCTGCTCAAGGAAGCCCTACCATTAATTAATGCTTCGGTCTTAAATATGATCAGTCTATCTTTATTAGTTGGCTATGTACCACAGGCTTTTAAGGTGGCAGTAATTAAACCATTACTTAAAAAGCCATCACTTGACCCAGCTATCTTAGCTAATTATAGGCCAATCTCCAACCTTCCTTTTCTCTCAAAAATTCTTGAAAGGGTAGTTGTAAAACAGCTAACTGATCATCTGCAGAGGAATGGTCTATTTGAAGCGTTTCAGTCAGGGTTTAGAATTCATCATAGTACAGAAACAGCATTAGTGAAGGTTACAAATGATCTTCTTATGGCCTCAGGCAGTGGACTCATCTCTGTACTTGTTCTGTTAGACCTTAGTGCTGCTTTTGATACTGTTGACCATAAAATGTTATTACAGAGATTAGAGCATGCTATAGGTATTAAAGGCACTGCGCTGCAGTGGTTTGAATCATATTTATCTAATAGATTACAATTTTTTCATGTAAATGGGGAATCTTCTTCACAGACTAAGGTTAATTATGGAGTTCCTCAAGGTTCTGTGCTAGGACCAATTTTATGCACTTTATACATGCTTCCCTTAGGCAGTATTATTAGACAGCATTGCTTAAATTTTCACTGTTACGCAGATGATACCCAGCTTTATCTATCCATGAAGCCAGAGGACACACACCAATTAGCTAAACTGCAGGATTGTCTTACAGACATAAAGACATGGATGACCTCTAATTTCCTGCTTTAAACTCAGATAAAACTGAAGTTATTGTACTTGGCCCCACAAATCTTAGAAACATGGTGTCTAACCAGATCCCTACTCTGGATGGCATTACCCTGACCTCTAGTAATACTGTGAGAAATCTTGGAGTCATTTTTGATCAGGATATGTCATTCAATGCGCATATTAAACAAATATGTAGGACTGCTTTTTTGCATTTGCGCAGTATCTCTAAAATTAGAGGGGTCTTGTCTCAGAGTGATGCTGAAAAACTAATTCATGCATTTATTTCCTCTAGGCTGGACTACTGTAATTCATTATTATCAGGTTGTCCTAAAAGTTCCCTGAAAAGCCTTCAGTTAATTCAAAATGCTGCAGCTAGAGTACTGACAGGGACTAGAAGGAGAGAGCATATTTCACCCATATTGGCTTCTCTTCATTGACTTCTTGTTAATTCTAGAATAGAATTTAAAATTATTCTTCTTACTTATAAGGTTTTGAATAATCAGGTCCCATCTTATCTTAGGGACCTCATAGTACCATATCACCCCAATAGAGCGATTCGCTCTCAGACTGCAGGCTTACTTGTAGTTCCTAGGGTTTTTAAGAGTAGAATGGGAGGCAGAGCCTTCAGCTTTCAGGCTCCTCTCCTGCGGAACCAGCTCCCAATTCCTATCAGGGAGACAGACACCCCCTCTACTTTTAAGATTAGGCTTAAAACTTTCCTTTTTGCTAAAGCTTATAGTTAGGGCTGGATCAGGTGACCCTGAACCATCCCTTAGTCATGCTGCTATAGACTTTGACTGCTGGGGGGTTCCCATGATGCACTGTGCGTTTCTTTCTCTTTTTGCTCTGTATGCACCACTCTGCATTTAATCATTAGTGATTGAGCTCTGCTCCCCTCCACATCATGTCTTTTTCCTGATTCTCTCCCTCAGCCCCAACCAGTCCCAGCAGAAGACTGCCCCTCCCTGAGCCTGGTTCTGCTGGAGGTTTCTTCCTGTTAAAAGGGAGTTTTTCCTTCCCACTGTCGCCAAGTGCTTGCTCACAGGGGGTCGTTTTTGACCGTTGGGGTTTTTCCGTAATTATTGTATGGCTTTGCCTTGCAATATAAAGTGCCTTGGGGCAACTGTTTGTTGTGATTTGGCGCTATATAAATAAAATTGATTGATTGATTGATTGATTGAATTGGCGCTATACTCGTATAAATTACTAAATTTGAATTTGGAAATGTTTTTGTGCTTATGCAGAACTGTACATGAGGACCCTGGTGTTCCGGAGAGGTATCCCATCCAATTAAGGCTTTCGGTCATTTGGTACAAAATAAATGACTCCTTCATCACATCCTCAAGATGAATAGTTCCAGGTGTGTCATTTTGGAGGAAATTCTTCAAAGACACCTTTTGGACACCAAGGGTTAATGAGGTAATATTGGCTCCAAATGAAATGGAAAGTTTTTTTGTTTGTTTGTTTATGTAAAATTGATTTTTGTGGTGACGTCTTTTTCAGCGCATGGCTCACAGAAGCTGTTAAATTCAGAGAAGGAAAAAAAAAAAGCCAAAATTCAGGTTTGTAGCCACAGAGGTCCTCCCTGCTGAGGTAAAGCAGGGGGCAGTCAGTTTTTGGCTTGCATCAAGCATCATGGGAGCAAGCAGCTGTCAGTGGTCTTAATTGGTGGAGGGCTTTATCAATCTCACAACTAAAACAGGACCCATGTGGAGGACTTCATATGAACACTACTGCCATGTCAAACTGTTTAGTTCCTCTGAGCTTTCAGCTGGCAAATTGCTGACTAAAAATAAGTGCACGTGCACATGCATTTACGTGCACATGCACACATATAGAGTAGCAGGGGGGAGACTCAATTAAAAACCAGCTGTGCACTGCTCCAGCATTCCTACCCCCCACAACCAATGTCCTACCCCAGCCCTGCCTCCTCCAGAAACCCCCCGCTATTCTGTAAGCTCCCAGACTCATGACACAGGATCTAATGCTTCCTGGAAAACATGCATACGTGGAGCATACCTATCAAATATACTGTAAACGCTCATTTGCTCCCTGCTGCTTGATGTGATTTTGGTAGACTTGAGCACCAAACCAACCTAGCCTGCCTCCCGCACTCTCCCTGTTGTACCTGTTAGTGCCTGACGTCTGCCAGCTCCCACTACAGCAGAGGCAGTTAGAGCACTGAGGGAGAAATGAGACACACAAGAACGGAGGAGGCAGAAGTACAGTCAAAGCTTTATTTACTGTGTGGAAACCAACAAGCTGACAGAGTACAAAAAAACAAAAATCCTGTTAATGGGACTTTAAAGTGTTCGAAATACCATTCCAGTGGTATTAATAGCTAAGTGTGTATGTCACTAGGCAAGAAATGTTAGCCTAAGGCTAAGAGAAGTGACCAGAAGGTCACAGATTCAACACCCCGACCAGACAGGCATGGTATCCTTAAACCATAAACTGCTCTTTGTGTGAAGTTCGGCACCTTTGCTGACACTGCTTTGTGAATGTGAAGCATCACTGCAAAGTGCTTTGACTATCTGCTTTAGATGGAATAGTGGTGTACAAATGCATTTAATTGTACTGTCATGTCCAGAAATAACAGGACAGTGACAAACTTCTTATAATTTTGCCCTTTTTTAACAAATAAAAAAAAGACACATTTGCAAATATAGATTTATTTGTAAAACACACCACATGTTTCAGTAATGTGTGTTATATCGACCAAGCAACCACTGATGTCAGGAAACTAATGTTCCTGTAATGCATTGTGGCATGTGTGTCTAAATGCTAAAACCTTCAAAATTAGTGCATTACTTCAAAACTAAAACATCTAGCTGATATTTTCACTTTGTAAAACAACAGACGTGACATTAATTCCAATACCTTGTCTGGAATTAGCTTGTTTAAAATTTTAACTATAAGTCAAAACGGTCTGCCTGTGCATGACTCCAGTAATATGCCAGCAGGTCTGTATGGTGTGTAAAGTAAATGGGCTTTTTTTCCCTTCTCTCTTCCATTCTCTCTAGTCGTCAGCTCTCCTCTGTCTGCAGAGGATAGAGCTCTACCATTCATGGCTATCTGTCTGCTACAAAGCATGTAACAGGTAGGCACTAAAATCTTTGATTTCAGACTTTACAAATGTTTTTAACTGTTAAGCTTCATTCACTATCCCTGCAAAAATATGTTAGCAGTCTAAAAGTTATCGGAACTAAATTTATAGGAAGCTAATTGGTCTGCTGATGGTTTTCAAAGTTGTCTGAAAGGTAATCCATTAATGAAAACATTAGCTTTGATAATTAACGGTTAGTGGATTAGCAGAACTGTGCCCACCACTGTGTGTGTGTGTATATATATATATATATATATATATATATACGAGGGCTGTCAATGAAGTATAGGTCCTTTTTATTTTTTTCAAAAACTATATGGATTTCATTCATATGTTTTTACGTCAGACATGCTTGAACCCTCGTGCGCATGCGTGAGTTTTTCCACACCTGTCGGTGACGTCATTCGCCTGTGAGCACTCCTTGTGGGAGGAATCGTCCAGCCCCTTGTCGGAATTCCTTTGTCTGAGAAGTTGCTGAGAGACTGGCGTTTTGTTTGATCAAAATTTTTTCTAAACCTGTGAGACACATCGAAGTGGACATGGTTCGAAAAATTAAGCTGGTTTTCCGTGAAAATTTTAACGGCTGATGAGAGATTTTGAGGTGATACTGTCGCTTTAAGGACTTCCCACGGTGCGAGACGTCACGCAGCGCTCTCAGGTGCCGTCGTCAGCCTGTTTCAAGCTGAAAACCTTCACATTTCAGGCTCTATTGATCCAGGATGTCATGAGAGAACAGAGACGTTTCAGAAGAAGTCGGTTTCACCATTTTATCCGGATATTCCACTGTTAAAGGAGATTTTTTTTAATGAAAGACATGCGGACAGGTCCGCGCGTCGGGACGCAGCCGGCGCGGTGCGGCGGCACAGGAAAAACACCTCCGTGTTGATAACCATTTGTAAAATCCAGGCGGCTTTTGATGGCTTTCAGTGGAGTGAGTATATGAGAAATTGTTTAACAGCTGGACATGTTCCAACTTGTCCTTAAGGCTTCCAACAGAGGTGTTTTTCCTGTGGCGGAGCATCGCAGCGGCTGCGAGCCGACGCTGCAATCCGCCCGCACGTCTTTCATTAAAAAAATCTCCTTTAACAGTTCTGTTCTCTCACGACGTCCTGGATCAATAGAGCCTGAAATGTGGAGGTTTTCAGCTTGAAACAGGCTGACGACGGCGCCTGAGAGCGCTGCGTGACGTCTCGCACCGTGGGAAGTCCTTAAAGTGACAGTATCACCTGAAAATCTCTCATCAGCCTTTAAAATTTTCACAGAAAACCAGCTTAATTTTTCGAACCGTGTCCACTTCGATGTGTCTCACAGGTTTAGAAAAAATTTTGATCAAACAAAGCGCCAGTCTCTCAGCAACTTCTCAGACAAAGGAATTCCGATGAGGGGCTGGACGACTCCTCCCACAAGGAGTGCTCACAAGCAAATGACGTCACCGACAGGCGTGGAAAAACTCACGCATGCGCACGAGGGTTCAAGCATGTCTGACGTAAAAACATATGAATGAAATCCATATAGTTTTTGAAAAAAATAAAAAGGACCTATACTTTATTGACAGACCTCGTATATATCAGAGAAAATTATAATATACAAATCATATACAGAGTATCAATATAATTTATACATATTTAAAAAGTTATATATATCAGAACATGATGATATATAAACCTCATACTGTATTAATATACTTCATATCAGGTCAGAGAGAGAAAAAGAGAGTTCCAAGGTTGTACAAAGCAGAGAGAGAGAATAAAATGTAATGTAAATGTAAATTGTCAACACAAGAACATGACATCCCCGCCCCAAACCATATTTACACATTCACAAACTTGCTTGTGAAAATTTTCCAGATAAAAGCCCTGACAGAGGACTGTATACAGAGCTCTCAGCACCTTACTATAATACTAAGAATAATAATGTATTATAAACGCAACACTTTTGGTTTTGCTCACATTTTGTATGAGATGAACTCAAAGATCTAAAACTTTTTCCACATACACAATATCACCATTTCCCTCAAATATTGTTCACAAACCAGTCTACATCTATGATAGTGAGCACTTCTCCTTTGCTGAGATAATCCATCCCACCTCACAGGTGTGCCATATCAAGATGCTGATTAGACACCATGATTAGTGCACAGGTGTGCCTTAGACTGCCCACAATAAAAGGCCACTCTGAAAGGTGCAGTTTTATCACACAGCACAATGCTGCAGATGTCGCAAGATTTCAGGGAGCGTGCAATTGGCATGCTGACAGCAGGAATGTCAACCAGAGCTGTTGCTTGTGTATTGAATGTTAATTTCTCTACCATAAGCCATCTCCAAAGGCATTTCAGAGAATTTGGCAGTACATCCAACCAGCCTCACAACCGCAGACCACGTGTAACCACACCAGCCCAGGACCTCCACATCCAGCATGTTCACCTCCAAGATCGTCTGAGACCAGCCACTCGGACAGCTGCTGAAACAACCGGTTTGCATAACCAAAGAATTTCTGCACAAACTGTCAGAAACCATCTCAGGGAAGCTCATCTGCATGCTCGTCGTCCTCATCGGGGTCTCGACCTGACTCCAGTTCGTCGTCGTAAACGACTTGAGTGGGCAAATGCTCACATTCGCTGGCGATTGGCACGTTGGAGAGGAGTTCTCTTCACGGATGAATCCCGGTTCACACTGTCCAGGGCAGATGGCAGACAGCGTGTATGGCGTCGTGTGGGTGACCGGTTTTCGGATGTCAATGTTGTGGATCAAGTGGCCCATGGTGGCGGTGGGGTTATGGTATGGGCAGGCATCTGTTATGGACGAAGAACACAGGTGCATTTTATTGATGGCATTTTGAATGCACAGAGATACCGTGACGAGATCCTGAGGCCCATTGTTGTGCCATACGTTCAAGAACATCACCTCATGTTGCAGCAGGATAATACACGGCCCCATGTTGCAAGGATCTGTACACAATTCTTGGAAGCTGAAAATGTCCCAGTTCTTGCATGGCCGGCATACTCACCGGACATGTCACCCATTGAGCATGTTTGGGATGCTCTGGACCGGCGTATACAACAGCGTGTACCAGTTCCTGCCAATATCCAGCAACTTCGCACAGCCATTGAAGAGGAGTGGACCAACATTCGACAGGCCACAATTGGTAACCTGATCAACTCTATGCGAAGGAGATGTGTTGCACTGCATGAGGCAAATGGTGGTCACACCAGATACTGACTGGTATCCCCACCAATAAAACAAAACTGCACCTTTCAGAGTGGCCTTTTATTGTGGGCAGTCTAAGGCACATCTGTGCACTAATCATGGTGTCTAATCAGCATCTTGATATGGCACACCTGTGAGGTGGGATGGATTATCTCAGCAAAGGAGAAGTGCTCACTATCACAGATTTAGACTGGTTTGTGAACAATATTTGAGGGAAATGGTAATATTTTGTATGTGGAAAAAGTTTTAGATCTTTGAGTTCATCTCATACAAAATGGGAGAAAAACCAAAAGTGTTGCATTTATATTTTTGTTGAGTATATTTATCTAGCATTGTACACAGTGCTAAAAGACACTTTACAGAACAGAGAAAATAACAAAGCAACTTTATTATAGAAAGATTCCCCAATTCTAGTGAAATTGGGACGTTGTGTAAAATGTAAATAAAAACAGAATACAATGATTTGCAAATCCTCTTCAACCTATATTCAATTGAATGCACCACAAAGACCAGATATTTAATGCCCTAACTGATAAACTTTATTGTTTTGTGCAAATATTTGCTCATTTTATAATGCATGCCTGCAACATGTTTCAAAAAGCTGGGACAGTGGTATGTTTACCGCTGTGTTACCTCACCTTTCCTTCTAACAACACACAAAAAGCATTTGAGAACTAAGGACACTAACTATTGAAGCTTTGTAAGTGGAATTCTTTCCCATTCTTGCTTGATGTACGACTTCAGTTGTTCAACATTCCGTCGTATTTTGCGCTTCATAATGCACCACACATTTTTAATGGGCGACAGGTCTGGACTGCAGACAGTCCAGTCTAGTACCCGTACTTTTTTACTACGAAGCCACACTGTTGTAACACGTACAGAATGTGGCTTGGCATTGTCTTGCTGAAATAAGCAGGGATGTCCCTGAAAAAGACGTTGCTTGGATGGCAGCATGTGTTGCTCCAAAACCTGGATGTACCTTTCAGCATTGATGGTGCCATCACAGATGTGTAAGTTGCCCAAGCCATGGGCACTAACACACCCCTATACCATCACAGATACTGGCTTTTGCACATTGTGCTGGTAACAATCTGGATGGCCGTTTTCCTCTTTTGTCCGGAGGACATGACGTCCATGATTTAAAAACAATTTGAAATGTGGACTCATCAGACCACAGCACACTTTTCCACTTTGCATTTGTCCATTTCAAATGAGCTTGGGCCCAGAGAAGGCAGCGGTGTTTCTGGATGTTGTTGATGTATGGCTTTCGCTTTGCATGGTAGTTTTAACTTGCACTTGTAGATGTAGATGAACTGTGTTAACTGACAATGGTTTTCTGAAGTGTTCCTGAGCCCACGTGATAAGATCCTTTTCATGATAATGTCGGTTTTTAATGCAGCGCCGTCTGAGGAATCGAAGGTGACAAGCATTCATTGTTGGTTTTCGGCCTTGCCGCTTATGTGTAGAAAGTTCTCCAGATTCTCTGAATCTTCCGATTATATTATGGACTGTAGATGATGGAATCCCTAAATTCCTTGCAATTGAACATTGAGAAACATAGTTCTTAAACTGTTGGACTATTTTTTCACGCAGTTGTTCACAATGATGGGGTGATCCTCACCCCATCATTACTTGTAAATAAAGATGGGGTGAGGATTTGAGCCTTTGAGCCTTTTGGGGATACTCCTTTTTATATCCAATCATGACATTCATTTGTTTCCAGTTAACCTGTTCACCTGTGGAATGTTCCAAACAGGTGTTCTTTGAGTATTCATCAACTTTCCCAGTCTTTTCTTGCCACTGCCCCAGCTTTTTTTAATTGTGTTGCAGGATCCATTTCAAAATGAGCAAATATTTGCATAAAAACAATAAAGTTTATCAGTTTGAACATTAAATATCTTGTCTTTATGGTGTATTCAATTGAATATAGGTTGAAAAGGATTTGAAAATCATTGTATTCTGTTTTATTTACATTTCACATGATGTCCCAACTTCATTACAAGAATATAAAATCAAGCCTTCACTGTACTTTGTGATGGAATCACTACAATGACTGGTCCAAGATGGTGGTCGCATTTCATTTCATTTTCAGCAACCAGTGTGGCGTCTACTCTTTATAATGTCTATGTCAGAATCCACCATTCAGTGTTCTACCTTCTTGCTGCTCCCAACCAATGATATGTGTGTCAGAGAACACTTTTTTGTGGTTATTTTTGTCTACGTTTTTGTAAATTTTTGACAGGCAGGATGCTCAGGAATGGTGGGACACAAATGCACAGCTCCAGCAGACAGCTCTGTTTTTATCAATCTTTACTGAAGGAGAAAGCGGTGGTCGGTACATGAGCAGGCAGTCCAACAAAAGCAGCAGTACAGAAATCATCAGGCAAAGCAGCGTGGTCAAAGCAACAGGCAGGAGGTCAGGTACACACTATGAGGCAGGCAGGAACAAGAACACAGGTACAGAGCTGGAATGCAGACACAAGGCACGACAAACTGGCGGAGAACAGTACCACCCAGTGAGCTTATAAAACCCAGGTGGCAATCAGCAAATCAGGAACAGGTGCACATGGAAAGCACCAGAAGCAGGGCGTGGCCAGAGAGAGAAAGAGAAACACCCATCAGCAAGAACCAAGAGAGAGAAAAGAGAAACAGAGACAGACAGACCCAAGCAGAAAAATAGCAACAAGAGAATAAACAAACCAAAACCCTGATAACACAAAAGTAACAAAACTCAAGCCCTGACAATTTTGTAATCATTTGTATTTGTAAAGCAGTCCAACACGTTTGTTAGTAATGGTGAGAAGCCATTTTATTTTATCGGTATTTTATACATTTTCTGCTGTTTCATCCTTCGGAGTTTAAGTAAGTTTTTGGTTGTTTTATTTCACCACTATGTTAGAGCAGGGGTTTTGGAAGATTGTTTTGTTGTTGTTGTTGTTATTTTGGCCTTTTTTTCACCCTGAAGTTTGTATTTAAGAATAATAAACTTGTTATATTTTGGACGGCAGACCTGGTGGATGGTCATCCCTGGGGGCTGGAAGGAGGGGAATCAACTTTATGTTATGCCATGGTTTACCCCTTGGCCTGGGCGTAACATCAATTAGGACCTTGTCCAGAAGCCTCAAGGGAGTTTTTTTTTTTTTTAGTGTGTGTGACTTTTTTCCCCCTTTTGGGTGACATTGCACATTTGGTAAGTTTTTATCACTTTTTTTTTTTTTTTGGTTTACAATGTGTTTCTGGACAATGGAGTTTGCTTTGGACAGCTTTGTTAAACATTCAACTGCAGCAGTTACACAGGTGCAGGAAGTTGGATCAGATGCTGATTGCCAACATGTTCAATGTGCAAATGCCCCTAAATGCTAAAAAAAAAGGTGGAACTGAGGGAGACATCTTGGAGGAGGGGGCAGTGGAAGCAGATGTGGAGGTCCATGAGCTGTTGCCTCCCGTCATGCCACACCCTGCAGATCCTCCCCTTTAGCTGCTGCTCCAGTGCAAATTAGTGAGAAAGGCTCTATTCAGAGTGGGCCAATCATTAGCCATAACAATCTGCAAATTGATGATGAGTTTAAACCTTTTATTACACAGGGTTATGTGACATTGACTGGTAGTGAAGCAGACCGAGTGCCCGTCACTATTCTGCGTGACACTGGTGTCAAACACACTCTGGCTCATTGCAGTGTTGTATTGTTTTCTGATCAGTCTTACTGTGGGTCTGATTTGTTGGGAGTGAAATTGAGTGTCCTGAAGTTTTTATTTAAGAATAACAAATTTGTTTTATTTTGGACTGCAGAACTGGTGGTGGTTGGTCATCCTTGGGGGCTGGAAGGAGGGAAGTCACCTTTATGTTATGCCATGGTTTACCTCTAGGCCTGGACATAACTGGATTTAGTGGATATTTCATTTAACACTGAAAAAAGACCCTTTGGTTTATATACTCAACAAAAATATAAACGCAACACTTTTGGTTTTGCTCCCATTTTGTATGAGATGAACTCAAAGATCTAAAACTTTTTCCACATACACAATATCACCATTTCCCTCAAATACTGTTCACAAACCAGTGTAAATCTGTGATAGTGAGCACTTCTCCTTTGCTGAAATAATCCATCCCACCTCACAGGTGTGCCATATCAAGATGCTGATTAGACACCATGATTAGTGCACAGGTGTGCCTTAGACTGCCCACAATAAAAGGCCACTCTGAAAGGTGCAGTTTTGTTTTATTGAGGGGGGGATACCAGTCAGTATCTGGTGTGACCACCATTTGCCTCATGCAGTGCAACACATCTCCTTCGCATCATCCGTGAAGAGAACACCTCTCCAACATGCCAAACGCCAGTGAATGTGAGCATTTGCCCACTCAAATCGGTTACGATGACGAACTGGAGTCAGGTCGAGACCCCGATGAGGACGACGAGCATGCAGATGAGCTTCCCTGAGATGGTTTCTGACAGTTTGTGCAGAAATTCTTTGGTTATGCAAACCGATTGTTTCAGCAGCTGTCCGAGTGGCTGGTCTCAGACGATCTTGGAGGTGAACATGCTGGATGTGGAGGTCCTGGGCTGGTGTGGTTACACGTGGTCTGCGGTTATGAGGCTGGTTGGATGTACTGCCAAATTCTCTGAAACGCCTTTGGAGACGGCTTATGGTAGAGAAATGAACATTCAATACACGAGCAACAGCTCTGGTTGACATTCCTGCTGTCAGCATGCCAATTGCACGCTCCCTCAAATCTTGCGACATCTGTGGCATTGTGCTGTGTGATAAAACTGCACCTTTCAGAGTGGCCTTTTATTGTGGGCAGTCTAAGGCACACCTGTGCACTAATCATGGTATCTAATCAGCATCTTGATATGGCACACCTGTGAGGTGGGATGGATTATCTCAGCAAAGGAGAAGTGCTCACTATCACAGATTTAGACTGGTTTGTGAACAATATTTGAGGGAAATGGTGATATTGTGTATGTGGAAAAAGTTTTAGATCTTTGAGTTCATCTCATACAAAATGGGAGCAAAACCAAAAGTGTTGCGTTTATATTTTTGTTGAGTGTATTTTAGCTTATGAAAAGCTGCTTCTAACAGGACCTTGACGTTAAAGAAAATCTGTGGAACTGGAATGTGTTGGTGGAGGTTTCTGCTCTACGAGCATGGTACTCTAAGTTATGAGTAACACCTCAAGTCAAGAGCCAAAGACGGCAAGGTCATGATTTAATGCTACATAAGTTAAGTATTTCCATAACTGAATATGCACATTTGCTTGTTTTGAATTTTAATTTTGTTTTAAGTTTAAGGCTCTTAATTTGAGATATTTTGTGAAAATGCCTCGATGTAATTTAGTTATTAGTTTTGTTTTTGTCTGTGTTCACTCTATAAATAGAACTGCTGTCTCAACGAGAAAAAATGATGTAACAATATGCATAGATGTTTTAAGTTATTTCAACTTAGTTTTCTCAACTTTCAACTGAGTTAATACCACAAGACCTCTCTGGCTAAACAGGCTTAACTTTAGTTAAGATGATATAGTTTAAAAGAATATATGCAAACTGCTACATCACTTTTTTATCATTGAGACAGCAGTTCATTTTTTTATAGTGTAAGATTAACTTGACAAAATAACACAACTGATTACACTTCTATGGTAAGGTGGAAATATCTGTTCAATATCATTTTATTTTTCAATTTCAATTTCAATTTATTAATTTATATAGCCCCAAATCACGACAAAGTCGCCCCAAGGCGCTTCACATAATTCACAACACAAATTAATCTAAAATCAAAATTAAAAGCAAGAAAAGCACAGTAAAAAGATAAAACACAGTAGAATAAAAAGAAATTACAAAGCAAACACAAACAGATTAAAAAATGAATGATAAGACAGTCTAAAAAAGTGGGTCTTCAGTCTTGATTTAAAAATCTCCACCGTGTCAGACTGCCGAATAACAGCAGGTAGATCGTTCCAAAGAGCTGGACCACGGAAGGAGAAGGCTGTATACCCCACAGAATTTTTTGAGCTAAGACTTCTTTGTTTTCATTTGGACCAACTTATTATATTACGCTGTCAAGTCTTTATGTGTAACAGATGTGATTTTTTTTTTTTTTAATGCAGTAACAACTCTTGAATATGACCTATAGTAAATGACACCATGAATATATATTTTTTAGAGTGTATCATAAATGAGATGAGATAAGCAAATGTTACATTCCCAAATATCTGGGAAAGAAAATAAAGAACGCTCTGTTTGAAAAAAATGAATCAATTGATTCAAGCAATGAAATTAGCATTTATTGCATTTTTGGTAAGTATAGAAAGCCAAACTTGAAATACTTGTTGTCAAAAACAAAATCAAAATGTTAATGGATACAAAAACATTTCTTCACATTCCTAAAAATGCTTTAACATCAACTGTTCCTTTAAGAACAAAACAAAATCCTTTGAGTCTCAACTGTAGCAGTCATCCAGTGACTACAAAACAGGTGCACAATAAGAAAAGGCACTGCTGGCCACAGAGCCTTCTCTTATCATGCACTTGTTTTGTGGACTGATCTCCCTATGGAGATGAAAATCTGATTCTGTAGTGACATTACAGTCCAGACTCATGATGCATTTATTCTCCCTTTCCTATGGCTAGCATAGTATGGACCTATGCTTCCTATCCAATCAAAACAATCAAACAAACAATACAAAAACATACTTATTTAGGGTCTGCTCCTTTCTCTGCCCCTGACCAAGACAGCGTCTACATCTAGAGTTGGTCCCCGGGTGCTGGACTTTGGCTGTACACTGCTCCTAGTGGTTGGATTGTGTCTAACAGTAATTAGGATGGGTTAAATGTAGAGGACAAGTTTCATTGTATGTATATATGTGCAATGATGATAAAGGCTTAATTCTATTCTATTCTATTAAACTTATTTTATTAGTAATGGAAGAGGTTTCAGCTTCAACTTTATCTAATTCCTGAATTTGTTAGTGAGGCTTTGGGCTAGTGGCCTTAGACCTTAGTATTTTCTTTGCTCTTCTGTTAATGTTGACAAATTATACCTTATGTGTGGTTTGTCGGGCCAACTGATTCTGCTCTTTTCTCTCTGTCCGAGGTGCAGAGGGATGTGTGCTGGAGTGACTTTTGTAGACAACAGGATGCTGGACTGACCATGAAATGCCATGTCTGAAGCTGATGCAGCAGATGTTTTAAATTCCTGTTTTTCTGCTCTGTAAAACTTTGTAAAAACCTTGTAACTCTTAGAATGGCCTCAGCAGTGGGTCACCCCTTTGAGTCTGATCTGCTTGAGGTTTCTTCCTCAGTATCATCTGAGGGAGTTTTATCTTACCACTGTCACCTGTATGCTTGCTTTAGGGGGTTGGTAAGGTTAGACCTTACTTGTGTGAAGCACCTTGAGGCAGCTTTACTGTGATTTGATGCTATATAATGTAATAAATTGACATGACTTAAACGGATTCAGAAGCCCAAAGTTTGACTTTCTTGATGTCTCCTGTTACTCCCTGATGGACTGAGGTCAGGTTTGAAGAATGTCTCTCAAGTTCAAGAGCATTAAGTGGCTTTTCAGAGTGGCACAGGACAGGAGCCAGCAAAGGATGTTGCTGTAGTGCAGTGAAAAACTGAAGGGCTGAAAGACCATCTTTTGAATTTGAAGAAAGAAGACCAGTACTGTTTTACTGTTGTGTAGTGCCTATCACATTTTAAAAGAAAAATAAATATTCCCTTGAAGTACTACTGATCAAAACAAATCTAAATTTGAACAAATGGCAAAAAAAAATAATAAAAAAAAAAATCCAATTTTTTTGCTTTTCACATGAACACATTTTTTTTTACTGTACAAACTACAAGAACAATGTATAGAAACATGAGTAGAATAACAGGGAGGGCATAGCAGTGTGAGCACAAATTGGAATAAGACAGGATAGAAGAATCCTGATTTTGTCATCGCCTCACACATCCCTTTCTTCATGAGCTCCTCGGTCACTCTCGCAGTGTAGCTTTTGACATACCTCTGGACAGGATCTGTCCAGGAGTCGTATCCATCTCCATACAGCACGATTCTGTGGGGTAGCCAGAGGGCAGACAGTGGTGGCTGAGAATCTCCTTCTCCTCGTGGCTCTCACTGGTTATCGGGGTCCTGCATTTGACCTGATCCTCCCTCACCGTCAGGCAAGGTCTGAGCAGTCACAACGGAACCTTCCTCCATGGCAAGTTTACTGATAGTCCCTTCTTTTCTTCAGCAGTCCTCGGCATTCACACAGTTGCTGAGTTGGTCATTGATGCAGCTGCTGGCCTTATCACCTACATGGCTGTGGTCTCTGTCATCTCGAGTCGTCTGTCCCTCAAAGCCTCTCGTGGTACCTGGAGCGAGGGATGAGTGACAGACTAGTTGGCTATTCAATGCCAATCTCGGGATTCAGCTTGACTGTCCCTTCTCAGCTGCTCCTTTCTCTGCTTCTCCTTGCAGATCACCCGGCAGCACAGCTTCCCTCACAGGGCTGCCTTCCTT
Organism: Thalassophryne amazonica; assembly: GCF_902500255.1. Taxonomy (NCBI): domain Eukaryota; kingdom Metazoa; phylum Chordata; class Actinopteri; order Batrachoidiformes; family Batrachoididae; genus Thalassophryne; species Thalassophryne amazonica. The sequence goes on along the minus strand of NC_047113.1, from coordinate 13,791,658 downwards.
CTGACCCTCCAAGCAGTCATCTTCTTCTGCTTCATGTCCACTTTGCTCGGGTGGATTTGTTGACCCAACGATCCTTCCGTCAGATCCGACCGAGTGTCGCCCCTGTTACAGGAGGCACTGGACCAGCTCTCCGTCCAAAAGCTTCCGACCCTCAATCCCTTGCGTGTATCACCCGGGAGGGTTTAGATTGAGGGCTGTTTAAGGTGGTGGCGAAGAAACTCATCTTGCTGCTCACTGCCTCCATCTGGGCGTCCATCCCCGCTCACGCAGACCTCGCACCCTGGCCGAACAGCCCTGGAGCCAGGATACAACGCCAGCCATGCCCGTTCACGGCAGCTCTCCTCTAAGCGATCTGGGATCTTGGAAATTGCTAGAAATGTTTTAGTGACCCATACAGTCATTTTTCTTTAATCATAACAAATTTTCTTCTTTAGCAGCTTTAAAACATTTCTCATTGTATTTCTTGTTCACAAAATACATCACTTAGATTACTGATTACCAAACTCAATGTCAGCATGCAGAGAGGAATTTCAACCTTCCTTGACAATATACAGTAGGGAAAATAAGTATTTGATCCACTGTCAATTTTGCAAGTTTTCCCACCTATAAAGAATGGAGAGGTCTGTAAGTTTTATCATAGGTACACTTCAACTGTGAGAGATAGAATCTAAAAACAAAATCACTTTGTATGATTTTTAAATAATTCATTTGCATTTTACTGCATGAAATAAATATTTGATCCACTAGAAAAACAGACCTTAACATTTGGTACAGAAACATTTGTTTGCCATTACAGAGGTCAGATGTTTCCTGTAGTTCTTGACCAAGTTTTCACACACTGCAGTTGGTCCACTCCTCCATACAGATCTTCTCCAAATCTTTCAGGTTTAGAGTTTCAGCTCCCTCCAAAGGTTTTCTACTCAGTTCAGCTCTGGAGACTGACTCGGCCACTCCAGGACCTTGAAATGCTTCTTATGGAGCAACTCCTTAGTTGCCCTGGCTGTGTGTTTTGGGGTCATTATCATGCTGGAAGACCCAGCCATGACCCATCTTCAATGCTCTTACTGAGGGAAGGAAGTTGTTTGCCAAAATCTCTCAATACATGACCCCATCCATCCTGCCTTCAATACGATGCAGTCATCCTGTCCCCTTTGCAGAAAAGCAGCCCCCAAAATGATGTTTCCACCCCCATGCTTCACGGTTGGGACGGTGTTCTTGGAGTTGTTCTCTTCCTCCAAACACGGCGAGTGGAGGTGATTCCAAAAAGCTCTCTTTTGGTCTCATCTGACAACATGACCTTCTCCCATGCCTCCTCTGGATCATCCAGATGGTCACTGATGAACTTCAAATGGGCCTGGAATGCTGGCTTGAGCAGTGGGACCTTGCTGCCCTGCAGGATTTTAAACCATGACGGCACTGTGTGTTTTTCATGTAATCTTTGTGACTGTGGTCTCAGCTCTCTTCAGGTCATTGACCAGGTCCTCCTGTGGTAGTTGTGGACTTTCTCAGAATCATCCTTAGGCCACAAAGTGAGATCTTGCATAGAATCCCAGACCGAGGGAGACTGACAGTCATCTTGTGTTTCTTCCACTTTATTCTAATAAATAATCATAACAGTTGTTGTCTTCTCACCAAGCTGCTTGCCTGTTGTCCTGTAGCCCATCCCAGCCTTGTGCAGGTCTACAGTTTTGTCCCTGGTGTCCTTAGACAGCTCTTTTGTCTTGGCCATGGTGGACAGGTTGCAGTGTGATTGATTGAGTGTGTGGACAGGTGTCTTTTACACAGGTAACAAGTTCAAACAGGTGCAATTAATACAGGTAAAGAGTGCAGAATAGGAGGGCTGCTTAAAGAAAAACTAACAGGTCTGTGAGTGACAGAATTATTGCTGGTTGGTACATGATCAAATACTTATTTCATGCAATAAAATGCAATATATATATATATTTAAAAATCATACACTGTAATTTCTGGATTTTTTTTTTTTTTTTTTTTTAGATTCTGTCTCTCACAGTTGAAGTGAACCTACAATAAAAATTATAGACCTCTCCATTCTTTGTAGGTGGGAAAACCTGCAAAATGGACAGTGGATCAAATACTTATTTGACTGTACATATATATATATATATATATATATATATATATATATATATATATATATATATATATATATATATATATATACACTGTTATGTTTTAATAATTTAAAAATAGAACCCAAAATGCAGGCAATATTTAAACCAGAGGTGAGATGAAAACACAAGGTGATATATTAATCCAAAAAGGTGAATGACAGTCTACAAGCAATGTGACAGTCACAGGGGTTCAACAGTCCAAAACTAAAGACACAACAAATTCCAACACAAAGGGAACAAGGAATGAACAAAACACCAAAAGTAAATGCTGCAGTAAACTGGAGATCGCAATGAATCTCTCAGTACTCATGCATGTAAACTATATGAGGGAACAATGCAAAGAAACCAGCAAACAAACAAGAAAAATGTGCTGCTTAAATACACAGGGCTGTGAAAACTCCACGAAATTCTGCGGATTTCATTGTGGGGAGGAGGGGAGGTGTTAGTCTTTTACTCTGTAATCGTGATTGTCACTGAGTTTTTAAAATGTCTATCACAAAGTGTTCTTTTTTTAACGACATCGTGCAAGTTTTATAAGTCTGCGGTGGTCACTGATCTGTGTGTTACAGATAAACATCAGTGTCCTCGGATCCACGGAGTTTCAAGGAGAAAAAAATCCCTCTCAAAGCCTGGCTGTTGCGACAGTTCTCGTAAAGGTTGCTGCGGTGACGCTGTGTGGCTCCTGCACGAAGCTTAACATAAACGTAGCATGTGGACATCGCAAAATTTTAGAGCTCTCAAGTTTTTAAAAGAAGAATTGTGCAGCATGTCTGTGTCACAGACCAAAGTCGGACAGAGAGAAGATGGCGAGAAAGACTGAAAAAGTATGATAAGGATAAGTATCCGTGGAATTGTCACTGGCTTCATCAATACACCTGAAAGATAAAAGAAATGGGGAAAGCTGTTCCAACCTGGTCTAACGGCAAGTTGTGATTCAGCAGCACGAAATATACATGAATCTATTGCTTTGTGATAATGTGATGAAAAGCTCCTCATTTTCGTCAAGGCAGCACAAATTCATTCTAACTCATTCCGTGATGGCTGCACGAAATTAAAAGTGAAGCGGGGGTGGGGGTGGGGGGGTCGGGATGGTTATGGTTAGGGTGGGGGGAAAGAGTAAGATTCGGTTATGGTTAAGGTTAGGGTCAGGGGTAGGATTAGGAATAGTGAGATAAAAAAAACTGTCACGAAAATTTGACTCATTTCGTCATGAAAAAAAAAAAAATGAGACTGGACTGGCTGTTCAAACAGGATTTTAGAAATAATTATGTGACTTTTTTCTTTAATCTAGACTTTCTTTCATTGGAAAAAGACTGTGGCTTTGAATGGATTTATATGAATTTACACAAGAAAATAAATGATTTTTTAAAGAATATGTGGCTTTTTTATTATTAGGTATGTTATTGATAATTTAACATGATTTTCAAAATATTTTCCAAGCTTTAGCTGTGGTTTTGGAAATGCTGTAACAGTCTTCAGTGTTCTTGAATTTCATGTAGTTTAATTGTTCTGAGTTAAAGCATTATTTGGTTTACAATTAAAAGGAAAATCATTCCAGCTCCTACTTCCGTGTCATTTTCTGTTATTTCAACATGATCATTGACGGTTCAAATGAAAGGTTGAATACACTGTCATTTAAATATGAACTAATTTTGAGATTTTTTTGTTCCAGGAGATCCTGATCCTGTATCATTAAATAAAAAATTAATTTGGTTTCTGGGATCCCATGGGGCCCAAGACCCTGGCTCCTGGGGGCCAATTCCCTGCAGACCCCCTGCAAATTTTCCTCGGATTTCACAATTTTCATTTCACAGCCCTGAATACAAAAATGAAATAATGAAAAAATGAGCGACAGGTGTGTGAATTGGGGAGACAAGGTTAAAGTCAAACAACCAAAAGCTGACTCGAAACTAAACAGACATCTAAGGCCGAGTAAAAACAAAACACAGCAAAATATAACCTAAGAAGATGAAAACCAAAATATAGATTCAAGTACATGAGGCATAAAACAACCATGGAACTCAACAGTGTGCAAAGTGCAAACTCAAGGAAAACGAACACAACAAACTAAGAACACATAAGGAGGCAAATGATAATCAACCTGCAACAGGAACAGCATAATAACCAAAAACTAAATCAAGGAAAGCACACAGAAAATAAGCATGGAAATCAAAACTGAAACTAGTGCAAACCAGGGGACAAACATCGGCGTCACTAAGACACACATCATGAAAACTGATGAACAAGAAACACAAAGACATGGTGAACTAGGGACAGCTGAATCATACTGACCACACAGAGAGAGGACTGACCACAAAAATTATTAATAGACAGACCACCAGGAGGACACACATGGGCTACTGACAGGGGAGAGAACACACTGAATACAAAAGGGGCATGGGAGGAAGACAAGAAACACATGAACGTTGACACAGAAACACAGAGAACCAGAGGAGGGCACTCACACAGGACAGAGACATGAACGGAAGACACACAACTATCTATCTTTCTATCTACCTATCTCTCTCTCTCTCTCTCTCTCTCTCTCTCTCTCTCTCTCTCTCTCTCATCTCTCTCTCTCTCTCTCTCTCTCTATATATATATATATACGAGGGCTGTCAATAAAGTAACGGTCCTTTTTATTTTTTTCAAAAACTATATGGATTTCATTCATATGTTTTTACGTCAGACATGCTTGAACCCTCGTGCGCATGCGTGAGTTTTTCCATGCCTGTCGGTGACGTCATTCGCCTGTGAGCACTCCTTGTGGGAGGAGTCGTCCAGCCCCTCGTCGGAATTCCTTTGTCTGAGAAGTTGCTGAGAGACTGGCGCTTTGTTTGATCAAAATTTTTCTAAACCTGTGAGACACATCGAAGTGGACACGGTTCGAAAAATTAAGCTGGTTTTCAGTGAAAATTTTAACGGCTGATGAGAGATTTTGAGGTGATTCTGTCGCTTTAAGGACTTCCCACGGAGCGAGACGTCGCTCAGCGCTCTCAGCCGCCGTCGTCAGCCTGTTCAAGCTGAAAACCACCACATTTCAGGCTCTATTGATCCAGGACGTCGTGAGAGAACAGAGAAGTTTCAGAAGAAGTCGGTTTCAGCATTTTATCCGGATATTCCACTGTTAAAGGAGATTTTTTTAATGAAAGACGTGCGGACGGATCCGCGCGTCGGGACACAGCCGACGCGGTGCGGCGGCACAGGAAAAACACCTCCGTGTTGATAACCATTTGTAAAATCCAGGCGGCTTTTGATGGCTTTCAGTGGAGTGAGTATATGAGAAATTGTTTAACAGCAGGACATGTTCCAACTTGTCCTTAAGGCTTCCAGCAGAGGTGTTTTTCCTGTGGCGGAGCGTCGCGGCGGCTGCGAGCCGACGCGCGGACCCGTCCGCACGTCTTTCATTAAAAAAATCTCCTTTAACAGTGGAATATCCGGATAAAATGCTGAACCGACTTCTTCTGAAACTTCTCTGTTCTCTCACGACGTCCTGGATCAATAGAGCCTGAAATGTGGAGGTTTTCAGCTTGAACAGGCTGACGACGGCGGCTGAGAGCGCTGAGCGACATCTCGCACCGTGGGAAGTCCTTAAAGCGACAGAATCACCTCAAAATCTCTCATCAGCCGTTAAAATTTTCACTGAAAACCAGCTTAATTTTTCGAACCGTGTCCACTTCGATGTGTCTCACAGGTTTAGAAAAAATTTTGATCAAACAACGCACCAGTCTCTCAGCAACTTCTCAGACAAAGGAATTCCGACGAGGGGCTGGACGACTCCTCCCACAAGGAGTGCTCACAGGCGAATGACGTCACCGACAGGCGTGGAAAAACTCACGCATGCGCACGAGGGTTCAAGCATGTCTGACGTAAAAACATATGAATGAAATTCATATAGTTTTTGAAAAAAATAAAAAGGACCATAACTTTATTGACAGCCCTCGTATATATATAATCTTGCCAATAACAAAAATATAATGCCTAGAATCAAATGTTTATCCAGTAAGTACATAAATAAATGAATTACAATTAATTATGCCGTGTTTACACATAACAATGAGAAGTCATTGATGCCAAGAAGTATACATTCTTGGCATCACGAATGTGATGATTCAGGGCAGAGGCGTCAGGTGTCCTCAGGAACTGTTGTATCCTGTTACCACACATTACGATTAATGGCATGTTCGCTGGCAAATTATCACAAACCATTACGTATGGTCAATAATAATGTTCGTGCCTTTGTGCGTAACAGCATATCCTTACATTCTGTCACGTTGTGAATCAGGTGAATTGTCTCCACACACCCCATATTCATCCTACCATCAGCTGCTGAAAAGTTCGCTCCAGATTGCTCCTCAAAATCCAGATGAATCCACAGAAGAAGAAATTTGTGATTGCAGGCTTATTTGGCTTTGTGCAATGGAGTGGTGCAAAAAGGAGGAGGAGGAGATGGAGAGAGCCAGATATCTAGCTGCATGCGGCTCTCCTCTGTTTCAGACTCATTCTCCCGAACATCAACCACAACAGCGGTTGTAACACCTGCAGGAGAGTGCTGAGGAGCATTGGAACGAGACTTAGCCGACTTGGTGTCACTGTCCTCCTTGTGGTGCAGCAGGGTTTAATTGTGTGCATGTGAGAGAAAACAGTGATTCGTAGTGGCGCAGTGAAATGTTGTGTGAAGCACCTTGAGACGATTTCATTGTGAATTGGCGCTATATATATAAATATATATATATATTTATATTTATTTATTTATTTATTATTATTATTATTTTTTTTTACATTTTACACAATGTCCCAACTCCATTGGAATTGGGGTTGTATTATGGCATACAAAGAGTTCAATTTTGGCCTCACCTGACCAGACTATATTCTCCCAGTATTTCACGGGCTTGCCTAAATGTTGTGCAGCAAACATTAAACGAGCTTCAACATGCTTTTTCTTTAGGAATGGAGTCTTGTGTGGTGAATGTGCATACAGGCCATGAGGGTTGAAATTCTTTTCACTTCTATGTCCAAAATCTTTCATGGAGCACTTGATCATGTCTGGTTTATGGTTAAATTTATTTACTTATTTAACTTGAAAGGATTAACCCCTTGAGATTTATAATCTCGTTTTCAAGCGGGTCCTCGATATCTGAATGAGAATTTTCCAATTTCCTTATTAATTTGTGGGAAACAAAAAAAGATTGAGATGCAAGCCTCAAACTATAAGAACCAAAAGGAGTCAGATATTGTTTTAAATATTCTGGATAACTAAAATGAATGCATTTAAAAATAAATATCAACCAGTGAAATTGTCATCTAGAAGATGGAGTAAGCCAGGACAACTGGTTAAAGGTCACAATGATGAGTCATAAAGCGGCAGCAAAGAATAAACCTACTCAAACTGTTGCAAACTACATTAAGTGGTTTAAGATTAGAAGATGAAGCATTTTGATAAAGTATATCACTATAATCAAGAATAGGGAGTAGTAATTGCATGACAATCCTCTTTCTTACAGAAAAATGAAAACAATTAATTGACTGATAAAGTAGTTTCAATTGATATATAATTTTATTTGTAATAGACTGAATATGCTTTGTATAAGAAAGAGAAGGATCAAGCCAAAGACCTAAATATTTAAACTGCTCAACAGGAACATTGGAGTATTACCCAAAGAAGCTCATAAGAATGAGCTCACCTGTTGATATAGAGCTTTTCTTAAATAACACTGAGTGAGATTTTTTATTGTTCAGAAGAAATTTGTTAGCTTGTAGACATAATTGAAGCGAGTTAAGAAGAAATGATGTTCTTTCCACTTCCATATTATTATTATTATTATTATTATTATTATTATTATTATTATTATTATTATTATTATTATTATTATTATTATTCAGAAGTTTAGAAATCCTTTTTGTAGCCAATGTCAGCAGTTTGTTTTGCAACACAAAGGTTACGGAGACCTTACAGAGCCATTGGCTTTTACCCATCATGAGATGTTTCTTGTGTGATTGGTATATGGAGTTTGTATGTACTGTGTGTGTGTGTGTGTGTGTGTGTGTGTGGGGGGGGGGGGGGTCCCTCTGGATTGTTCTGGCTTCCTCACATCTCAAAATATAGGCTATAAGGTCCAGCACACCCACCCCTTTCCTTCACTAAGCATTACTGGAACTGCTACTACTAATAATAACAATATAGGTAAAATTATAAATTTTAACATTAATATGATTTGTAATTTCAATTCAATTTCAATTTATTTTCATTAATATAGCACCAAATCACAACAGAGTTGCCTCAAAGCCCTTCACACAGGTAAGGTCTAACCTTACCAACCACCAGAGCAACAGTGGTTGGTAAGGTAAGGTGGAGGAAAAGCTCCCTCTGAGGAAGAAACCTCAAGCAGACCAGACTCAAAGGGGTGACCCTCTGCTTGGGCCATGCTACAAACATAAATTATAGAACAGAAAGACAAAAAATACTGTATAATTTGCCAGCATTAAACAAGAAAAACAGAGAAGTACTAAGGTGATCGCTGTCTACTAGCCCTAAACTTCACTTAAAGACCCAGAATTTAGGTCAAGTTGAGGCTGCAGCCTGCTCCAATTACTAATAAATGAATTAAAAGAGTAAAAAGCGTAAAACAAAACTGCAACAGTATGCTAGCCATATGAAAGGGAAAATAAGTGCGTCTTAAGTCTGGACTTGAAAATCTCCACAGAATCTGACTGTTTTATTGACGCAGGGAGATCATTCCACAGAACAGGGGCATGATAAGAGAAAGCTCTGTGAACCGCAGACTTCTTATTCACCTTAGGGACACAAAGTAGTCCTGCACCCTGAGAACATAAAGCCCAGAAGTTTCTAGACATCCAACTTCTCACTGTTGCAAAGCAATCTTCTAAGGATTTTATGTGAATGAGATTACCAGCAGTTATCGGCATGTATAACTGAGTATCATCTGCATAGCAGTGAAAGGTAATCCCAAAAACGCCGCAATATGTGCCCAAGGGGTGCTATATAAAGGGAGAAAAGCAGGAGGCCTAAGACAGACCCCTGGGGAATCCCAAATTTCATGTCACTAAGGTTAGAGGTAGTGTTACTGTACAAAACACAGTGAGAATGATTGGTCAAGTATGACGTCAGCCATGCAAGGGCACTCCCAGTAATCCCAAAATGATTTTCCAGCCTATCAAGTAGAATTTGATGATCCACTGTATGAAATGCAGCACTGAGATCTAACAGCAGCACAACCGTAGTGGTGTCCGAATCCATTGTAAGCAGAAGATCATTCAACACTTTAGTGAGAGCTGTCTCTGTGGAATGATATTTTCTAAAAGCAGACTGCAGTGGCTCAAAGAGATTATTCTCAGTAAGACAGTCTACAAGCTGCCGTGACACCACTTTTTCCAGAATTTTAGAGAAAAATTATAGATTTGATATCAGCCGATAGTTTGTCAATACACTAGGGTCAAGATTAGGTTTCTTAAGTAATGGTTTAATCACTGCAGATTTGAAACATTTAGGAACAGATCCAGAAGTTACAGAAAGATTAATAATTTCCAGCACAGTTGGCCCAAGAGTGGGCCACAGGTCCTTAAACAGTTTTGTTGGTATAGGATCAAATAAACAGGTTGTGCTTTTTGTTGACATTATGAGTTTTGTCAGCATGCCTAGTGTGATACTATCAAATTCTGTAAATCTAGGTAATACCTCAGTAGTGGCACCCACCTCAATAGCAGGGTGTAGTGGCTGGGTTAAGGCATGCTGGGATATGTTTAACCTGATGTCTACTATTTTCTTCCCAAAGTAATCCAGGAAATCTTGTGCTGTAAAAGGACAGCGAACTACAGGTGGTTGTCCATGCATAAGTGTTGCCACCATGTCGAACAAGAACTTTGAGTTATGCTTGTTTTGTTGATCAAATCAGAGTAGTAAGTCCGCTTTGTAGCCAATAATGCATGCTTATAGTCTAAGCTAGCATCACGCCACGCAAGGTGAAATACTTCTAATTTTGAACGACGCCATTTCCGTTATAGACCGCTTGCTTTATGCTTGAGGTCCCGCAGATAATCATTGAACCAAGGTGACTGTGATTTGGGGGAGTGTGGTTTTAACACAGGTGGTGCACATCATGTCGAGTGTAGTTTTGAGCACTGAGTTTAAACTATCCACAAGTCTGTCTACTGACTGGGTATTTGTCAAATGAGAAGCTAAGACATCAGGCAGTCTAGCTTCAAGTTCAGTCTTAGTTGAGGAGTTGATGCATCGCCGTAATGATATATAAGGTTGTTGTTCCACTAAACGCGGCAGTGAAACTGTAAACTTAATAAGTGAGTGATCAGACACCACTGATGTAAGAGGCATGATGTCAATATTCGTGACAGCAATACCACGTGCGAGAACCAGATCCAGGGTATTTCCACTAATGTGCGTCGAATCCTGAATGCATTGCCGAAATCCTAATGCATCCACAATTTCCATAAATGGTTTGCAGAGGGGATCAGAAGGCTTATTTATATGAATGTTAACGTCACCAATGATCAAAATGTTATCTACACTAGTTGACAAGTTAGAGATGAACGCACCAAATTTATCTAAGAATTCAGAATGTGGGCCAGGAGGCCTATATATAGTGACAAAGTAATACAACTGATTTTTATTCTTCTGACCTTGGCAATGTGTAATATCCTGAGCAGAGCGGAGAATCAATGCTCAAACAAGTGATATTTGTAACCCCCAAAAGCTAATAGGCTAAACCTAGATTTATAAATAAGAGCAACACCTTGCTTCACATCACGAGGGGCGTGACTAAATGTATATGCTGGTGAGCAGGCCTCATTTAAGGGGAGGACAGCTGTAGGTTTAAGCCAGGTTTCACATAGCCCAATCATATCTAAGTGACGATCAATAGTTAGATCATTGATCAACAATGATTTTGAGGACAGTGATCTTATGTTAATGAGACCCAGTCTAAGGACCTCAGTGGGGTTGACAGTTCAACTGTTTGAACAATTTGTAGCCAAAATTGATCTCAAATGGTGCTTATTGGGATGTATTCTTCGAGACAAAATACTTGTACACAGCTCTGCCACTAATCTAACTTCTTTTTATATTTTAGGTGCCTGGAAGTGATTATAACTACAGTAAAGCATGATCTTTCCTGTCTTCTCCTTTCTGCACCTGGTCATGGGCAATTCTCCACCCTTCTAGGAGCTTGATACCAACCATGAAATATGAAATTCTGGATGGTTGCATTTTAAAGTGACAAGCAAACTTCCTGCTGTGCTCCTCCTGCATATATTTCAATTTCTTCATCTCTTTGAGCTTGTGCTGGTTGTAGCATGAGTGAATTCAATAATAACAATGAAGTTATTGTGGATTTCATATAGGAAAGCAAAAACAAACAAAAAATAATCATGTTTTTCAAAAAGTACATTCACAGTTGAGAAGACAATATTAAGGACAACTGTTTAATAGGAAAACATCAGGGAAACATTTTACACAAGCACAGTTTTGCTGGAAGTCTTATCGTCAACCAGGCACACAACCATACTGCCAGGCTCTTTACCATGTTAACAGTTTGTGGTCGACTGTTAACAAATGACTTTAAAAAAAACTCTAAACAGCCTAAACAGCTTCAACCTGGAACAAAAAATAAAAAAGCCAAATTTCTGTTACTACTGGGGACTTGTTTTGTATTAAGTAGTAAAACAATGGGTGGTGGCTCACTGTGACTGATCCCATGTTATGGCAGAAGACCTCTGGCAGCAGCCTGGAAGCAGAAGCTGGTGGCCGTCGACTTGAACAATTGTAACAAGCCACCCTTTACTGCAGTGATTAAAAGGGAATGTTCAGAAGCTGGCCTTCACATTTAAGCTCATTTGGTTACATGATCATTGACCTGCTATAAGATACAGTATTGGGGCTAATCTAGGTGTGTCAATATATAAGTAGGGAGGGGTGTTATTTCAAAAAAGTTGGAAATCTATACTTTTTTGCATGGAATATGGAAATATACATGGAATAAACCATAGCAGGATAAATTTTGGGTCATTTGGTTCCAAAAACCCACATGGACGGAGCGTTTGAAATTTTCAAGTAACGCATGTGTCGTACATGTGCTGTTGATGTAGAAAACCACTCTGATGCTTATAATTAGTTCATTGTGGCCATGTCATTCTTTACATGTGATGATTACACTCAACTGATGTTCATGAAATAAAAACTACATAGATTTTGTTTGTTACATTTGATCGTAACATATGTACTAAAATTATTATTTTTTTTGTCAATTACTCTTAAAAAACACGATAGGCTTATTGTTACTATAGAAGTTGAATATAAACTTGGGGTCAAGCAACATTTGGAGCCAAATTTGAAGTCTCTAGGTGCAGCAGTTCTCAAGATATGACATTTTCGTCAATATTTTTGGCAATTTTTGAACCCGATATCTTCACTGGCTCCGTCCATATGGGCTTTTGGAACCAAATTACCCCAAATTTATCCTGCTATGGTTTATTCCATGTATATTTCCATATTCCATGCAAACATTTATAGATTTCCAACTTTTTTAAAATAGCACCCCTCCCTAATATAAGAACAGATGGATGGAAAGTATAGAGAAGTAATACCACTGACACTATTATTTTTAAATCACTATTAACATCATGGGAAATGAAGAGGAATTGGGGGGAGCAGCTGTGGGAAAGAAGACTTCGTACATGCATCAAGCTGTGTGTGTGTGTCTGTGTGTGTAATACATTATATAAAGTACCTTCCTTGAAAGAAATTGTGCATTTATTTAGCAACCACAGTGGACAATGTGGAAAAAGTGTAAACCACTGGATAAGCTACACTTGCATGATTAAAAATTGTTGTTGCCAAGTCAAAATATTTTTTATTTAATTTTATCTTAATTTATTCTTATTTTATTTTATTTATTTTGTTCTGGGTTTGTTTAGGTTATCACTTGGGGACTAAAAAAATGGTTCACTACATCATCCTACTCTCATTTGAATTTTTCATCTCACAGCGTACTGCACTAACCACTAGAGATCCAAGGATTCCCTCATCTTTCCTTCCACTCTTTATTGCTGACTGTTAATTCAAGTTAAGGTATCAAGAATTTACATAATCTACAAAACACCTTTTCTTAAATATTTCAGTGGGGTGTTGTCAAATTTATAGCTGAACAAAATACACGTTTAAAAAAATAGAAAACTAAAGAATTAAATGAGCCAATGCCAAAGAGTGGGAGGTTTACGTCCCATGCCAATCCCCTGTTATGAATAAAAATGCTTCTGAAATGAAATCTTCATCAAAAGAGCCACAAGGTTCCCTTTACAAGGTGTTTTCAAATAAGCAGGTGTTATTATCATACCTCCACTGGGAAATATGCATTTACAGCTTGGAGAGTGAGCGGCAATAGGGTAACTGTTAACAATGTTTTCCCTAGTTATGGTGCATAATTGCATGCTTCAGTTATTGCACCCTTCTATTGCTGCTAATACAGAGAAAGCCCATTAGGCAGTGTGCTAATGTGAACAGTAGCCTGCAGTGCAGTGGGTGCATTGTTTAAAAAGAGATGCATGCGCACCACTGTAATGAGCACGAGGAGGGTATTACACCCACAGCAGGCATGCTCAAGACTGAAAAATAGTGTGAGACAATTTCCTGTGTCTAGTTAGGCTGTAAATATATGTGGCATTAGTCCTCTGACCAGGATCAGGGAATTAACATTTTATTTGCCGGTAAAAAAATAATAATAATAATAATAAAATAAATAAATAAATATATATATATATATATATATATATATATATATATATATATATATATATATATATATATATATATATATATATATATACACTCAACAAAAATATAAACGCAACACTTTTGGTTTTGCTCCCATTTTGTATGAGATGAACTCAAAGATCTAAAACTTTTTCCACATACACAATATCACCATTTCCCTCAAATATTGTTCACAAACCAGTCTAAATCTGTGATAGTGAGCACTTCTCCTTTGCTGAGATAATCCATCCCACCTCACAGGTGTGTAATATCAAGATGCTGATTAGACACCATGATTAGTGCACAGGTGTGCCTTAGACTGCCCACAATAAAAGGCCACTCTGAAAGGTGCAGTTTTGTTTTATTGGGGGGGGATACCAGTCAGTATCTGGTGTGATCACCATGTGCCTCATGCAGTGCAACACATCTCCTTCGCATAGAGTTGATCAGGTTGTCAATTGTGGCCTGTGGAATGTTGGTCCACTCCTCTTCAATGGCTGTGCGAAGTTGCGATGACGAAGTGGAGTCAGGTCGAGACCCCGATGAGGACGACAAGCATGCAGATGAGCTTCCCTGAGACGGTTTCTGACAATTTGTGCAGAAATTCTTTGGTTATGCAAACTGATTGTTTCAGCAGCTGTCCGAGTGGCTGGTCTCAGACGATCTTGGAGGTGAACATGCTGGATGTGGAGGTCCTGGGCTGGTGTGGTTACACGTGGTCTGCAGTTGTGAGGCTGGTTGGATGTACTGCCAAATTCTCTGAAACGCCTTTGGAGATGGCTTATGGTAGAGAAATGAACATTCAATACACGAGCAAGAGCTCTGGTTGACATTCCTGCTGTCAGCATGCCAATTGCACGCTCCCTCAAATCTTGAGACATCTGTGGCATTGTGCTGTGTGATAAAACTGCACCTTTCAGAGTGGCCTTTTATTGTGGACAGTCTAAGGCACACCTGTGCACTAATCATGGTGTCTAATCAGCATCTTGATATGGCACACCTGTGAGGTGGGATGGATTATTTCAGCAAAGGAGAAGTGCTCACTATCACAGATTTAGACTGGTTTGTGAACAATATTTGAGGGAAATGGTGATATTGTGTATGTGGAAAAAGTTTTAGATCTTTGAGTTCATCTCATACAAAATGGGAGCAAAACCAAAAGTGTTGCGTTTATATCCATCTTCTACCGCTTAGTCCAATTAAAGGTCGCGGGGGGCTGGAGCCTATCCCAGCAGTCATAGAGCGTGAGGCGGGGTACAGTATAATTTATAACAATATTTAATTGCATAATAAAAAAAAAAACACGTCATAAGGCATCCTGCTTCTTTCTAGGCGGGGTTGATGTGTTTTACAGTTGTTGGCACCCAGTTGAACTACAAGGGCACTTCAGCACACACAGTGAGCCTCTTTTCCTGATCAACTCAATGTTTGACCCCAGAGTGTCTTTCATGACAATTTCTGCAACCTTTTTTTTTTTTTTTTTTTGCACATTTCAAACAACTACTCATGCACCGGGATGCTTTTGACAGCTTCATAAGGGGAGCTGTCCTTGGTGCTGAATGGATTGGTCTTCATTTAAAGTGAAGTGGTATGTTTTAATTGAATATGTCATTTGTGTTGTAAATTTTTTTTTTTTTTTTTTTCCCAGCGTGGGGATAATAATGGTTCAAAAATCACTTGATAACCATGATGTTGGGATAGTTCACCCAAAAGTGTTTGGATTAAATGTAAAGGACACATCCCTGTGTATAATAGCAGAATTTACAGGCATCATGAACTAACCTGTGTAAGGTGTAGCTGAATATTGCTCAGTATAAATAGCAAAAAAAATGTACTTTACATCAGGTCTTTTGTGGTTTATGATGCAGTTGTTTTCTGCTACTTCATGACAGTAATGCAGCAGCACTGCACCTCACCACACTTTAATTTAAAACAAACACACTCATGGGTGCAGACACAAGCACAAGTAAAATTTACTATTTACACACTGTGGACAATGTACATGAAAATGACTACTGCAGTGGTTGGAAAGTAGAAATGACACTGGCATTGTGTTATGCACTGCTTTGAGCTAGGTTTAATATGGCATACATAATGTTTATTTTACAAATTTTCATCTTTCCTTTTAAATTTCAGTGATAATAGTCAGTGAAAAGCTTGAAAAGAAATGCATTATTCTTGATTGTTTATTATCGCCATTTTTGGTGAAGGTATTTTTTTTCACTGACACATTCTATGTTCACATGATGACATCATTGCACAGTGGTGTCACATCCTTTTGCAACTTTTAGCAACAAATACACCTGCAAGTGTGAAGCAACATTTCTGTGCCACAGCCCACAGTCATTTCTCAGTAAATTTGGTTCAAATAAATTTGGCCTGCCATCAAAAAATCTGTAGTTTCAAAATTATCAAAATACACAGCCATGAGTTTGAAAATAAAGTTCTTCTTTGTCAGCCCAGTCTCATGTTTTTTTTTTTTTTTTCGTTCCCCGTCGCGAAAAGCACCCCATTTTTGTGACATGTTTATTTTTTCATTTTGTGATTTATAATCCCCCCTTCTCTTAGGGCCCCTTCACACATAGTATGAATAAGTACAAATGAGAGTGAATCACAGAGGAACAGCTCATATGAGCGAACCACAGAAACATCGAGCTGACAGACAGGCATGAATTAACCTGCTGCAATGATTTTGTACATGGTTTTGTACACCATCACAGCGGGAATACAATGCAGCTGGAGTATGTTTAACCACATTGCACAGCTGCTGCGAAAAAAAAAAAAGTACATGCCACCCACAGGATTTGAACCTGCAATTTACAAAAACTCTGACTGCCAGCCAGAAACTTTACCACTGCACCACCATTGCTGGCCTGTAAATGGTGCGGAAAAATGCCTGAAATCAACCAGGATGTTATGTGTCGACGCGGGTTGAGGAACGGACCTGCGTCTGACGGAACCCAGCGCTAAAACAACCAGAAAGCGGTTCCAATAACAAAACAATTTATTTTCCCCCTTTGGTGCATAACAAAGTGTACAAACAAAAACTGCGTCGGTCTGGCGGAGTGAAGGACGGCACCCTCTCCAGCGCCCAAAAGGATCAAAGCCCGGCGCTTCTGGACCCACGTTCACCACCAAACACCCCCCAGGTGGACACGACAAACCGACTCTGCGAAGGATAGAAAAGGTGAGGTAAGTCAGCAGCTACAACTAATATCCTTCAAAAGGCACACACTATCAGCACCACATTCAGGTCCGAATTCAAGCTATATGTAAATGAGCAGCTTCTCACAACAGGTGGAGGATCATCAGTCCGCATGCCACGGCAGTGAGAAGCGAGCTACACAACTCTCATCAAAGTTCAAATATACTGCGTAACAAAATACCAAGTTACTGTTAACAATTATTCAGATAATCAATCACCTCTGATGTGTGCTGACAGCATGTGTCCCTCACCCTTCCTCCTTCACAGGCACGATGTGTCAAACCCAGGCGCGGTCCTCAGCGTCTCACAAACGAACGTCACAAGGTCGAGTTCCCGGCAATTCTGCTTGAATCACACATGGCTTAAATGCAGAACGTCATCTCATTATCTGCTTCAGCTGAAAGTCTTTAAGGTTGCACGTGAGCACCATCCACAGGTGCTGCACATCATGTTGATGAGGGTGAAGGACTCTTCTGCCAGCACCTTCTCCACAGACAATAAATCAGTTTGCATACCACCTGGAGAGCAAAGAAAAGAAGAGAACACCAAAATGTCCAGCCACACCCCCCCAACACACAACAGTACCCCCCCTTTAACGGGAAGCCTCCCGGCGACCGAACAGACCAGGTCCAAGAACAGCACCTCCCTCCCGGGTCCTCGTCAGGAAGCAGACAGCGTAACGCTCCCAAGGTCCACCACAGACAACAGGACAGGGCACCGCAGCTGGAAGGCCGGCTGGCATCAACAAAACCCCAAAACAGTCCCTAGTACAATCCAACATACAAGAAAAAACATAAAACCCACCCAAGACCTCCCCAGGGGACCGTCCCATCCAACCCCGGGAAGAAAAGAAAAACTCCCAAATGCAAAAACCCAACACAGCCCCACAAACACAATACAAACATAAATGCACAAAGAAAAATAACAAACAACCCCCCCAGAACAACCTGCAGAGCCCAACACCCCCCAGAAGGCCTTTACCGCCAGTTCCAGGAGAAATAGCCAAAGCCGGAATCCCACAGAGGTCCCCAGGTACACATGGAGCAAATGGCGCCCCCCAGAGGACCGTACCATCAAACCCCAGGAGGCACCCTCCCCACAACCCAGGAACCCAGACCCGGCCACACTTGGCTAGGCGGCCCCACAAGCCAATTCCCCCCCAGAGGACCGTCCCATCAACCCTGGAGGTGGAACCTGGAAGGAAACAAAAAACATCAAAGTCCAACCCCCGGAGGACTACCTTAAACAACCCCGGGGGCAAATAAAACAACCGATAAACCCTGTTACCTTCCCCGGCACCCCGAAAGGCCCCAGGTCCCTCCCAGAGCCCCTCGGCGGCTCGATTTTGGCGAACGGCACAAAACATCAAGCCGGGGAAGGGAACAGGAAAAACTAACCCGGCCCCAACCCCAAGGCGCAGCGGAAAACCGGAAATACGTCCGGTGTCTCAACCCGACCATACCCCAGCCTATCGGGTGGGGTGGAACTACCGAAATGGCGAACGGCAACAGATCGGCCCACCCCTCCGACTGAGGTATGTTCCCGCTGCACCACACCCCGGCAACACCAATGACGAACGGTACAAAGGCCCACCAAGGCTGGAGTGAAACCGGGCCCTAACTAAACCAGACAAAACGCCCCTAACAACCCCCCCTAGGTGCAGAGGTCTTCTGAGAACGCTCAGCGTGACCAACCTGCACCACCCCTCAACCCACAAGACGAATGGTCTTGGGGCGAGTGAGGTTGGGGTTAGGGAAGTAGGGAAATAATAAAAACAACAAAACAAAACGAGCCCAGACCCAAACAAAAAAATACCTAAAGACACATAAAAAAACCAACGATCAAGTGAGTCCAGACGGGCTTCGAACCGCCTGTCGTTCATTCCACCAGACACGCCTCTGACTCCCCAAACAAGTTCTAACCCCTTTCAGAAAAAAAAAAAACATTAGCCCATACAAGTTTTTTGTTTTTGTGTGTGTATTATTTTGCCTGTCCCAGAACACCTGGAGAGACGTCACCACTATTTTTCTTGACGCTTCTATAACGGGGCAATATAGCAGCTTCAGCTCGTCCGAGCTGCATGGGCTCATCTGCAAGAGGAGCCAGAGGTCCTGTCGGAGGAGTCTCAGTGGGGCGAAGAAGAGGCAGCCCAGATCTGTGTCGGGGAAAGCCCCGAGACGAAAAAACCCGTTCTGATGGTCGCCCTCTCTCGCGTCCACGCTCCTTCATCCGATCATCTAAACGAATCACCAACGATATTAGCTCATCTAAATCATTTGGCTCGTCACGGACTACTAGCTCGTCCCTTAATGGATCATTTAAACCAACCACAAACACTCCGCTTAATGCTGCGGCATTCCAACCGGACTGAGCAGGAAAAATTCGGAAATCCACAGAATAATCCGCCACACTCCGCCTCCCCTGCCTGTGATTCAGCAACCGCTGGGCGACGGTATGAGCAAAAACCACAGAACATTGCATCAAAAATGGAGCACAAGCTTCAACGTTTCCCGCATAAGGCTCCGGACGACAAATAATCAATTCGGAAGCCGAATCTCTGGGTGACGGAGTTATCTGCACTGGTATCGATGGTGCCGCAGCTGGAGCAGCAGGAAGCGGAACGGCTTGCGCTGCAAGCTCCGTAACGCGGACATCTGTTTGTTTAATTTGGTTTGTGAGATGCTGTAATTGCTCCCATATTTCCTCCAAGTGTTCTTGAACTCTTTCGGCAAATGGAACTGCCCCTGCCGCTGGGTCCATTATGGAATGGCCGGGAACTACTGTTATGTGTCGACGCGGGTTGAGGAGCGGACCTGCGTCTGACGGAACCCACCACTAAAACAACCAGAAAGCGGTTCCAATAACAAAACAATTTATTTTCCCCCTTTGGTGCATAACAAAGTGTACAAACAAAAACTGCGTCAGTCTGGCGGAGTGAAGGACAGCACACTCTCCAGCGCCCAAAAGGATCGAAGCCCAGCGCTTCTGGACCCACGTTCACCGCCAAACACCCCCCAGGTGGACACGACAAACCGACTCTGCGACGGATAGAAAAGGTGAAGTAAGTCAGCAGCTACAACTAATATCCTTCAAAAGGCACACACTATCAGCAACACATTCAGGTCCGAATTCAAGCATTATGTAAATGAGCAGCTTCTCAAAACAGGTGGAGGATCATCAGTCCGCATGCCACGGCAGTGAGAAGCGAGCTACACAACTCTCATTAAAGTTCAAATATACTGCGTAACAAAATACCAAGTTACTGTTAACAATTATTCAGATAATCAATCACCTCTGATGTGTGCTGACAGCATGTGTCCCTCACCCTTCCTCCTTCACAGGCACGATGTGTCAAACCCAGGCGCGGTCCTCAGTGTCTCACAAACGAACGTCACAAGGTCGTGTTCCCGGCAATTCTGCTTGAATCACACATGGCTTAAATGCAGAACGCCATCTCATTATCTGCTTCAGCTGAAAGTCTTTAAGGTTGCACGTGAGCACCATCCACAGGTGCTGCACATCATGTTGATGAGGGTGAAGGACTCTTCTGCCAGCACCTTCTCCACAGACAATAAATCAGTTTGCATACCACCTGGAGAGCAAAGAAAAGAAGAGAACACCAAAATGTCCAGCCACACCCCCCCAACACACAACACAGGATATGGATGAGGTGTGCTGTGTGTGGCTGTTGCAGCCGGGCGCAAAGGCGAAAGATGTTTTATGTATTTCCACATGAGTACAGCAGGTAGAGACACGCACCTCACAGACGATGTTGTAAGTTCATGTCCTTCAGAACATGGTAAGTGTTCTGCAGTTGGGACGTCCAGGACCTGAGATCACAACAGCAGCAGTGTAATTGCATATGTAGGTATTGTCATAATTATTTATATACCTGTCCCAGCTGTGGTTTCTGTGTTTGTAATGTGTGCACTGAGCCGTCATCCAGCTGTCAGTGTGCTGTGATCAGCTGACAGGCACCTCCCCATGCTGAGTGCGCTCAGACCTCGCTGTCTGACGCCCATGTGCTCAGATCTGTACATACATATAAGAATTTTATGCAAGTGTACATCAAGAGACAAACGCGCACACGTGCGAGACACATGCACCACATGTGTTGCTTTTTGCAATGCCACACTCGTGGGAGCACTTAGAAAATGTGTGGCCATTTGCACTTTTAGCATGAAAACAGTCAGCAGGCAATCACTTTCGAGCTGGATGTGAAATTTGTCTAAGTGCCAAGCGAGCAATGTTAGATGTTCATGTGTGTCACCTGGAATTTGGCCGACACCTGCTGCGAGAGGGATCAAATGGGCTCTCACAGGGCCCACTCTCTTTCAGCCACTGATGTGTGCAAATAGTTGTAGCAACAGATGTACGAGGCTTTAGAGGCAGCTACGATTTTACATGCATACGATTTTATTGCATACGATTCCTGCTCCATGCGTAATTCATGTGCAGTTCAACCACATTCGTACTATGTGTGAAAGGGCCCTTAACTGTAACCATAACATAGCTTGTGTCACCTCCCCTAAACCTTACCATAACCACCCCCCCATATCCCCCGTCACCCCACTTTTCAAGCCCCTGTCCCAAAATGAAATACTGCCCCATCACAAAAAGTGTCCCATTTTCATGCCCCCATAGATTAATGTACTTTTCATAATGGCACCATGAACTGCCGTGAGAATGGGTTGTCTTTGTTGTTGAAAAAAATTAATGTGCTGTGGTGACGTTTGTGGAATCACTGTGGAAGTTACTGGTGTGACAGGGAGTTCCAGCTATGGTGGCTTTTTCCGGATGACTGCATCTGCGTATTTACTCAACATCCACAAACACTGGCAACCCCAATTTAACTTGCCTGGTGCTTCTTTGTGTTGTGAGTAATGTGTCTATTTACATTAAAAATATAATTACAAGAACATGTCAAATACCAGGTCAGGAACCTTCACTATGGTGGCCATTTTCATAAGAGCATCCAGACGTTCCTTACCTGGTATTTGACATTTTCTTATGACATGAGGTACACAGACATGGTACTCAGACCACAAAGAAGCAACAGGTGAGTTAAACTGGGTTTGTGAATGCATATAATTTCCAGAATATGGATTTTGACAAATGCCATACATGCATACATGTCCTCTGGAATCTCTCCCATAGCCAGAACTACCATTATGTGACACTGGACACTGCCTGGTTTTAAAGTGTTATCTTTACTTGCACAATGTGACCTGTTTAAAGCTACAGTGTGTAGGATTTAGTGTCCTCTACCGGTGAAGCTGCAGATTGTATTATGCCATCGCCGGTCACAATTTTGTTTTGGTGATGGGCATTCATGCTGCCTTGCCTTCTCTTGTGACAGGCAAAATGTTCCATCTTCCATTTTATAAGAAAGAGGGCCCTCAAATGTGTTGACCTGCACTAGCAACAAGTTCACAGTGCAGAAGGGAACACCACTGACGTTGCTAATTTTTGTCTTCAGTCCTCCTGCTGTGCTGAAAAATGCAAAGGATGGATTAATTATGTCCCTTTTTGGCTACTTTATCAGCACGGCAGTGCAACACGGTGGCCTGCATGATGGGCTCACTTGGACTAGACATGAAGGCCCCATTCTAAGTTTATGAACACATATTTATTTCTTATTGCATACAATTGTAAACTAATTAAAATATGGTTATGAATGCTGTATTCCACTTCTGCTAATGAGTGCCCCTAAATTCTGCACACTGTAGCTTTAACACTCAGTGGTAAATTATTTAAAAATTACTTCATGCAAAGTGGCTTCTTTAAAATAGCTTAAACCATAAAGACTTATTTGAAATAAATCTAAATACAAAAGAGATCTGGACAAAATTTGAATTTTGTACACTCAGGAAATTAATATTTCAGAAAGGTGATTATTTAATTACAATTTCTTTGCAAGTCTATATGGTTCCAGCATGCAGTCAGAAATAACTTAAATTAGAATTCTGACTTGTCAGGCTATTCCTGGTCTACCTAATAAAGGTTTAAACAGCTTAAGTCTCAGTGCACTAATTGTTTAATTGCGCACAGGATGGAAGTGTCCCGCGTGTGAGATGCAGGTGCGGTCAAAGCGCACAGTGGATTTACTCTCCACGGGAGCTGATAATGACCACTGACCGTGGTGTGACCGTGAACGCGCGCACCTCGGTCATTCCTCCATACTGCGAGGATGGTCGCTTGACTTTGCGTGCCGCTGCGCGCATGCCTTCGCCGAGCAGCCGTCAGAGCATGCCCGCCGTGGATCCTCTCTCTTCACACGATCACGGAAGACGCGCGTTTGCGCACAGCTGCGTCGTTCGGGTTTGGTCCAGCTGTCCGTGAAAACAGTTCCCCAACTACCATCAGCGCAGGAATGGCTCGAGCCTCCGTGTGATTCCTCCATCTGCCGACACGCACTGTGGGGCTTGAACAGCGTGCGTCACCTCTGCGCTCTCGTCAATTCTTGCCAGGACGCACAGTCCGAGGAAAGTATGCAATAAACAAGTGACAACTGGCTTCAGGACTGCTCGACCTGGGGGGGGGGGGGGGGCGGGAAGGAAAAAGTTCAACTTGAAGAAGGAGGATGATGCAGTAAGAGCTGGAAACAGGTACGTCATTTTTAAGATATTATGCGCACGATATTTACGCGCTCCTGTTGTTGTTGTTTGCACATGTGTGCAGCCTGAACGGGCACGTAGGACGGGGAGGGCAGCACCTAGCGATGACATTGAGGTGTTCTTTTTATTTATTTATTTGTATGGTCCTGATGTGAGCCTGACTCACTCACATTCTGTGTGTCGTAAAAGATCCGTGCGCTGCGGCGTCGCTTCTGTGCCATCATTTGGCCAGCTGTGTGTTTATTATACTTTCTGGAAGGGATGACCTTATGAATGGTGGTGTTGGAGTTTGTGTTTTGAGCGCGTGTCAGCACAGCTGAAATTCTGAAACCTGTGGTGATGACAGAAGGAGCTCGGAACCTTTTAATTCTTTCCAGACACGTTTATGGCACTGCAGCAACAGCAGCAGGAGCAGCAACAACATGCGCCTCATACATGTGAGAATTTGTCCTTAGACAACCCTTTTCTTCTCACAATTTATAAGGAGGACACGGTTTTATTTTATTTTATTTTTTTCAGAATGGAGATATTTTAATACATTTTGACTGGAAGCAACATTTTAAAGTTGAACAAGCTTCAACTCCAGACATGCAGTTCACCTTCGACTGTCCAGACATCTTAAAATCTGACTGACTGATGTCTCGCAGTGCCTTAATTTGGATTTTGTATAGATTTAGTGGCTCACATTATGCATCTCACATGTTGCAGTTTGTTGGAAATAGTCCTTTTAGACAAAGAGAAGAACATCCTTTTGCATATCCATTTTCACTGCTTTCAGAATCAACCTGTTCCTATATTATTTTATCTGAATAGGAGCTGCTGTTTGACACACCACCTCTGCCTTTGGAGATGGTATCTTAGTCACTCGGCAACCGAACATGTGGGCATGCCACAAAGCAAATAGATTAAGTGTAAAGATTAACTTGCATCAATAAAAAAACACAAACACGTTGGACCTTTATGGTACATCCATCTGGAACAGGCAGTTATCAAAAATTCTGTTCAATTCAATTTATTTATTTTATATAGAACCAACTCACAACCAAGCTGCCTCAAGGCACTTCACACAGTTAAGGTCTAACCTTACCAACCCCTAGAGCAAGCACACAGGTGACAGTGGTAAGGAAAACCTCTCTCTAATGATATTGAGGAAGAAACCTCAAGCAGACCAGACTCAAAGGGGTAACCCACTGCTTAGGTCGTTCTACCAAAAAGGTTTACAATATAGAACATAACACAACAACAATCCATGCGAGTACATGCAGGCTTCCAGTCCACTGTTGGGGTGGGAGAGAGGGATCATCGAACCACTCAGTGGATCTGTTCCTGCAGCAGAGTCCATTCCATGTCCATTTCAGAAATAATCTAGTCCAGCATGTGGATCCAGCCACATCTCAGACACACATGTAAATTATTATAAACATGTCAGAGTAAATTATCGGCTTCTCTGAAGTTAATTAGAGAAACTGTGTATCTAGTAATTTTTGTCCATTGACTCACCAGTGATACATCTTCATGGTGGAGTGGAATCGAGAAGGATTTTTTCTTTGAAAGATTATGTAAAATTTCAGCTACATTAACACTGATGTGATATATATAAACACTTCGCTGTTCCATTGCAACATGAAGCTATGATTGACTTGGCAACACACCAGTCCCAGTTCCTCCAGTCCCATCCACAGACACCTATAACTGCTGTAGTGGTGTCTGAATGCTTGATGGCGTCCCTCTTTAGTCTTCTTCTGCCATGATCAATCCATTTTTTTTTTTTGAGAACTCCAGACAGATTTACCATACAGTACCATACTGTTTGTATTTATTAGTAGTTGATGTAAATGAAGTTCAAGACATATTCAGCAATATTGAAATGTTCATGTGTCCACTGACTTGTGTAAAAAAAACTGGCTGTAATTATTTGTACTCGTAACAATCCTTAAATTTTATTCTAATCCAATTACATTTGTTCCACAAATTTGATTAATCTGGTTAATCATGTGAGATTTCAGACCATAAAATATCACGTTGGCGGTGGCAAAATTTTCAACCGTTTCACATTTGATGTATTCCTCTGCTCCCTGACCACATTGCTATGCAGATGTCAATAACGGCGCTGTCAGCTGAGAGCGAGAGAAACTAGTACAGCGATGACTATGTCAAAATGGGTGAATTTAAGATACCATATGAAAGTATTGATGTGGATTCGGCTACAGAATTACTCAATGCAGTTGACAAGATGGAGGAATGTGTGGATCTGTTCACAGAATTTCCAGTTTGGCATGAAGACGCTGTTGCTACGGTAAGCTTTGACGAGCTGACCACACCCTTTGACAACTTACAGAAAAATAAACCATGCAAAAGATGGAATGGGATTAGAATGAGAATAACCCCCTTGTGTCTGATGATTTGCAGATGTTAATGCTGGATTATGGTCGCAAATATCTGTTGTACCAACTCAATTTGTGACTGTAAAATCCAACATTAACGTTTGCAAATCATCAGACACAACAGGGTTATTCCCTAATTTATGGGCTCTGAAAATGGAGGCATGGCGTATACAAATGTCTATAAATCCTGAATAGTTATTTCAATATTTTTTGTAAAAATAACAAATGAATAAAGAAATAAATAAATGTTCCCTTGAATTAAAGCTGACAGTTGACAAGCACCATACTCTCTCACAAGCGCCACGAGCTTAGTTTATGGCAAGCTAAAAGCGGACGCTCTCGTTTTGGCTGAACTACTATACATTTTTTGTATATTCTGTTAGTACACATGTTCCGTGTTAGTATGCGCCTGCGGCTGACGTGCTTGATGAATTCCTATGCAAAAAGTAGTTCCCAAACAATGCTGTATTTGCGATGAAAGTGCGTTTTCATGGGTAACAAAAACGTGTGTTTTTACACCTAAATAATTGTAAGTCAATACTCACACTTAGGGATGTCCCAGTCAGGTATTTTTGGCCCCGATCTGATTCTGAGTCATCTGATTTTGAGTATCTGCTGATACCGAGTCCCGATCCAATACTTTAAAAAACTGAATGAACAATGAACAAATGCTAAATATATAATATTTTCATTTTAATCACCTTATTTGATTATTTTTCACTTAAACAGTGCACTTCTCCTTGAGGTAGCTTGAACAATCAAGTAAACTTTTTTTTTTAACAGTAATCAGAAAATTTGAGGTAACAAACAACAACAAAAAACATTTCCAAGGATTATTCAGAAAGCTGCTCTATAAATGAGCAGTCCTGTGACACGTTTCTGTTTTGCACAGATCAGTGGTTTCTGCACCAATCTGTTTTGTAGAGATCAGTGGTTTCTGCCACTAGTCTTCCGTGTTTTGGCCCGACACGTTCCTGTTGGACAGCGCAAAGGTATGTCACAGCTCAGAGCGTCGAAAGTTGGATTGGGTTGAACTTTGACCACATCAGTCTGCCGACAAGCGGCAATGCGCGCTCCCGCGATGCTTCTGACGCCTCTAAAAAGCAACGCGTCACATTGAAAATAATGCTTTTTAGACTGAATCTTGACGCTTCAGATGCTTTCAGTGTGAAAGGCCCATTAATCTGCAATAATGAGCTTGAAATAGCACTGATCAAAATAATGAGGATAAAATCTGTATCAGATTCCTGATCAGGATGCAACATCCGATTTCGATCAAGTCTGAAACCACATGATCGGGCGCGATTTCCGATCATGTGATCGGATCGGGGCATCCCTACTCACACTTATCCAACAGCATCTTCTCATTCAGGGATGGGTCAAATGAAAGTAGTCCAGCGAGCTATCCCACAATGCCAAAACAGCAGAGATGTCGCTTCAATGAGAGTGGCACACTGAGCAGGGTGGACAAGCATTTAAGGCCCCGTGGAAGATCCAGGACATGCTGGAAGGACTACATCTCTCGGCTGGCTTGGGAACGCCTTGAGGTTCCCCCGGAGGAGCTGGGGGAGGTGTGTGTAGATCGGGAGGTCTGGGCGACTTTGCTTGAGCTGCTGCCCCCGCGACCCGACTCCGGATAAAGCGGAAGAAAATGGATAGATGGATGATTTTTTTTTTTTTCATCTCCATTGTGGTTGTGGAGAGAGGCAAAATTACAAAAATTAAGTCATTGTCTACCATTGTGGACCTGAATAGGTGGATCATAGTTTTAAAAGTCAAATGTTAATTTGGAATTATGTTCAATAATCATTTGAATTTGTCAGTACAGTAAGGTTAGAAGAGATTGTGAATTCTGAGTCCTAAAAATAAATGTGAAGACATAAAAAATGTGTGCCCCATTCTCTGTGCTGGATTCCAACACATGTTCCCATCACCCGATTCATTCAGCATTTTTCAAGAACCAGTTATAGGAATACATTAGTTTCTAAATGGTGTGTACAAGTCATTTTAGAGTACGTACCATGTTATTCAGTTTGAATTGTAGGATAATTATTAATTTATTCATGCAGCTTAAGCCTAATGACATCATTAATTTAAGATACAATAAATTGAAACATTCCTTTATTAGTCTCACAATGGGGAAATATGCAACACTCATTGCACACAGGTAATTTATGATCCAAATTATCTTGTGCATTGCCGTAGTGTAGACTTATCCTTGACCCTCTCCCATGGCAGACAGATGTCCTTGATGTGGCGACGTGATTTACATTGAACTGTTGATTCCGTAATTCAGTGATGGACTCTGACTCTCAGTGGGAGGAATCGGCATTAAAAGCACTCTATGTTTATTCCCATTCACTGACTATAGCAGGTCCCTTGATTGAAAATGTAATAAAAAATGAAAACAACAACAACAACAAAAAACACCTTTAAAAAAGCCATAGTGATTCTTACAGTGAATTTGAATTTTATTTCATTGCTGATTGTGTGGTCAACTTTGTTTAATTTGATTATTTATATATAGTTGGGACAGTGGCAATTAAGGGCTATAAGGAGAAAAAAATAGATAAATAATGACATTATTTCAAACAGGTGATGTTAACAGGTGATTATAATCATAATTTGGTACAAAGGCAGTATCCACAAAAAAGTTGACACAAAAAAGCCTTTCACAAGCAAAGATGGGTAGAGGATCTTGAGCTTGCCAAGAAGTCATAGTAACATTATTATTATTATTATTATTATTATTATTATTATTATTATTATTATTATTATTATTATTATTTTAAACAATGTTCTTCAATGAAAGATTCAAAGGGATGTGCATATTTCTCCCTCTACACCCAGGACCAGTGACATGCTTGTGGGGAAAAATGATGACTGGAGGAATGCCAGTGCATAATAGTGAAGGACACAAGCTTAAGATGAACATTTGTAGCTGCTGATCCCTCAGACTGCATTGCATCAAGAGCTGTCATTCATCAATGGTTGATATAATCACATGGCCAAGGGATTACTTTGGGAAACCTTTGTCAAGCATGACAATATGGATTAGGTAAGTCCCTTTGGTTCTCCCTTGTTTCACTCTGGGTCACCACTGCAGATCTGAGGTGGATCTGAATGTTGATGTGGCACAAGTCTTAAGGTGGATGCTCTTCCTGACACAACTCCAGATTACATGGAGAATGGGCAGTGGTGGCCTTGAACTAGTAAGCATTCCCACTGAAATCAAGTGC
The DNA here is from genome assembly GCF_902500255.1 of Thalassophryne amazonica. Taxonomy (NCBI): domain Eukaryota; kingdom Metazoa; phylum Chordata; class Actinopteri; order Batrachoidiformes; family Batrachoididae; genus Thalassophryne; species Thalassophryne amazonica. The sequence continues at coordinate 13,762,299 of NC_047113.1, read as the reverse complement.
ACTTTTCACTTGGCCACCACCTCTGCCCAGCATGATGATACAGAGTAACATATCTAAATGCTACTTAAAATGTTACTGTGCAAAAAAATAAGCATTATGTTAATATTATCTAGAAGCGGTGTCACTGCATGAAAATGTGTCTTGTGATGTGATTAATGAGTATCCCAGATCTAAGAAAAATGGATGCTGTGTGTTCTGGATTATAGACAAAAAGGACTATCCAGACTGATATCAGCAACAAGTCAACAAGTCTGGCATAGTATAAGGTTGTGTCAGTGCCCTTGGCAGAGGTAAATTACACTTCTGTGATGGTAGCATTAATACAGATTTAAGATCAACATACACAGTAAATTTTGCTGAGTAAAATTTACTCTGCTGGGATAACATTTGGATCCAGTCCAAACAGAGTTCATTATACTCTATCACAGTGCTAAATCAGTGCTATCACAGTGTAAAACCAACTCTTATTGGAGTAGAAACACTTGATTTGCCAAGACAGCAGAGTTGATTTCACTCTATAATAGAGTGTATTTATACTGGGACCAAATGTTATCTGGGCAGAGTATATTTTACTCTGCAAAATTTACTGTGCATGCTTCCTTCTTGAAAGTATCTTTCCCAGGGATATCCATGCATTTTTTTTTTTAATTAACAAGACAATGCAAAACCACATTCTGCACACTTTAAAAATTCTGCAGAAGGTGAGGGTACAAGTACTGGACTGACTTGCATGCAGTTCTGACCTGACCCCAACAGAGAATGCGTGGAGAATTTTGAGAAGAAAAATGCAATGATGATCCTGTGGTGTTGCACACCTTAAGGTGTTTTTGCAGGAGGAATAAAACAAAGTAACAGGTCCTCATTTGGTATCCCCAATACCAAAATTTCTTTTTAGTGTTGTAGAAAGTATGGCAACATTATAAAGTGGAAAATGATAGTGTTCAAACATTTTCAGAATGTGTTGCAGGAGTGGATGGATTTTAACAAATGAAATTAAGCTGACCTCACAGAACATTAAATATCTTTGATTACACTATGAGTTTTATTGCATTCAGTTTGATTAATTTCAACTTTAGTCTTATTTATATAGCACCAAATGACAATAATGCTGCCTCAAGACACTTCACACGAGTAAGGTCTAACATTTTTGTTTGTTTGTTTGATGTATTTTCTATACCATTCCTTTTTTTGGTGGAGTGAGAAATTGGAATAAAGAACCCTATAAAAGCTTTATTTCTTTGCATCAGATTTGTGTCATAACCATTAGAACTGTACATGCAACATTCTAAGACACAGAAAAGATAATTTAGTTGTAAATATAATTTGTAGATTTCTTAAATATAAATATGCAGAGTCAAGTAAAAACTTTTGTCTCAGAAGATCTTGCCGCTGCATTAATGTTGTGTGCCTTCTCCACACATCTCCTGCATCATTTGTCAGAGTAAAACTGTTTATTGAAATTTCAAATGAAGTAGTTGCTTACTGCTTATTCTCACCTTTATATTAAATATATCTTGTCTTTTTATGTTCTTTTTTATTAAATGTAATGTTGTGGAAGACTGAATGTACAGTTGGGTCCATCCTGGGAATGTCTGTGTGTGTTGAGCTGAATTTTAATATAGTTCCTTTGCCTGGTGGTTGTTTTTTGGTGAAAGTCACAGCCCAGCTGGCTCTCCTCAAGCTGGAGAGAAGAGTGCATCAATGCAGCACATGATCAATTTAGGTGTGAATAGTCATTGGCATACATACATCCTTTTAAATTACATATTGGATCATTTGATTAATTTTTTTTTTGTTGTTGTTGATCAATAAAAAAAATATTTTTTTTGAGACTTGTGTATCGAGTGAATGAAAATTTGACTGTGATTCACATTCAGACACCTTGAACAACGATGTAACAGTCGGGGGCATTCATGCAGGCTGAATGTAGAGCACATGCACCCAACTGTCGAGGTGTGTTCAAGGTGGAAAAAGCTCGAAGGGCAGTCAAAGTGCAGTCTGACTGCAGTCTCAGCATTTGGAACACCTGAATGGGGTCGGATGACATACCACAATGGCCAGCTGATACAGAACCTGGTCGAATGGTTGAAGGCCCTGGATGTGACACCTGAGTGACCCCACAATGTCCCAACATTGATGAAAGCTGAATATCCCAAGCAGCCCTCAATGCAACATAACTGCAAGCCAAATGGCCGGAGTGGACCCCCAATGCAACCCGGATGAGGCGGGAACCAACCCTGGTCAGACCACACTAGTCACAACAGCAGATAGTATGGAAAGGTGGGATGTTACTTGATCAACCGCCACGTGAGAGAGACAGAGAGAGAGCTGCTGCACTCCAAATGTGCTTGAATCAGTAAAGGCAGCTTCAGCCCACCATGTGGGTATTCGCACGGCATTCATACATGGCTGACCAAATATTTGTCCCTCCTGACTGTGTCTCAGATTTTGGCTTTTTTTTCCCCTTCTGGCTGATTTGGCTAAATTCGTGCTCATTTGTGTTAAGTGTGACGAGGCCTTATTCACAGCCTTTGCCATGAAGCTCAAAATTAAGCTCAGGTGCATCCTGTTTCCAGTGATCATCCTTGAGACATTTCTATGGCTTAATTGGAGTTCACCTGGGTTAAATTCAGTTGATGGGGCATGATTTGAAAAGGCACACACTGTCTACACTACATATAAGGTCACACAGGTGACAATGCATGTCAGAGCACAAACCAAGCATGAAGTCAAAGGAATTGTTTGTCAACTTCCGAGACAGGATTGTCTTGAGGCACAAATCTGGGGAAGGGTACAGAAACATTTCTGCTGCTTTGAAGGTCCCAATGAGCACAGTGGTCTCCATCAACCAGGACTCTTCCAAGAGCTGACTGCCCATCTAAACTGAGTGATCAGTAGAGAAGGGTCTCAGTCGGGGAGGTGACCAAGAACCTAGTGGTTACTCTTGTCAGAGCTCCAGTATTTCTCTGTGCTCTGAGAGCCTCAAAATTGAGATTCAAATCAATGTTTTTGATCACAAAAGTAAGAGAACTATTTGCAGAAGTTTTTTTTTTTATAAGCTCAGAACATGAATATTCTTAAGTGTATGAATGAAGTACAGAACAGCCTCAGAAATGACATTCAGTGTAGTAGGAAATTCTGAACTAAGTATGCATGAGCAAGAGTTGTCATACTCAACTTTATCTTTTTTTATTTTATGATCAAACTGTGATTTTCCCCCCACCCCAATTGGGTGATTCTTAGACTACAGGCACTTATGTCCTTTGATCATATTGTATGAAAAACAGAAAAAAGGGGAAATTTCAGACTTTTATAGTTATCTTTACAATGAAAGTGTGTTAAGAAATTTGTTCTAGTAGTCTATGATGACTTTTTCACCTTTGTTTCAGCATCATTATATGCAAATTTTGCCATTTTGTGCTTGCCCCACACCCAGACTTTTGATCTTCAATGATAAAAATGAATGGTAAAGAAACGTTTTTTCTAATGTTTTAAAATATCAGTAAAATAATCAAAACATAATTGGGGTATTCAATGTCATACAACTGTTGTGATTTTTTTAAACAAAATGTAGTTGTCCCACACTATTGCCGTAATTTCCACCACAACACTGTAATGTCCCTTTAAACAGTTTGTATGAAAGATTGTTTGGGTAGTTTCTATGGAGATAAATAGTGACATCAGAGCACATGTATATAGCACCAAATCACAACAAACAGTTGCCCCAAGGCGCTTTATATTGTAAGGCAATGGTGTGGTGGAAATTACATTTACAAGGCCAATAGTGCCCGTAGTTAAAGAATCACCCAATTATTTATTTTTACTACCTAACGTTCTTAGCGTTTTTTTTCCCACACAAAGTTAAACAATATTGATTAAGGTGTGTGTCTGTGCACGCATGTGTGCATGACTGTCTGTCTGTGTGTGCATGTGTGTGTGACTGTGTGAGAGGGAGAGAGAGGTTGTTTGACTGACCAATTTATTTTTATGAACTGCAGTGAGAAAGTGTCAGATACTGCACGCAGCCATATACAATAAAAATATTAATATAGACTACTTTGTGTGTTCAGCTATATGTGTGTAAGTGGTCTGTAAGACTGTTTCTTTTTTAATGATCTGTGTGAACTTGGTGATTTATGCAAACATCCAGTGATGGCAAACAGGGAAATATGTCAGCCTTGTTCACTGTATTCTTCTCAAAAAGCACCGCATTGGGTAGGAGCAAAGTTTTCCAACTGACTTTATATCACCAACAAAATGAAAAGCAAACAAACGGTTAAAAAATAAATAAATGAATAAAAAACCCGACTGGAGTGGAGGCAGTGACCGACACAAACTGTTTTCGGCTCTGTCTTTAAAAAAGCACTGTGTATGATACGAAACAAGTTCACCAAGTAACTTTAAATATCAGACAAACTGAAAAAGAGGCGAGCTGAAGAAAACTTAGAGCACCTAGCAATGTGAGGCGGTATCCAGCCAAACAGAGAGAGATTTTGTGTGTGTGTGAGAGAAGCTGCAATGAGATGTGTCTGTGTAGGGAGGGATGGGTGCCGCGTGTGACTGGCCAATTGCAGAGCGTGAAGACAGTCAATTAGAAAATTTTCTTTCAGCACAAGCACAGATATTGATGAGTTTTATTCAGATCATGCTTGTGCTCATCAAAAATGCTTTATCCATACCGGATACTCGTCTGAAACAAGTATCCGGCTCAACCCTAATACTGAGCACCAAATGTGAAACTGACTTTAGGTTTTCAAAATCATCATCATTATTTTATTTAAAAGTTGTGTTCCCTAATTCTGGTCCTCATGTCCCAAATTACTGGATATTTTCCATTCTAATCCAATTGCATTCTTTCCGTAAATCTGATTGGTTAATCGTGTTAGATTTCAGACCGTATAATATCAAGGTAACCGTGGCAAAATATTCGACCATTTCACTGCGCCCTGACCGGCAGGACGCATTGCTACACAGATGTCAATACTGGCACTGCCAGCTGAGAGTGAGAGAAAGTCATGTACTGCCAACTATGCTGCAGTGGGTGAATTTAAATATACAGAATTACGTTTCACATTTGATGGATTACTTCGCGCCCTGACCGCAACAGGGGTTATTCCCTAATTGCTTCCTACTCTATCTGTGCATAATGAGCCAAATCAGATATGTTCTATTCTTCAGCCAGCTGCTGATTGTCCGAAAACACCATCCTAAGATGATCTGGTCTGAGGTGATCAGCGACAAATGAAAAACATGCAACACTTTGGGTCAAGAGGACTCAGATTGGGAAACACTGGTTTCATGTATTGGAAGGAATCTGTGGCACAAGTGGTTAGTGTGCTTGCATCCAAAACCAAATCTTCCCACTTGAAAATCACCTATGCCCCATTTTCTATGTGCACCTGGAGTTGAGACTGGAAGGGCAAAATATGTAAAATGTGCCAAATAAACGTGGATTCACATCAGCTCTGTTGTTGTGATGCCAAGCCACAAGGAAAGTCCTGCATTTGATTTTCAGTTAATGGGAATCAGTGGTTGTTGTAGCCCTAGATTTAATATCTCATGCATGTCTGAGCTGTATGTTTGACTATCAAAACTTCAGAGTCACTTGTAAATCGAGTGTAGTGTCGAGGGATGAGGCCCACACACCAGCTGTAGATCCCAGATCCTGGCACCTTATGACATGAAAACACACACAGATGCACGCAGATCATGATGGTTCGACACCGTGCTGAGATTCACAGTTCAGTCTCACTGGCACAGTTTCTCTCTGAGGGCTTTCTACGTCCGCCTACACCTTTAGCTGTCTTCAAGACTGCTTCTGTGCTTGTGATCTCTCAAGCTCTTTGATCTCATTCTCTCTCACACTTTGCATCACTCCATCTTTTGACAGGGGCACATGAATCAAAAAGAAATGCTCTGAACGCCGTTGGATGATTACTGACAAATTTAAAAACATACTGCATATGTGCGGCAGGGTGCAGTCTTAAGTGCTAATAAGAGCTCAGACTGGACAGCAGCAGGCCGTGTCAAATACAATCTTCAGACAAACACTCAGTGTGTCCCAGTTGGCATGGGAATACAGACATGCACATGTGCAAAGCACTCAGACCTGAGAGCTTTAGTGTGGACACAAGGGTTTGAGCACTGCAGACTTTGAGTCCGCGTCCTTGCAAAACCTTCACCACTATTAAACAAGATTAACTCTCTGCTGTTACCATGGCACTATAGATTGAGTTTTTTGTATGCAAACTTTCATGTGCTTGTAGGATGCTTGTTAATTTATATGTGAGTATGAAGTGCCGCAGAGAGCAAACCGCTTGCTGTTAATCTATCTCTTTGCACCTTTACGCATTCTCTATGTGGGTTACATATTTTTACATACAATTTACTGCAACACCTGTGAGGGCTATGAAGGGAGAGCATCAATCTTCATTAGAGCGAAATGAGGCTGGCCCTGTTGAATAAATGACTATCATCGAGTGTGTTTGTCTGGGTGGCTGCGCATGCACATCGAAGCCCGACAGCCCGTTCTGACCCACCTGACAGATGACTGCAGTGATTTCCAGGGTTCAGGAGATTAGGGGATTAAAGATTGACAGCTTCACACAATAAACCAAATTAAAGTAAACAACAAGAAACACGCACATCAAGCGTTCGCTCGGCTGCTAAGAGAGAGGTGAGATCCACGATGGCCCCTGTGACGTTTACCGTACATTGCTGTGTGGATAGGAGTCGCCACATGCACACAGATTGAGAAGCATGATGGGTAAACCTCAAGAGTCCAATTTCACTAATGCCATTTTTACACTACAGCAGTGACCCGTTTTGGTACTGAGAGCCCAGTTAATACATTTTGTCCTTCCCAACCAATTCTGAGCCCACTCATTGTTGGATAATGAAGCAGCGTGGTGGGCTGAATATTTGAGACGAGGCCAGTGCAATTTGGTGCCGCTTTAGAGCCAACATTCCCTTTCAAATACAAAATAGGGACCATTGTGCTCACTGTTTTAAGCAGCAAATACATTGTTGAATGTTAACTGAGGTCAAAACAAAAAGCTGCTTAACTCCATCTCTTGTGTACGAGGTCTGTCCATAAAGTATAGGTCCTTTTTATTTTTTCAAAAACTATATGGATTTCATTCATATGTTTTTACGTCAGACATGCTTGAACCCTCGTGCGCATGCATGAGTTTTTCCACGCCTGTCGGTGACGTCATTCGCCTGTGAGCACTCCTTGTGGGAGGAGTCATCCAGCCCCTTGTTGGAATTCCTTTGTCTGAGAAGTTGCTGAGAGACTGGCGTTTTGTTTGATCAAAATTTTTTTTAAACCTGTGAGACACATCGAAGTGGACACGGTTCGAAAAATTAAGCTGGTTTTCGGTGAAAATTTTAACGGCTGATGAGAGATTTTGAGGTGATACTGTCGCTTTAAGGACTTCCCACGGTGAGAGACGTCGTGCAGTGCTCTCAGGCGCCGTCGTCAGCCTGTTTCAAGCTCTGGATGCTACTAAAACGGAATTCAGTTTATTTCACTTTATTTATATAGCACCAAATCACAATAACACTGCCTCAAGGCACTTCAGACAGGTAAAGTTTAACCTTACCAACCCCCTGAGCAAGCAGAACAAACGCTCGCCATCAGTAGAGTTGAAGTTGTCATGTTATTATTGCTGTGAATTGCTGAAAAACTCATTCTGACTTCTTTGTGCGTCTCTGGGTTGGCTCCTTTTTGAAATGTGATTTTTTTTTTTTTTTTTATACCAAATTTCCATTAGGCCTGATTTTAACTCCCCCCCCCCCAATTAGTTTATCATCTCTGTCCAAATTCTGAAATCAGGCTGCATTTTTTTTTTTTTTTTTGCCAAATTTAATTGATGGAGATACAGCTGGTGCACACAACCGGCACATCCACTAGGTGGTGAATATGCTTTGGCCAAAGACGGCCGAAGTTTACAGAGTCGGGCCTGGAACTTACTTGTCGCTATTGGCAACCACACACACGAAGATGATTGCCGATAAAGCCAAGAAGCTAAAGCCATGGTACAGGGTGAGCGTTACCCCCGAGGTGACCATGAGCGATATTTACAGCCAGTAAGGATGTGGTATACTGCACATTGGAAGTCGCTTGGACGCTAAGTACAATGATTGCAATGTGAGTTTTTCTTCAGGGAGTTGAAGCTCTGTGCTGACACATTCTATTCTGTGTGCCTTGTAGCAAACTGTAGCAGAAATTACACATCTTTTGAAGAAAATCTTCTCTCTTGATGTATCAGACAAAACAAACAAAAAAATAAATTAAAAACTAAAAAAGAAGAAAAAATGTCTTCCCTCATGACTGTTTTATGTCAAGGATGATAAAGCTGCTTACCAGAGACTCACTGACAGCTCACATAACACAGACATAGTGGCACATTGGTATGTGCACTGAACTGACAGGGGGTGTGCGTGCCCACAGGAGTGGCTGTGGAGATGGATGTCCCAGCTGGAGAACATGTACCATGTTTGGACCTACATGAACTAACAATTGCCCACTGTGATGCATGTGTGTCTGCTTGTTGTCCTCACGTGGACATGCATAAATACAATATATCTCTGTTGCAATGGGCCTGCAGCAAGTGAGCACATACACCGCGCACATTGACAGGCTACCCCAGGTGAAACAGACTGTCAGATCATAACATGGCAATCAGAGCTTTTGCAAATTGTGGGTTCAAATCTCGTGGGTGGCACGTATTTATTTATTTATTTTTTTCACAGCAGTTGCGCAGTGTGGTTACACATCGCACAGCTGCTTGAACTGTGTTCCTATGTGCACGAAACCGTTGCAGCATGTTTAATTTATTTTTTCACAGCAGCTGCATGAAAACGTTGCAGCAGCATCATTCACGCCTACCCATCATGCAAATGCTCAAATTTAGGTTTTCCCTCTCTGTTTTCCCAGGTATTTTGTTTTTGTTTGTTTGTTTTTGTTTGCGTTTTTTTTTTTTTTTTTTGCATCTTTGCAAGTTTCTGAGCTTTCCCAGACTGTAAAGTACTTTTGGATGGCAGAATCCTCAGTCAGCTGCCTGTGGAAAAACTGGGCTGTGAAGTGCAGCTTTTCCACAGAAGCCTCATTGATAAATCCCCTGTGCACCCTGTTGAAAAATGGATGAAAACTCTGATCGGATCCGATAAGAATCATCCAGATAAAGGCTTTCTTTGAATAGATAAACTTCATTCACCTAAAGTGTGTGTCCTCTCACTTTGTCTGCAAGGTGGAGAGCAGCCAGTGGATCAACAACCAGTGCTGTATGTTTTTTTTTTTGAATACATGAAAACACTGCTTCACTTTAAATTCATAATAAGTCTATTTTAGATTATCAACAGTGTGTGTCTGTCTTGCTGTTTGATAGCGCAGAGTCAACAAGAACACCCAGCTAACCCTCTTTCTCTTAAGAAGCTTAATTTTGCTCAGTGAGCCACTTTGTAAAGTTCTCACTTTTGCTGCAACATTGATTAGCTCATGACACCAGTTATGTGCATGTTCCAGATCTTCTCCATTTTTATTTATTTATTTATTTATTTTTTGGTGGGAGCATTACAGTGCTACATACAGACCTGGCATATATACTACAGTCCATGGTACAGAGGTATTTCTTGACATGGTGCCATGTTTATAGAACACTTTTTGAAAATGACAGAGACAAAGATTGCATCCATTTACATGTGGAGAAGCCCTTAGTTTGTAATTATTTTAGACGATGTGTAAAGTTGAAGTTGCAGGAAATGGCTTCACCCCAACAAATTTGGGGGGGGGGGTCTACTCCCCTTCCCATCCTCGCACCTAACCTCTATCTCCATCATGCTCTGACTTTCTGGGGGGAGCCCTGATTTCATATTTCAGCAGGAAGGACATCCAGCATTAAACCTGTGCCAAATCAGCATGCACTGAACAAAAATATAAATGCAACACCTTCTGTTTGTGCTCCTATTTTTCATGAGCTGAGCTCAAAGATCTAAGATGTGTTGCACTGTGTGAGGCAAATGGTGGTCACACCAGATACTCACTGGTTTTCTGACCCCCCAATAAAGCAAAGGGCACATTTCAGAGTTGCCTTTTATTCTGGCCAGCCTAAGGCACACTGTGCAACAATCATGCTGTCTAATCAACATCTTGATAAACCACATCTGTGAGGTGGGCTGGATTATCTTGACAAAGGAGAAGTGCTCACTACCACAGATTTGTGAACAATATTTTAGACAAATATGTCTTTTATGTATATATAAAATGTTAGAGCTTTGAGTTCAGCTCATGAAAAATGGGAACCAAAACAAAAGTGTTATATATTTTTGATCAGTGTATATACAGGATTTACTGTGATAAATTCATAATCATTCATAATTCATAATTTATTTCTTTGGAAGCACTATCATGGACATTGGGGGGTAGCCCATCTGGACTGGCCATTAGTGCCAAGTCTGGTTGCCTAGTTTAGATTTGGAAGTGGTTTAGTTTTTTCTTTATGTGGACATTTTAACAGGGTGTGAAACACAGTGAGTACAACTATTGCAACATTCTGTTGTAAAATAAACTAAATAGAGCAGGCTTAACTTTTTCTTTAAAGCTGCATTAAGCAAACAGGTGATGTTTATCGCTCATTTACATCATTTCCCTCCCAAGGAATTATATCGTTCACAGGTGGCAGCAGTGTAATTATCATTTTTGAATGACTCCAAACACTGCTATACATCCACCCTTGACACGTCATCATGAGGGACAGAACAGGGCAGTTATTAATGAAGCATCAATTAACTAAAATTAGTGACCATTGAAGGTGATTCAAAATGATGGTCTGTGTGACAAAATATGGAGGTGGTGATACTGTTGATAGTGGCTGCAGTAATTGCCATGACGAGACAGTAAGTAGAAAATACTAAGCCTGGTGGCAAGGCTCTATTATAGGCCCGTCTATCCCTTTCAACTATTTCACAAGCTCATGGGTTTTTTTCCCCCAACAGAAATACAATCAACTTGGCATCATAAATCCACATCCAGATAGAAAAACTGTCACAGGCTTGGATTTATTCTTATTACGGTGGCCAGCATTGGCCTCCTGCAGAGTAGTTTATGGTTATCAGGAGATAAACAATGATCAACTCGGTTTTCTCTCAGTTCTGCTGCATCTGTCCAAATGTGGACTTATCATTGCCTCTACATATCTTCTTCACTTTGATCATTACAATTGCAGTGTCCTTACCTTTGCACGTTTCCAAGGTCAGACTGCATCAGGTGTTTTGTTTATATTTATTTGTTGTTTTGTTCCTTTTTACTATATTTTATGGTTCCTTTGGTTTAAACTGTGAAAGTATATTCGTCTCCAAATTAGTATAATAGTGTGTGTGTGTGTGTGTGTGTGTGTGTGTGTGTGTATGTATATATATATATATATATATGCTTGTGTGTGCATACAGATGGACCAAGATGACATTTTTAGGTCAGACAAAACAAACAACAACAACAAAAAATATAGATCACAATTAACTGGTAAGGCAGCTAAAATTATAATAAATGACAGCAGTAATTGACCAATCAGGAGGTAGTGCATGAACTATCAACTGTTAAAAAATATTATTCCAATTAAGGGTCATGTTGGGGTGGGGCTGGCTGGAGCCTATCCCAGCAGTCACTGGCAGTAAGACATGGTACACTCTTGATATGCCACCAGTTTATCACAGGGTCAACACAGACAGTCATTCACACCTACAGTCAATTTAAAGTGTCTGCTCCACCTAACCTGCATGTGTTTGGAGGTGGGAGGAAACAGGAGGAACTGGAGGTAATAATCCAAGCAATCTCCACACAGAAAGGACCAAGTCAGAAGCCAACCTGGCAGCAATGCCAACCACTAATCCACCTTGCTCTTTATAATAATAATAACAATAATATGTTAGAAAATGTGTATATTTTAAGTGACTTCAAATTATTCATTGATTACGCTGGTCAACATGATTTTTCTTGCATAGAGTTTTTCAAAGGATTTTGAGTAATTGGGGGATGTTGAATCCAAATCTGGTGTTAGCTTTTGCCAATCACACCACATAGTATTTGAGATTCGAAAACATATTTCTCGTATCAACCACTGAAGCAAAAGCTGCAGCCTCGCACACCTCTTCGGCACCATAAACGATATTACGGCTGTTTTGTTCACATTTGTCAACCTGGTTTAAAAACTATGTTTTGAAGCTGCTATTGTGCATGATTAGTGGCATCAAACTCCTGAATGAATGAGCAACTTTTGCATAATCCATCAACACGAGAACATGCAGATTGCCAGAAAAAATGTGATGCGATAGATGAAATCTAAGCTCAGATTTGGATTCAGCGCCCCAAAATGACCCTAAATCAGTTCTCAAAATCCATGCAAAATTTTTTTTGTTGTTGACCAGTGTTTTTAATACAACCCCAATCCCAATGAAGTTGGGATGTTGTGTAAAATGTAAATAAAAACAGAATACAATAATATGCAAATCCTCTTCAACCTATATTCAATTGAATTCACCACAAAGGCAAGATATTTAATGTTCAAACTGATAAACTTCATTGTTTTGTGCAAAAATGTGTTCATTTTGAAATGGATGCCTGCAACATGTTTCAAAAAGTTGTAACAGTGGTATGTTTACCACGGTATTACATCACCTTTCCTTCGAACAACACTCGATAAGCATTTGGGAACAAAGGACACTAATTGTGAGTGTCATGATTGGGTATAAAAGGAGCATCCCCAAAAAGCTCAGCTGTTCACAAGCAAAGATGGGTTGAGGATCACCACTTTGTGAACAAATGCATGAAAAAAATAGTCCAACAGTTTAAGAACAATATTTCTCAGTGTTCAATTACAAGGAATTTAGGGATTCCATCATCTACAGTCCATAATATAATCAGAAGATTCAGAGAATCTGGACAACTTTAGATAGATAGATAGCTTTTATTATCATTGTCATTACAACAACGAGATGTCCGCACTCACATTCCACATACAACAGCAATTGATCTACAATTATTACTTGTTTACCGTAATAATGGCACACATCAGTATTAGGACAACACATATACATTTGACATTGTTTATGTGCACTAAACTAGAAACAGTCCGTTTCCCAATTGAGACAATGTGAGTGTGTTTGTAGCCGCTGCAACTGTCAAGTCGCGCCACCAGGCCAGCTTGAGAGGACGAGGCCTGCCGCATGGAGGGAGGGGCAGGAATAGTGATAAGAGGAGAGGCAGAGCTTGCTTTGGTCCATGTGTAAGTCTTTCAGTTTATTGTCCTTGTGGGTTGAGATAAGAATGGAGCCAAATAATCTCACCAGAGCCTGGATAAATTTCTCTGGAGGAAAAACAGTGGGCAATTGACCTTGATGCCTGTAGTGTTGCAGCCGAGCAGTGAAAAACACTTTTTACAGTTCCACTCACTCAGCCGAATCCCAATTATGAATTAAGAATATTCCTAATTTGAATTAAGAATATTCACCGGCCTCTGAAACCTTCAGCTTCAACTGCAAGGCATACATCAGCTCTAAGGTGTCATCCAATTTGTGACTGAGTTCAAGAGTCAACGCAGTCTGAGAATGCACTGCCTTGCTGACCTTGTTAATCATGACGGACAAGCGAGGGCCCATGGTTCTTGATGCCGCCGTCTTGCCAATTTTCTGGTAGATCAGGGCAGCACATAAGCCAAAAAGTACCAGCCCTGCTACCATAAGACCAAAAATGAATAGGTCCTCAACGTCCTCCACAGAGAAAGGCGCCAAGCATGCCACATGCCAGGAACTCCAGGAGTTGAGGACATAGCCCGCAGGATACATTCCATCTGGACAGGCAGGATACCCCAGTCCTGACCTTCTTGTAGAAAAAATGGTGTCAATAGCGTTCAGAGACCAGCTGATCAATTCCATGGTTAATCCAATAGTAGTCCAATAGATCCAGAATCCAATATAGTTTTGAGGAATTCACAAGTCTGGTGAAGTAGGGACTTGAAGGTTAAAAGCAGAGAGATAAGGGAGAGTGGAGGAGATGTGACCGCCCTCGTCGGAGTCCCAAGCTGAAAAGCTGAGTCTACACATTAGCGGCAATGTCGAAAATCAACACTGAATGCCCATGACCTTTCATCCCTCAGACGGCACTGCATTAAAAACCGGCATCATTGTGTTAAGGATCTTACCCCGTGGGATCAGGAAAATATTTCATAAAACCATTGTCAGTTAACACAGTTCATCGCTACATCTGCAAGTGCAAGTTAAAACTCTACCATGCAAAGCAAAAGCCATACATCAACAACATCCAGAAACGCCACCACCTTCTCTGGGCCCGAGCTCATTTGAAATGGACAGACACAAAGTGGAAAAGTGTGCTGTGGTCTGAGTCCACATTTCAAATTGTTTTTGCAAATCATGGATGTCATGTCCTCTAGACAAAACAGGAAAAAGACTGTTACCACACTGCAAAGTTCAAAAGCCAGCATCTGTGATGGTATGGGGTGTGTTAGTGCCCATGGCATGGGCAGTTTACACATCTGTGATTGCACCATCAATGCTGAAAGGTACATCCAGGTTTTGGAGCAATACATGCTGTCATCCAAGCAACGTCTTTTTCAGGGACGTCCCTGCTTATTTCAACAAGACAATGCCAAGCCACATTCTGCACGTGTTACAACAGTGTGGCTTCGTAGTAAAAGAGTGCGGGTACTAGACTGGCCCTGCCTGCAGTCCACACCTGTCGCCCATTGAAAATGTGTGGTGCATTATGAAGCACAAAATGCAACAACGGAGATGCCTAACTATTGAACAACTGAAGTCGTACATCAAGCAAGAATGGGAAAGAATTCCACCTACAAAGCTTCAATAATTACTGTCCTCAGTTCCCAAACACTTATTGAGTGTTGTTAGAAGGAAAGGTGATGTAACACAGTTGTAAACATACCACTGTCCCAGCTTTTTTGAAACGTGTTGCAGGCATCAATTTCAAAATGAGCAAATATTTGCACAAAAACAATAAAGTTTCTCAGTTTGAACATTAGATATCTTGTCTTTGTGGTGTACTCAATTGAATATAGGTTGAAGAGGATTTGCAAATCATTGTATTCTGTTTTTATTTATATTTTTCACAACGTCCTAACTTCTTTGGAATTGGGGTTGTAGTATTCTCTCTGCTTTCCTGTCAATTTACTGCTGGTGAAATATACTTTCAGTGTAGTTTTTCCGGCCGAGTGATTCTGCTCTTTCTCTCTGTCCGAGGTACCAATGACATCACATAAAGCTGACAGCTGCAGACCACAGGACGCTGAGCCGACCATGAAATGCCATGCCTGAAGCTGATGCAGCACACTGCAGTCTGCTTTTAGAATAAATTTTGCCGTGGTGACAGGCCCACTGATGGTGTGATGGAGGAACACTGGCCCTGCATCCTAGGGTGCTGGATGATCCCCTGCTGTGGCACAAATTCCTGTGTGGTCATCACAGTAATTTGCACTTTGATGTTGCTTTAACTTCCTGTTTTCTGTTTCTTCAGCTTTGTAAAACTTTGTAAACTTCACCTGTTTTCTAAGCCTAGCTTCTACTACTGTTTCCCATAACTTCATGCTGTGGCTGATCAACTTTATGCCTCTGTAGTTACTGCAGCTCTGCACATCACCCTTGTTCTTGAAAATAGGAACCAGCACACTTCGTCTCCACTCTTAGGCATCCTTTCACTTTCCAAGATTTTATTAAACAATCTGGTTAGAAACTCCACTGCCATCTCTCCTAGACATTTCCATGCCTCCACTGGAATGTCATCTGGAACAACTGCCTTTCCAGTCTTCATCCTCTTCATAGCAGCTCTCACTTCTTCCTTACTAAACTCTTGTACTTCCTGACTTACTCTCACCGCATCATCCAGGCTTTCCTCTCGCTCATTTTCTTCATTCATCAGATCCTCAAAATATTCCCTCCACCTTCTCAGCACACACTCCTCACTTGTCAGCACATTACCATGTGCATATTTTACCACTCTAACCTGCTGCAGATCCTTTCCAGCTCTGTCCTTTTGTCTGGCCAATTGGTACAAGTCCTTTTCTCCTTCCTTACTGTTCAACTTCTTGTACAGCGAGCAATATGCCTTTTCCTTCACTTTTGCCACTTCTCTTTTTGCCTTACGCTGCATCTCCTTGTACTCCTCTCTACTTTCTTCATCTGTCTGACTATCCCAAAACTTTTTCGCCAACCTCTTTCTCCTTATGCTTTCCTGGACCTCTTCATTCCACCACCAAGTCTCCTTGTCTTCCTTCCACTGTCCAGATGTCATACCCAGTACTGCCCTAGCTGTCTCCCTCACCACATCTGCAGTACTTTTCCAGTTGTCCAAAATTGCTTCCCCTCCAACTAGTGCTTATCTCACCTGCTCGCTAAATTTCACACAACAGTCTTCTTCCTTCAGCTTCCACCATCTAATCCTTTGTTGAGCTCTAACTCTCTTCTTCTTTATCTCTAAAGTCATCCTACAACCAACCATCCTATGCTGTCTAACGACACTCTCTCCTGCCACCACCTTACAGTCTCTGATTTCTTTTAGCTTGCATCTCCTATAAAGAATATAGTCCACCTGTGTGCACCTTCCTCCACTCTTATATGTTACCCTGTGCTTCTCCCTTTTCTTAACGTAGGTATTCACCACAGCCATTTCCATCCTTTTTGCAAAATCGACTACCATCTGTCCTTCCACATTCCTGTCCTTGATACCATATCTACCCATTACTTCCTTATTACCTCTGTTCCCTTCACCAACATGCCCATTGAAATCTGCTCCTTTCACCATTCTTTCATGCTTGGGTACACTCTCCACCACCTCATCTAACACACTCAAGAAATCTTTTTTTCTCCTTCATCTCACAACCTACCTGTGGGGCATATTCACTGATGATATTCATCATCACCCCTTCAATTTCCAACTTCACACTCATCACCCTGTCAGACACTCACTTAACCTCCAACACACTTTTAACATACTCTTCCTTTAAAATGACCCCAACACCATTTCTCTTCCTATCCTCAACTTGAGCCCACCGCTGATGTGACTGCACTTACTTCCCTTCCACTTGGTCTCTTGCACACACACTATGTCTACCTTTCTCCTCTCCATCATATCAGCCAGCTGTCTCCCTTTACCAGTCATACTACTAACATTCAAAGTCCCCACTCTCATTTCCACTCTTCTCGTATTCCTCTTCTCCCACTGTTTGTGGAAACATTCTCCTCCTCTTCTTCGTCTTCGCCTAGCAGTAGCCCAATTTCCACCAGCACCCTGTTGGACAACAGCACCGGTGGTGGACATTGTTAACCTGGGCCGCGACCGATCCGGTATGGAAATTCGATTCTTAGTCTGCATAGTTGGGTTGGCTTGTGTTATGCCAGATGCACTTCCTGACGCAACCCTCCTCATTTATCCGGGCTTGGGACCGGCACTCAGAATGTACTGGCTGCACACCCCATGTGGCTGAGTTAGTGCCGAACAGTAAACATTGCTTTTTTATTTTATATTATTATTATTATTATATATTTATTTTTTTATTTATTTTTTTTTACAATGAGAATGAGTACAACATGCTTATGCAAAATCATAAATAAAGTAATTTGAATTTAAATAAATTCAAATTGATTGTCAAAGTGGTTGGCAAGTAATTTAATTGAGTAATGCGGGTCTGGTTGAAATTACGTCACATCCTGAATAGCTGTGCAGTTACAATTTATTTTCATATTAGGTGCTTGAGTATGGTGCACAGTGTTTATGCTACTGAATATTGGGGTCACGTGTACTCATGCAGGCCTGAGTTCTTTGTGCAACCCTTCCTGAAAGATCATAGAGTTATTCAAACTCGCTGCACTTATTTTATATTGTGTGCTTTGTTTGTTCAATCAGTTCGTTGTTGCACAGTTGATGGTGCTAAATATAGAATGATGTGTGTGACAGTGACAGCAAGCATTAGATGTGATTTAGTTAAATGTGGAACTTGTAGCAAGCAGCCTTCATCTTGGATTACCATGTCCGTGGATCCTGTGGGGTTATGCTTTGGAGGCAATGGTAGAGTTGGCTGATATTTACTACATCTGTCAGACAGCTGACCAACTGCTTCTATTGCACACTGCTCAAATAGATGCCTATGGCTCTTTGTCACAAACTTCTTTGTGTTAAAATTTAAGTAAATAATACGATGAAAATAAAATAAAGTCTATTGCCCACAGGCCAACTTGCACCCATATGGACAGTAACATGACAAGTCTGTCACCATGATATCATCAATTTATCAGTGTAGACTGTATGAGTCACCAGTTTCACAGGATCACTTCAGGCTAATTTACAGTGTCACGTTTTTAACTTTTCACAGTTTGAGACTAAACACAAGCCAATAGATTATCTGTACTGTTAGTTACGCATTTGTTTTCATTATGATTGCCCAATAGAAGGCCTTTTTCTGCTGCTGGAGTACCATTATTTTTAATATTCCAAACTGGAGCACAGCAGATAAAGGAAAATAAAGCATTACATTAGTAACTGATGAAGAATGTTAGCCACTACAAAATTCAAAATAACCACTATTTTTTAAAGATGGTGACTTGTAGTGCCATGACATTTAACTTTTTGTTACCTTTTGACTGAATAGGTCAATTCATGTGATATTTATTTATATTTATGTTTTTGACCAGTTTTGATCCAATGAAAATCAATTTTTTATTGAACAAGTTACAAGCTAAACTCATGTTGTTGGACAACCTGGTATAGCAGTGTAAAATTTCTTCCAGGCAAATTACAAACGGTTCAAGTTCTGCTTCTGTTTTGAGAAATAAAATAAAAAAAAAAGTACAATTGGCCCCTGGTGCCCTGAGTGGGAGAATTTGTCTCATTCAGTCATGCTCAAAGAAACTTTCCAGTCGAACCTACTGCAGTTACAGAGGAGACTCACTGACCTTGCTGAGCCCCAAGTCCTTTGCTCCTTCACAAAGAAAGCATAGCTGCAGACACAAAGGATGCTCAAAGAATCCTTTATGTCTGAGAACATGCTTAGTAACCTTGGTCTTCTTCAAATGAGGACTGTGCGACCTGCATGAGGGTCTGCCGAAGGACTGCTGAATTACTTTATTTAATTAACACACTAACAAATTTGGGTTTATCTGCACCCAATGAACACTCATGTACGAGGGCTGTCAATAAAGTATAGGTCCTTTTTATTTTTTTCAAAAACTATATGGATTTCATTCATATGTTTTTACGTCAGACATGCTTGAACCCTCGTGCGCATGCGTGAGTTTTTCCACACCTGTCGGTGACGTCATTCACCTGTGAGCACTCCTTGTGGGAGGAGTCGTCCAGCCCCTCGTCGGAATTCCTTTGTCTGAGAAGTTGCTGAAAGACTGGCGCTTTGTTTGATCAAAATTTTTTCTAAACCTGTGAGACACATCGAAGTGGACACGGTTCGAAAAATTAAGCTGGTTTTCAGTGAAAATTTTAACGGCTGATGAGAGATTTTGAGGTGATACTGTCACTTTAAGGACTTCCCACGGTGCGAGACGTCGCACAGCGCTCTCAGGCGCCATCGTCAGCCTGTTTCAAGCTGAAAACCTCCACATTTCAGGCTCTACTGATCCAGGACGTCGTGAGAGAACAGAGAAGTCTCAGAAGAAGTCGGTTTCAGCATTTTATCCGGATATTCCACTGTTAAAGGAGATTTTTTTAATGAAAGACGTGCGGACGGGTCCGCGCGTCGGGACGCAGCCGACGCAGTGCGGCAGCACAGGAAAAACACCTCCGTGTTGATAACCATTTGTAAAATCCAGGCGGCTTTTGATGGCTTTCAGTGGAGTGAGTATATGAGAAATTGTTTAACAGCTGGACATGTTCCAACTTGTCCTTAAGGCTTCCAACAGAGGTGTTTTTCCTGTGGTGGAGCATCGCGGCGGCTGCGAGCCGACGCTGCAATCCGTCCGCACGTCTTTCATTAAAAAAATCTCCTTTAACAGTGGAATATCCGGATAAAATGCTGAAACCGACTTCTTCTGAAACTTCTCTGTTCTCTCACGACGTCCTGGATCAATAGAGCCTGAAATGTGGAGGTTTTCAGCTTGAAACAGGCCGACGACGGCGCCTGAGAGCGCTGCACGATGTCTCACACCGTGGGAAGTCCTTAAAGCGACAGTATCACCTCAAAATCTCTCATCAGCCATTAAAATTTTCACTGAAAACCAGCTTAATTTTTCGAACCATGTCCACTTCGATGTGTCTCACAGGTTTAGAAAAAATTTTGATCAAACAAAGCGCCAGTCTCTCAGCAACTTCTCAGACAAAGGAATTCCGACAAGGGGCTAGATGACTCCTCCCACAAGGAGTGCTCACAGGCGAATGACGTCACCGACAGGCGTGGAAAAACTCACGCATGCGCACGAGGGTTCAAGCCTGTCTGACGTAAAAACATATGAATGAAATCCATATAGTTTTTGAAAAAAATAAAAAGGACCTATACTTTATTGACAGACCTCGTATATTTGCAGTTAAGAATCCTTGTAGCTTTTTTATCTGTTGTATCAGTAGCCGTTATGCTTTTCCTCACCTTTCACTGCCAGCTGAGCAACCACAACATTTTTTTTAAATTTAGCATACCTTCCATGGCTTTATTGCTTATTCCCTTCCTCTGTGTGTCTCTTTCTGTGCAGACATGCCTTGTTACAGTTTAAAATGGCCTTGTGAAGGAGGACTGGAGTTAAGATGGCATCCCCAGAGACTTTTCAGAGGAGTAATTTAATAAACTGTGATATTTTTCCATGGCACATGGGGAAGGGGAATAGGTTCAGAAAAGTAATGGAAGCCTCAGTTGTTGAATTTTTAATATTAAAGAATGAATTTCCTGCACTTGAACATAACCATTGAATGGTTTATATATATATATATATATATATATATATATATATTTGTGTTCCAGATGACCAGGTTAGCGCCTACTTTCTTCTGGCTTTCTGCTTCCACACGCACAGTGGTGAAGGGCAAAGGTTTGTTTTAAACTCTTGTTCAACAGCATCATTTGGCTGCATGAAGATGTCCAGAAAATTGAGATGCGATTGGACTTTTAGATTTTTAGAGAGATTAAATTATTTTAAAATCACTTTTAATTACATGTACATAAAAAAATAAAGCTATACCATTAACCTCAAAGAAATGTTTACACTGTCTTGAGTTTTGTATTCTTATGTAATTTAGATAATACTCAGTTTTGTTTTCACCATTACATTAAAGAGTGTACGTATAATAACAGTAGTAGTTGTAGTAATATTCTGGTTCATGCTGTCTGCAATGAAATTGAAGTTAAAATAAATCTAAGCATCACTTTTTTTTTTTTCTGAAGTGGGGTTGTGATAGATTAAACTACATTGATACACATACACCTGAATCAATCAAAATGTATTATATAACAGCTGAGTGGATGCTTTGATTGGTGCTTTGTATGTCAAATGACATAGATTATTCTTCCCATTTGTGTTGCATTGCATTTAGAGTGTGATTTGGTTCCATTTAGAGTGCAAATTAGGTTCCATACATTTGTTACCCTCGCACTCTATACACACATGCATATATGCACGCACACTCACGGGTGCACACACAAAACAAGTCCACTACACTGTAAGCTTTCTGGAGGCTGTTAGCAGGAAGTTAGAATGGAAAACTGGACTCATTTCTCTGATTTTTTTTTTTTTTTTTTCTGCAGGAAGGAAATACACATGCCTTTTTTTTTTTGGTATTACACGCACACACAAGCACGTCCCTTTTGTGTGAGTGCATGCGCACTGCGCTTACACAGGACAACGACAGAAGTGAGACAATTTAATTGAGCTAACTGACAGTTTCTAGTTCTTGTAATACATGCACACACACACATAAAATCCAGTCTGCTGTAAACCGTCTGGATGCATGAAAAGCTGATGTGATTTTTGGCTGGACTGAGGAACTACAGTCTTTTTTTTGTTTGTTTTATGGGAGTCCTAAGTCAGTGCAAAAGCGTCACAGACTACATGTCACAATTTGGACTTTAGCAGCAGTGGAAAACCAAAATGTAAGTCCCTTTTCTATTGTTTACAAATTATTAAAATATCAAATGACAAGGATCTATTTTAGCCATTATATAAAACAAATAATGAATGTTTTTACATTCTTTCAATGGAACGAATGTTTAATTCAGTGAAAACTGGAACAAACCATTCAACGAGGCAAATGGTTTGTATTTTCCAGCTTTCACCTCATGAAATATTCGTACCATTGAACTCATAAACATTCATTATTTGTATACTATTAACTGATTGATGGGTCAGTTTTAATGTTATGAATCACTTGCATTAAGGTTGTTTTGCTGCTGCTTCCTCATTTTCAAACACTCATAAAAGTTCAAAGGTCAGTGCAAGGCTCTTGCAAGACATTGCGCAGTAATATTATCAACATGTGCAGTGGGGGCAGGCAGTGTAACATACAAATATACCCATTTAAACTTATATTCAGTTCAGTTTGTTACAGAGATACTTCACTGATAAAGAACATTAATACTAACTAACATTAATAAAGTAACATATCATGAGGAGCCTCATGATTTCACTGTAGTCTAATGTTTAGCTCCATTTTTATTCATAATTTCATCTAAATAGCTAAGGTTGTGCCGCTGTATAAGACTGGGGATAGACACCACTTCACAAATTATAGACCTGTTTCTTTGCTTCCACAATTTTCCAAATTATTAGAAAAGTTATTCAATAATAGATTAGACAAATTCATAAATAAACATAAATTACTTACTGATAGTCAATATGGATTCAGAGCACATAGTTCAACATCACTTGCATTAATAGAATCAGTTGAGGAGATTACAAACGCCATAGACCACAAATTACATTCAGTTGGAATATTTATAGATCTTAAAAAGGCTTTTGATACAATTAATCATGACATATTAATCAATAAACTTGAACAGTATGGGATTAGGGGGTTGGTGTTGCACTGGGTGAGAAGCTACTTAAGTAACAGAAAACAGTTTGTGAAGTTGGGGGAATATACATCATCATGCTTGGACAATGCTTGTGGCGTCCCACAGGGGTCAGTATTGGGTCCAAAACTGTTTCTAATTTATATAAATGATATTGTCAATGTTTCCAAAATATTAAAATTAGTATTATTTGCAGATGACACAAGCATTTTTTGTTCAGGGGGGGATTTGCAGGAGTTACTGAGGAGGATCAGTATGGAAATGGGAAAATTGAAAATATGGTTTGACAGAAATAAATTATCATTAAACTTAAGTAAAACAAAATACATGTTATTTGGCTATTGTAATACAGATATACAGGTTCAGTTACAAGTCGAGGGGGTAGATATTGAAAGGGTACATGAAAATAAGTTTCTGGGGGTGATAATAGATGATAAGATAAACTGGAAGACTCATATAAAACATATACAAAGTAAACTGTCAAGAAGCATTTCAGTTCTAAACAAAGCGAAACATATTCTGGACCACAACTCACTCCGCATTCTTTACTGCTCACTGGTTTTACCATATTTACAGTACTGTGCAGAGGTATGGGGTAATACTTATAAAGGTACAACACAATCACTGTCAGTAATGCAGAAAAGAGCTATAAGAATTATTCATAATACTGGCTATAGAGATCATACAAATCCACTATTTTTACAATCCAAATTCTTAAAATTCACAGACTTGGTTCATTTTCAAACAGTACAAATTGTGTATAAAGCAATAAACAATTTACTTCCAGCAAATATTAAAAATATGTTTTTTAACAGATCAGGGGATTACAGTCTGAGGGGGAAATTTAATTTAAAGCATCAGTGGGCACGAACAACATTAAAAGGTTTCTGTATTTCTGTCTGTGGGGTGAGGATGTGGAACAGATTGGGAGTGGGGCTCAAGCAATGTCCAAGCATGAACCAGTTCAAACAGCGGTACAAAAATATGTTTTTTTCTGGGTATAGGGAGGAGGAAGGGTAATGAGGGTTAGGGTGTTTTTGTTGTTTGCTTCGGCTTGTAAATATATAGTATTTTGTATGTAAGTAGGTATGTGTAGGTGTATATTTATGTTTGTGTATATATATGTGTATATATGTATATATATATATTGATATCGGTTTAGGTGTGTAGGAATCTATGTGTATATGTGGCAAAGGGTATTACTGGTTGTGGGGAAGAAGGGGTAGGGATAAATAAGCTGATGCTTCACCCTACCCCTTTTCGGACATGTTGGGTACACAGTAGGAACTTTTTTGTTGTTGTCTTTACTGATCTATCTTGTAATTGTTGTTGTATCAAATGTTCGAAATAAACAGTTTTCATTCATTCATTCATTCATATGTGGAAGTACATTAATGTACTTGCATGATAGTCACATTACCCAAATCAGAAGACCCTGGCAGTAATAGGACTGAAGTTATGCTGAGCACAGACAGATGTACAGACGGATGGACACAAGGCCTTCGCAATACCTGATGGCCATATTTTGGCCTTGGGTAAAAATATTACGGAGCTTGTCATATTTAATCAAATATGATCAAGAGAAATGAAACTGAAGGTGTCTGTATTGGTGACAATAACATAAAATTTCAGCTGAATAAGAGAAAATATATCAAAAAATATACTCCTGGGGTCTGCATGGACCCCATGCATACAGATTTTTGTTAAAGGTCTAACACAAGGTATTTTTCCATGAAATAACACATGATGTGTTTGACAGCATGCGGTTTGGCAATAAAATATGTACATGTGCATATTGCAGTTGCTGTTACTGGCATCAACACCAAAATCAATTATTTTACAATTAACTGTTTTCAACTATGACACTGCTGAGACACAGTAAAATCACCAGTGTTAAATTACAGTTTTTCTCAGTTGCTAAAACCCTGTTGTCTGAACCAAATGCTCAGTTGCCTGAACCCACTGATTGACTCTTTTGGCAAAAGCATAAGCACTTTTCACCTGTTTAGACACAACTTGCCAACATATTTTCATTGTGATGCACCTGTGTCGCATAATGGTGAGCACAGGTGGCAATAGTCAAACACAGTTAAAGCACTGGTGTCAGTGATTGAACACAACTCAAAACTGATCACACGTGTCCAATGATGTGAGGGAACATAAATAAGCCATTTCAGAGAGCACTGGTTTGTGAGGCACGACAATGGATAGAAATCTGAGAGGAGGAGTTGGTGTGAGAGGTGGTCGAGGTGGTCAGAGAAGACAAAGAACAGTAATATCTGATGAAATCAGAGCTACTGTGAATGACCATGTTCTTGTCCATGGTATGAGCATGAGGGAGGACAGACAAAGGGTCCAACCAAACATCAGTAGATTCACCCTGTCCACCAGAATCCCAAGATTTAGAGAAGAGAACAGGTAATTACCTTTTCTGACATTATACTATGTAAATGTTGACAGGAATTACTGTATGACATACTGTACCACAGTATACTGTAAGTAAATATATGTTTCAGTACATCACTGTGCCACTGTACTGCAGTATTGTAATGGAGGGTTAGTCTAAATGTTTGTAGGCCTAGTATTCCATGTATATTTTTGTACTTTATTTTAACGTAGGCTTACTGTATACAACTGCTAAATGCACATATTTCTGTTATTTGTACAATGTACGAGTGCTATGTGTAAATGCATAGGATTTATTTGTACTTTTTTTTTTTTTTTTACTTTGTACAAGTGCTAATTGCATAGGTTTTTTGTTTTGCAACATGCATTTAGCCTGCAGTGAACAATAAACATTTCTAGAGCTTCATGTCATGAACATTGTATTTTCTATATTTCTATGTAGTGTTTAGAGACTGCTCGGTAGTGTTTTTAATTTTGATTGACTCGGGGCACGATTTGAGAACATAGTTCAATGTTGACCACAGATTGAACTGTTTTGAGGTGAAAGATTGGTTTTGCAAGAAGAGTCTGGGGTTTTGTGAATGTAGCTCAAAAATTGGCTTTGTGTTCACAGTTTAGAGTAAAAGAGAGCAGCTTTCGAGAAATGTGTCTTAGCAATTGAGAAAAACTGTAACACTGACAGTGAGCATATGGTCCTACTCTGGTCAGAGTAGGACCATATGTACACTGGCAGTGTTAATTTAACACTGTCAGTGTTAGTTTTACACTGGTAATTTTACTATGGACTGTTGGCTGTTTGTTTGTTCCAGATAAGCAATGACATATCCTTTTACTCTGACTTCACTGCTGAGAGGTGGGGGGTCAGGTGATGATTTATGACCGTGATGCTGCGTTCTAACACTGGATGATTAATCTCTTCTGGGAACACTTCACGAGTACAAGTTTAACCTACCTCGGCCCTGTACATGCGTGCATGCACAATCGCCAGGGTGCACACAAAAAGCAAGCACACACACACACCTTCAGGGCAGGACATAGGTGCTTTGTATGCAATTCATGTGCAACACTTTTTCCACTCTCTCCTCACTGACCTCTGTGGTGCAGTGTCTCACGTTCGCCCCTCTCCCGTTTTGCCTCGTCCATTCATCACAAACAGTCACAAACAGATGCTCACACACGCTGCGAACAGGAGAGAGAGAGAAAGAGACACTGTAAGAGGCCATTTGGCTCCCGTGCCAGGGCGCATAGGATTAGTGCTGCTAGGTGCTAAAAGCCTCAACATCTTAATAAGTGGAGAGAAAGCCAGTGCATTCACTCTATCTGTGTGATGTAGAGCTGTGTGTGTGTGTGTGCGTGCACATGCTCTTCACAGGTACAAATAGTCTTTGACAGTCCTGGGACAGCAGATTGAGAGGATAAGTGTAAATACCACAGACTGCATATGAAGCTCTATTACTTGGGCACACTTCAACGAATCGTTCCACAGTTGTACTCATTGAAACACAGAGGGTGGTTGAACACTTCTTTATTGTAATGAAGTCATTTATTGTAATGGAGAGCATTTACAGTCAATTGTAGCTCAGATTCTGCTGCTTTCTTCATTACGGCTTCCCTCCCTCTTTAGAAGGCCCACACCTTTCTCTCTCTCACTCTTACCATCTCTCGCTCACTCTCTCTTTCCCTCTCTAGTGACCAGTTTTATCCTGTGGATGTGGCAACCTTCTCTTGAGAGCTGGATTTGTTTTTACAATGAGAACTGGAGTAATTGCTACCAGCAGTGTTCCATAATTAAATGTTTTTTTCTTTCCTTTTTTTTTTTTTTTTTTGAGGGAAGATGTGTTCCATAGCACGTCAGGCAAGATTTACTTGGAGGTGTGGTGGGTTTTACAAATAAATCTGTAGATGTAAATATGTCATTTTTTTTATTTGTTAAAGAAAAAGGCCATTTCAAAACTGAAAATTCTGTTTGTGATTCAGCACTTTTGGCGAGTGTGGCTGCTCACACTGCCATCCATTAGATGGAAGTGTTCACATGTAACGTTTCAGTAACTTGTGTTTTATACCGACCAGCCAACCACTGATGTCAGGAAACTAATCTTCCCATAATGCACTGCGGCATATGTGTTAAATGCTAAAACCTTCAAAATGAGTGCATTACTTTAAAACATATTGCTGATATTTTCACTTTGTAAAACAACATACGTGACGTTAACTTCAATAACATGTCTGGAATTAGTTTAAAATTTTAACCATAAGTCAAACTGTATGCCTGTGTATTACTCCAGTAATACACTCTAGAGCATGACACGGGAGTGGATTTTCACTCCCGTCCCATCCCGCTCCCAGAAAAAAAAATCCCATCCTGTCCCAATCCTGGACTGGAGTAAAAAAATAAATCCCATCCCGTCCCACTCCTGTAAAGATGACTCCCAATCCCATCCCGCTCCCACTCAAAATCAGTCCCACTCCCATGCCACTCCCGTATGTCTCGCACCGTGATGATGAATCAGGGACTGAATATGTAGTGACGTGGAGATGTCTGGAGTTTGACTGAAGATGTGAACATGTCCTGTATCTGGTAGCAGCCTGTGAGCAGGACTTATGTCTCTTTTGTCCTTTATTTCATAAGTATGAGAGAGTTTTTGGAGCGAGCAGCAGCACCAGCAGCAGGAGCGGAGTTTCTTTTTATTTTTATTTTATGTGCGCACACGAGCGAATCGTCCATGGAGATTATTTTACTTATTAACTACACAGATGTATAATAAAACAAATGGTGACTGGTTTCTAAACACAATTATGACAGAGGTTTTTGGGAAAGAGTGAGGAGCAGCAAGCAGCGTTTTTTTTTTTGTTTTTTTTTACGTTCACGCGCGAGCGAATCTTCTGTTGAGAATATTTTATTAATTAACTACACAGATGTATAATAAAACAAATGGTAACTGGTTTCTAAACACAATTATGACAGAGTTTTGGGGGGAAGAGCGAGCTGCAGTCCCATAGCAGGCAGCAGAGTTTTTTTTTTTTATTGTTTACATGTGCGCGCATGAACGGGACAGGAGGTCCTCAAACTGGGTCCTGCAAAGGTGGAAGGACCGCTGAAAGCAGCCGTCATCCAGATGCAGCTCCTGCAGCAAATAATGATACTCTCTGTATTGGGGGCTTTCCACAACAACTCACTCCGTGTGATCAAGGTCCGTCATGTTAACTTGACTGACAACCGGAGCCGGCGAGTGGAATGGAAGCTCCTCCTATTTGATGATGCACCGGGGCAAATTTTCGCAGCAAAAGCAGAGCGACACACCGGGCGACGGAGGCACGTCCATCGCCACGCGACCCCCGTGAATTTGTAGCGTCTGATCGCGCCCGGTGTGAACACGTTTTAAATAGATGAAAATCATCATCTATTTTTGGTATTCCCGTCCCATCCCAATCACGGGATTGATAAAATTTTGACTCCCATCCCGCAATAATCCCGCAGGAATCACGTGACCCACGGGAATTCCCGAAAAATACCATCCTCTAATACACTGGTAGGTCTGTATGGTGTTACAGTTTTATTAAATTGCTAAAACACAAAACCCAATTCTCTAAACCAAATGACCAGTTCTCTAAACACTTTTAATAAACTAGCTCCCATTTGCCAAAACCATAAACACGTCACATGAAGATACAGTTCACAAAATGCAGTCCTCCTTTTCTCATAAATCTAAACACATTTTGCCTTGCTAAAACACAAGTTGCATAAAACTCTGCTCAGATTCTCAATTTAAAGCTCAAGTGATGCAAAATGCTTGCCACAGTCAGCAAAACCTGAACACAATGTTCAAGCCAGTTCAGAGTGCACAGTTTGCTGAATGTTCCAAATGTGGGTGATTCTTAGACTACGGGCACTTATGTCCTTTGATCATATTGTATGAAAAACAGCAAAAAGGGGAAATTTCACACTTTTATAGTTATCTTTAAAATGAAAGTGTGTTAAGAAATTTGTTCTAGTGGTCTATGATGACTTTTTCACCTTTTTTCAGCATCATTATATGCAAATATTGCCGTTTTGTGCTTGTCCCACACGCAGACTTTTGATCTTCAATGATAAAAATGAATGGTAAAGAAACATTTTTTCTAATGTTTTAAAATATCTCTGAATAAAATATCAGTAAAATAATGAAAACATAATTGGGGTATTCACTGTCATACAAGTGTTGATTTTTTTTAAACAAAATGTAGTTGTCCCACACTATTGCCGTAATTCCCACCACAACACTGTAATGTCCCTTTAAACAGTTTGTATGAAAGATTGTTTGGGTAGTTTCTATGGGGATAAACAGTGACATCAGAGCACATGTATATAGCGCCAAATCACAACAAACAGTTGCCCCAAGGCGCTTTATATTGTAAGGCAATGGTGTGGTGGAAATTACATTTACAAGGCCAGTAGTGCCCGTAGTTAAAGAATCGCCCATGTATACCACAATAGACAGAGGCAGAATCAGAGGAAGAGGAGTTAGAGTCAGAGGAGGGAGAGGAGCAGGCCAAGGAGGGAGAGCAAGGCAATCTCGCACCATCATGCTTGTGACGTAGATGAGGTCCTGTGGCCTGACCCAGCTCGACGACGTGATGCTGCACAATGATGTGTGTGTGTGTGTGGTATAGTTCAATAAATGAAAAAAAACCATCACACCCTGAACATTGTGTCTTCAATGAGTATTGTGTGTAATGGATCCTCTGTAGTGTTTGCATTGAGTTGTGATACAGTACAGTAGTGTACATACTGTATTTTCTGTAGATTTACATACTGTTCATATGAAACACACAAATCTATGAATGCTACAGTGGTGTTCAGAATAATAGTAGTGCTATGTGACTAAAAGATTAATCCAGGTTTTGAGTATATTTCTTATTGTTACATGGGAAACAAGGTACCAGTAGATTCAGTAGATTCTCACAAATCCAACAAAATCAAGCATTCATGATATGCACACTCTTAAGGCTATGAAATTGGGCTATTAGTAAAAAAAGTAGAAAAGGGGGTGTTCACAATAATAGTAGCATCTGCTGTTGACGCTACAAACTCAAAACTATTATGTTCAAATTGCTTATTTAGCAATCCTATGAATCACTAAACTAGTATTTAGTTGTATAACCACAGTTTTTCATGATTTCTTCACATCTGCAAGGCATTAATTTTGTTGGTTTGGAACCAAGATTTTGCTCATTTACTAGTGTGCTTGGGGTCATTGTCTTGTTGAAACACCCATTTCAAGGGCATGTCCTCTTCAGCATAAGGCAACACGACCTCTTCAAGTATTTTCACATATCCAAACTGACCCATGGTACCTGGTATGCAATATATAGGCCCAACACCATAGTAGGAGAAACATGCCCATATCATGATGCTTGCACCACCATGCTTCACTGTCTTCACTGTGAACTGTGGCTTGAATTCAGAGTTTGGGGGTCATCTCACAAACTGTCTGTGGCCCTTGGACCCAAAAATAACTATTTTACTCTCATCAGTCCACAAAATATTCCTCCATTTCTCTTTAGGCCAGTTGATGTGTTCTTTGGCAAATTGTAACCTCTTCTGCATGTCTTTTATTTAACAGAGGGACTTTGTGGGGGATGTTGCAAATAAATTAGCTTCACACAGGCGTCTTCTAACTGTCACAGCACTTACAGGTAACTCCAGACTGTCTTTGATCATCCTGGAGCTGATCAGTGGGTGAGCCTTTGCCATTCTGGTTATTCTTCTATCCGTTTTGATGGTTGTTTTCCATTTTATTCCACACGTCTCTGTATTTTTGTCCTTTTTAATGCATTGGAGATGATTGTAGATGAACAGCCTATAATTTTTTGCACCTGCGTAAAAGTTTTCCCCTCTCCAATCAACTTTTTAATCAAACTACGCTGTTCTTCTGAACAATGTCTTGAACGCCCCATTTTCCTCAGGCTTTCAAAGAGAAAAGCATGTTCAACAGGTGCTGGCTTCATCCTTAAATAGGGGACACCTGATTCACACCTGTTTGTTCCACAAAATTGACAAACTCACTGACTGAATGCCACACTACTATTTTACACACCCCCTTTTCTACTTTTTGTTTTTTTTTACTAATAGCCCAATTTCATCTACTGGTACCTTGTTTCCCATGTAACAATAAGAAATATACACAAAACCTGGATTATCTTTTTAGTCACATAGCACTACTATTATTCTGAACACTACTGTACATACTCTGCAGTAATATATTTTGAGAACAGATACTGTTCAGATACAGATACTATGCTTTGGCAGTTGCAAACAAATGTAAAAAAGGACATTCTCACACACTGAACATTGTGTTTTCAGTTGTTGTAGTGTGTAATGATGCATATAGTGTTTACATTTCTGCAGGCTTTGAGCAGCTGTTTTGGTGTGACAGTTTTTGTTTTGAAAAGAGAAGGTGTGGTTTTGTGTATGTAGCTTTAGAAAAGTGTGTTGTGTTCAGTGTTTTGAGAAAGTGGGGGAGAGTTTTGTAAAATGCATTTTAGTAAAACTAAGTCCCTTCGGCTGCTCCCTTGTTTGCACTCGGGGTCGCCACAGCAAATCCAAGGTGGATATGCATGTTGAATTGGCACAGGTTTTACGCCGAATGTCCTTCCTAACCCAACTCCACATTACATGGAGAAATGTGGCAGGGGTGGGATTTGAACCCGGAACCTTCTGCACCGAAACCAACCAACCACTTGGCCACCACCCCTGCATTAGCAATTTAAAAAAAAAAACTGTAAAAATATTTTTTTTTCCCCTCCCTCTTCATTTCCTTTCTCTCTGGTCACCAGGTCTCTTTTGCTGAGAGAAGACCGATCTGAGACAGAAGTGCTGACTCGTTGTTGTGTCAGTAGCTGCCTGCCAGTGTACAGAAGTCCATACTGAACGTTATCAGTTTTACTTTTACTTCTGCTAAATTTTGTAGAGGTTTATTGGTTGAATTTTATAAAAGATAACTTTTCAGTTAGCGGATTGACAGTTATCGAAGGTCACTTTTTGGTTAGCTGTGCCCACCACTGCGAACCTGGGATTGTGCACTAAATAAAAAAGAAATTAGGTCTCTGAAATGAAATATTATATTATCATGATCAGATGTGTTTTTTTAATGTGATTCTGCAAAATCCAATGTTAAAACTTAACACAGAATGTCTCAGATGTGGAAACTGTAAATGCTCAAGCCAACTGAAATCGCTCCCCCACCTGCTGCCCCCCCTTCCCCTCCAAACTATTGTACACACAGCAGGTCAACACCCATGTGACTGTAGGATGTGATGTGGCTATGTTTACAATTGATTTAACATGTCATTATAATCATTCAGAGCTGTGCTGTGATGCACTGCGCTGACACAAAATTAATGCGTGCCAGAGAGTTTGAACATTTTAAATGCGTACTTGCACCCAGCCACGCACAGTTTGAGTAAACCCATGCCAGCGCGTGGATCAAATTTGTGCAGGTGTCCAGGTACCTTAAAATAAGATTCTCAACAACGTTTGAGACTCTTATGAGTCAATAAGATTTTAAAATCTACTCTCACATCAACAGGCAGCAATGCAAAGAAGCTAGTACTGGAGAAATATGATCAAATTTTTGAGGAGAAGTACAACTGCGCACATTTGTGTACCTATGGTTGTGGTCATCTTAAAATGTGGCATGGTCAGGCACAGTATTGGTATCAGGTGGAAGCAAAATACAGCTGTTAGCTGTTCCCATAGAGGTCACTGCATGGGGCAGTCCTTGGACATAAAAATTCAAAATTGTTTTGAATTTGGTACTCGTACTTTATTAGGCCCACACTTTGTGCTGTTGTTCACTTCACATCTGTGTCATCTTTGCTGTGAGAGTGCATGAAATACTACTTTATAGCCATAGACCAACAAAATTTCTATGTTACAATACTGTAGTATGGAGCACAGTTTATTGAATAGTATCAGAGTTGTCAGATAGCCCCTAGGTTTTGTTCACTGCCAGTGTGAGGATATACTCTTTGAACAGAGCAATGTCTTCTCCCATTCATCAGTGCTGTCTATAACATGGGGTCCAAGAGGTTTTCAGTGATGAGCCAGACAATACAAATGATTTTGCACTTTTATTTATCTTTGTGCAATTAATGGCTTTATCTTTTCAGGACTCCTGATGTCTTTTTTCCTATTTTCACTGTTCTTAGGATAGTCTGCTTTGGTTTTGGGATAAGTCATCCCTTGCCTTACTCACAAATAAAAAAGGATGAACCCATTATGTTCATTGGGGGGTTATCATGGTGAAGAGAGATCTGAGTTGGGTATCTGAGCTCTCAGTATGCCAATGAATATATATTCTAACTCTCACATATTGCCAGGAAATTTAGGGAGTAACCCAAGGAATGAGATCACGAATACAAGCAGCCAAAGGAAGTGTCCTCTTGGTGGTTGTACTTATCCTTATAAGTAGATACTGGATAAATTGTTCTGTCTTAGAACTTCACAATGAAAAGACCCCTTTGAGATGGTATGATTATGATGCCTCCTGTACAACTCCCTTTGAAGGTATTTTTTGGGCTTGTCCAAACAAGACGAGATCCCAGGATAGAACAAGAAAATACGGAAAAGACGGATTTCATCTGATCTGCAACATTGCCCAGGAACACCTTAAAATCTCCCAGGAGAAGTTGAAGGATGTGTGCATCTGGAATGCAAGATGTATGTGCGACACAGGTGCCACTGGCACCTGTCATGTACAGTGTTGTGAGAATTTTTTAAATATAAAGGGAAAAAAATAACATGAAGCAAATTTGCAATTTACTGTACAGTTTTTGCTGCTGTATTTTTTTTTCAAATGACTGTGTGTGTGTGTGTGTGTGTGCATGCTCATACACACCAGACATGTATACAAGAATGTTTTGGCTTGTCAAACTGTGTAGATTTATGTGTGCGCTGAATTTACTCCATTGTTTTGGTCACCATTATTAAATCCACATGTGGAATGCTCCACTTCTGAAATATTATGGAAGACTGATTCTGACATAACCACCTAAAGCCCATTAATTTTATATGTGTGATGTCCTCATAAGTCGCGCCGTGGTCTCGGAAGGTTAATGAACCCTGCCATATTTGAGTCCAATTTTTATGGAATGCTGCAGTCATAAAGCACTTCCTTCGCCTCATCTTTGCTATTTCACAGAGTATCTGTCGAATGACAGCAGAACCAAATATATCTGTTTTTGATTAATTATTGCACTGTTATAATTTTAAATTACATCTTTATTTCAGTCTTTGTGATTAAAAAGATGATGTTGAATGTGTGAAGGGTGAATTCAGTGTGCTCAGAGTACAAAGGATACACCAGTTTGACCAAAGCAGCAACCTCTGTTACTAAAAATGAATCCAAAACAGAAGTGCCAAATCTTGCAATTCTTTGAATGGCCACTTGAGGCTGACTCCAAAAGCAGGCCACTCCCCGTGCCCCCCTCTGATGTTATACTCTTCAACATTTCATCTGTCCATTTTATATGCACGCTTACTCCCAGTTTAAGATCACAGGGGGCTGGAGACTATCAGAGGAGTCATAGGGTGCAAGGCAGGGTACACCCTGGACAGGATGCCAGTCTAACACAAGGGCATATTCAGCTTTACAGCAGAAATAAACATGTTACCAGCCTGTTGGAGAAAATTAATCTGGTCTTTGTAGTTAGTTTTCATGAAAATTCAGTAAGGTATATGTTATATATTATATTCCAATTCTAAGGTGGAACTATGCTAGTATACTAAGGTATATTTAAAAAGGAAGAGTAAAATAGAAAAATAGAGCCACTTAGGTGCCTGGTCTTGAGAACCAGGGATGGTAGGTTGAAAAGCTTTTTTATCCCATGGGAACTCCCCTTACCCACCCAAGCGGCTCAAGAAAAAAGGTGTGTGTATATATATATATATATATATATATATATATATATATATAATATAAATAAGACATAAGAAAGATAAGACATCATATATATATAACTTATATTTAAATTATTAGGGTAATAAACAACATATACAATAATTATGGTATTATATAATATACAGGAGTGGGTATTAAAATCTAAATACTAATACAGGAGAAGATTATAGTATAGGTAATTTAGTATGTAGACTAGTAGTAAAATTTAATTATAGGTAGTAGGCTAAGCTATAAATCTGGTATTTTATTATAGAAACAGAATGATGTAATGTGTATTGTTATCTATCTAAAGTAACTGTTAGCATACTATAGGAAAATAAAAAAAAAAGCATAATCTATATGCTATCAAATGGAAACCTATGAACTTAGGTATTATATGTTGATATCTTTAAAAGAACACATAAACTGATGAATCATTAAAAATCTACACCATGTAAAATAAAATTGTAAATAATGAAAATAAGCTAGTTATAGTTAGAAGAGCTAAATTAGCTGTTAATAAGCCAACCATACCGAGCAAGCTAACAAGATAAACAAAAATGGTAATTAGTGTATAAAGTATATAGTGTAGTTAAACCTACAATAACGGTATTAACAAATACATATAAAATAAATGTGGACAAAAGTATGAATTAATATGGGTTATCAAACAGAAAAGAACCAACTATATTGTAAGCTATGATAAACGGTGCTACAGCCGGCTAGATAAGCCTACGTTAGCTGTTAGGTATAACTAATTGTACCCCACTCCTCCACTTTTTCCATAAATATAATAATATTAAAAAGGGGGAACAAGAAAAAGTAAAGCGTGTTGAAATGTGTATGTGTACCATGTTCATGACAATGGTACAAGAGTGGGGTGAGGAAGTTGTATATCTCATCAGATTGAGATATTTTAAGCCATCAAATTGAGTAATTAGGGACATGGTCACTCTGAGTGACAGCTAGTGTGTGTCTTGTTGCAGCCATCTGCTAGTGGAAGTAGCTACCAGTAGTTCCAGCTAAGGTTGAATTGTCAGTCTCCTGTTGGAGCATTTATGGCTTGCTGTGTGGGAAATTGTATGAAAGAACCATCTAAGGCCTTTGTGGTCCTGTATGTTTAATGCATGAAATATGTATTATTTAAGTTGTGTATTATCACCATAAGTAATAATTATCAAGTGTTAATATCTGGATGATGTTATCACCACTGTTTCTCCATAGTTACTGAGGCAAAATGGTGGCTATAATTTTATTGCCAAGACCCAAACCACCAGTTCTGAAAACCACTATTCAGTCAGAAAAATGTTAGTTAAAAAAACTGGGACTAAAATGAGCCTTTTCAGCTTGTTTGGTAACTGACACAGGGGACGTTTTTAGGCTTTATTCATCAAACTCAGGTCATGGCAATCTTGCCTGTGCTTTACCTCTTTACCCATTTATGATTTTGCAATGAGTAACCTGGTGTCAGGCACTACCATGAGGGTGACATTCAGAAAGTCAAATGTATGCATCTACACATACAGTGTATGCCCAAAGTATGCACAGCAGTTAACTTATTCCACATTTAGTTATGTTACACTAATTAAGTCCCTTCGGCTGCTCCCTTGTTTGCACTCGGGGTCGCCACAGCAAATCCAAGGTGGCTCTGCATGTTGAATTGGCACAGGTTTTATGTCGGATGCCCTTCCTGTCGCAACTCCACATTACATGGAGAAATGTGGCAGGGGTGGGATTTGAACCCAGAACCTTCTACACTGAAACCAAGCTCATTAACCACTTGGCCACCACCCCTACTATTTAGTTATGTTACAGTCTTATTCCAAAATGGATGATTTTTTTTTCTTCTTCAAACTTCAACACACAATAAACCATATTGACAATGTGGAAAAAGTTTTTTTTTTTTTTTCTTGATTTTTGGAAATCTATTAAAAATAATAAAACTAAGAAATCACATGTGCATAAGTATTCACATTTGCCATGAAGCTCAAAATTGAGCTCTGGTGCATCCTTGTTTGATTGATCATCCTTGTATTGTTTCTACAACTTAATTAGAGTCCACCTGGGGTAAATTTAGTTGATTGGACATGATTTTGGAAGGTACACACCTGTCTCACAGTTGACAATGCATGTCAGAGGACAAACCAAGCATGAAGTCAAAGGAATTGTCTGTAGACCTCCAAGACAGAATTGAAGGTCACTGTGAATACCTTCTAGATGCACTGTATGTTTATTACATCCACACAAGTGTCATTCCTGTACACGAGTGTTAAAGTTTTCTAACCATAGTTCAATACATAACTCGGTGCATGATTAGATGTGAGGACTAGGGAAAGCAAAAGCATGTGTGAGTGGGTGAGTGAGTGAGTGAGTGTGAGAGAGAGAGAAAAGGTATGCGAGCGAGGGTGTGTAATGTAATTCTTTGTGAAAGTGCCATCATATCACACAACCTCACTCAATCTCCTCACCGGCAACAGACTAGATGAATGTCCTGGATGATTCTAATCTCATCATATAGGTACACACAGAGAGAGAGAGAGAGAGTGAAACCAAGTGAGTGAGACTATTTACACAGTTCATATTCCATGCTTCCAGAAAGACAACGAATAGCAATAACAGGAGCAGATGCTGAGATGTTATTGTTCTTGAATGTGGCCCTTGAGAGATTTATGCACATTTGTGTGAATGTGAGTAATGGCATGTGTTGGATTTCTGTTTGTAAGCACTGATCACAACATCCCATGCGTAAGGTTAAATCAGCAGCTTTTAATTACAACCAGGTGTTGCGTCACCTTAAGATTTCTTTCTGCTTGTGTGAGTGTTGAGTCCTGATGGGCCCCTGGTGTGATGTGACTTTGTGGGTAATAAGGACATGCCATATCCGTGTCTGTGTCAATCCAGGCACTGTACAGGAACGGTTCCAGCATGCGACATGATTTAGGTCAGTCTCTACAGACTGGAGAGAGTACTGCTAAAGAAATGGGATGGTGTTGAGATTGATGCCTTTATATAATCAAGACCATCAACAATTCACAACTGACTTGTTTCCAGCGCTGGGCACAGCTAACCAAAAAGTTACCTTCGATAACCTTTAATCCGCGAACTGAAAAGTTAACTTTTATAAAGCTAAACCAATAAACTCCTAAGAAACTTAGCGGAAGTTACAGCTAAAAGCTAAACTGATAACTTTTAGTGTTGATTTTAGTACACTGGCAGCTACTGATACTTCTGAGTAAATTCAAAGGCAATCACAAACAACAGCGTACCAATGCTTCTGTCTAAGATCAGCCTTGTCTCAGCAAAAGAGACCTGGTGACCTGAGAAAAGAAAAAGGGGGGGGGGGGGAGATAGATAGATATATATATATATATATATATATATATATATATATATATATATATATATATATATATATATATATATATATATATATATATATATATATATATATATATATATATATATATATATATATTCACAGCCATACAGTCTTGCAGACGTATCACAGGAGACATGCACAGCAAGGCAGTTTTGACTTATGGTTAAAATTTTAAACAAACTAATTCCGGTCAAGTTATCAAAATTAACGCCAACTCTGTCATTTTTAGAAAGTGAAAATATCAGCTATATGTTTTAGTTTTAAAGTAATGCACTAATTCTAAAGGTTTGAGCGTTAAACAGACATATGCTCCAAAAGGAATAATGGGAAGATTCAAATGAGCTGCTCTCATCACTTCCTCCTCCCCCCTCCATCAAAATGCAGAGAAGACTGCCATCTACTGGATAGGAGTGTAAATAGACCAGCTGTAATTTGTGTAGGGTATTGAGGTTTCAAATCCCACAAAATGTTGCAAAAATTCAGAGAGTTTGCAATGAGATTGTCTGATCAGGTGGCAATTTAACTACTGCACTGCACACGAACAATAGCATTAACATCATCCCATCATAAAACCCTTTGTATATTGTGCCTAAAACTTGTGTGAATATACGATCTGGGTTTATGGTTTATTTACAGTGGGCAGACAATCGCTGTGAGCCACGATTGCTTCATGTTCATGTCATTCTGGAGGAAACTGAAGTTTGCTGTTTAACATCCTGCTTATTATCCTTTACAGCACTGTTTGTTCCAGAGTAATATGTATAAAATGTTTGAAATTCGGTTTGTGTTTATGAAATTCTTTGCAGGTTAAACATAGCAGACATGGAATATTTGTTTTTGTAAATTTTCAGGGTCTAATGCAGCAGTCTCTCAAAAATGTTATGAAAGGCATAAAAGTTACATTTAGGTCATATAATGTTCATTTGCAGTTGTTGTCATGTAGTGTTATTTTGACTGCAGCAACTCTCTGGTGTGCAAGGGATTATGGGATATCTCTGTGGGGCAAATTGTGGTACTTTAAAATTATATACTGTCGTGAATATAAAATAAACAAAAAAAAAACATGCCAGTTTTGACACCCCCTGTAAAGTTACTGTAACTTCTGCATTGGTTTTTACAATGCATGTGATCAGTGATCCACTTATATTGAGACGTTCTGAGTATGTTGGACTATTTACACTCCCATCCAGTAGATGACAGTGTTCTCTGCATTTGACGGAGTGTGTGTGGGGGGGGGGGGGGGGGGAGTGATGAGAGCAGCTCATTTGAATTTTCCCATAATGCCTTTCAGCACGTCTGTTTAACACCCAAACCTTCAAGAATTAGTGCATTACTTTAAAAAGAATTGTGCCATATCATGTTTTGATTTTGTAAAAATGACAGAGTTGCCATTAATTTTGCTAAACTATAATTAGTTGTTTTTAAATGAAACCATGAGTGAATGGTGCTTTGTGCTTCATGTCTCCTGCCCACCGTCTAAGTATTGGCATGTTGAAAGTCAACATTTTTTTTTTCTTATTTGCAATAGCAGTTGGCAGCTGGTCTGCCCATTTTTACTTGGGGAGCACTGAGCTTCTCACAGTGGTCTGTTTATTGCAAAGGACACGACAGTTATTAACATGTAGGATTTTAGGTTTTACAGATGTTTCTGACAATTAAGCTTTACTCACTATGCCAGAAAAAAAAATGTTAGCAGAGTGAAAGTTATCAGAACTAAATTTAGAGGAAACTAATTGGTCCACTGATGGTTTTCAAAGTCAGATGAACAGCTAATCTAATAACAAAAATGTTAGCTCTGCTAATTAGCAGCTAGCAGATTAGCAGAACTGTGCCCACCACTGCACTGCCTCTTTCTGTTACATCAGAATTTAATTGAACTATGTATTTTTAGCCTTTTTTTAATATAGTTTTTAAACATTGTATGACTTTTTCTCAAAACTACGTCCATATTTTCTCCAACTGTATTATGGTTAAAAAATTATCTCATGAAAACTTCGTTTCCAGTTTGTCCTCAGATGCACTGCTGAGAATAATCCATGAGATAAGCTTTGACTTACTTGATGTAGAATAATCTCATAAAAACTGTATGAATCTGTATATGTAAGATTAATTGTTTACTCAGATATGAGTGTCTGCCATTCTTTTAAATCTTTAGTCATATCCAAACATTGTTGGTAATCAGCCTTCTCAGTGTTCTATTCAAAACTGATGATTGTGTTACATAACAGAATTCCATGCACCAGGTGTGGCCATTTATTAATTTTCTATATCCGCCTAATGACACTTTTGCCATGTTGGGGCTGGAGCTTATCCCAGCAATCATAGCGCATTAGGCAGCATGACACAATAATGTGCCTCCTTTATTACAAAATTTTTGAGGATTAATTTTCAAAATCTTTATTTTGAAAACTTTATTTTGATTCACTTTGTAACATTTATACTTCAAAAATGACATGGCTCACTGATGTTACTGGTAGCAAAGTTAAACAATGTTGCTCACACCCTTTCACAATAAAACATTTAATCCCAGCATCTCAGCAAATACTCTTACTGTGAAAGGCATGCTGACAGTGTTCCTTGCAACTGAGTTTAACTTCACAACATTGAGAAGATAGCTAAAATCCATTTTTTTTTATAACAACCTACAAAGTTTCTTTTATTTGTACAATGTTTCAGTAAGTACATAAGCTGAATAGGATCTTATATTTTCCCACAATTTGTACAATGTTTCATTATGTACATGAGCTGAATCAAATCTTATATTTGAGTTCAAATTTAAATGAACTGTGTTCAGGAGGATTGGATTTGTTGTTTCAAATATTCTAAATGTTCTGTTTAATTTTGTCTGACTCTCTTCCAATAACCTGTTAAATAGGAATCCTTTTATTTTATTATTTTATTTTATTTTTATTTCCTTTTATTTTTATTTCCTTTTAGCAGAAGCTGGATGTCTAGCAACTTCCTACTCTTAAACTCTGATAAGACTGAAATGAAATGATGGTTCTTGGTCCAGTGAGACATCGGCATCAATTTAACCAGCTATCGCTTAGCCTAGGCTCGTGTGTCATACATCACACTGACAAAGTGAGGAACCTTGGAGTAATTTTTGATCCTACATTGTCCTTTCACCTTCACATTAGAAATATTATGAAGACTGCTTTCTTCCACCTGCAAAATACAGTGAAGAGTTGTCCCATCCTGTCTATGGCTGATGCTGAGACCCTGATTCATGCATTTGTGTCTTCTAGACTGGACTACTGCAATGTTCTATTTTCTGGTGTATGGCAGTCCAGCATTAGGGCTCTCCAGTTGTTTCAAAATGCTGCTGCCAGACTTTTGACGTGAAGCAGAACGATTGACCACATTACATCCATTTTGGCATCCCTTTACTGGCTTCCTGTCCTGGTGAAATCAGATTTCAAAGTTCTGCTACTAGTCTATAAATTGTTCACGGACTGGCACCTCCCTACTTAGCTGACCTAATTAAACCCTACATACCAGCCTAGGCTTTGCATTCTCAAGGTGTTACTTTGTGTCCCTAGGGTGAATAAAAAGTCTGCAGGTCATAGAGCTTTCTCTTATCATGCCCCTGTTCTGTGGAATGATCTTCCTCTGTCAATAAAACAGTCAGATTCTGAGACTTTCAAGTTAAGAGGCATTTATTTTCCATTTCGTATGGCTAGCGTACTGGTATAGTATGTCACTATGCTTTTTACTCTTTTAATTCATTTTATTAGGCAACAGAGCGGGCTGCGGCATTCACCTTTATCTAAATTCTGGGTCTTTTAGTGAAGCTTAGGGCTCATGACTGGCGGTCAACTTAGTATTTCCTTTGTTTTTCTTGTTGCTTAATGCTGACAAATTATACTGTATTTGCTGTCTTTCTGATTCCTGATTCTTTTTTTTTTTTTTTTTCTCTGCGGCTGCATCCAGAGATGGGTATGGTGTCTGTTTCCTGTTTCTGCACCCTCCTGTGCTTTGTACCTGCAACATTTCCTACATTTTTGTTTTGTGAATTGTACTGTAAATTGTGTCGACAGCATGGCTTAAGCAGAGGGTCACCCCTTTGAGTCTGGTCTGCTTGGGGTTTCTTCCTCTAATCATCGGAAGGAGTATTTCCTTATCACTGTTGACTGTGTGCTTGCTCTGGCGGTTGGTAAGGTTAGACCTTACTTGTGTGAAGCGCCTTGAGGCACCTTTGTTGTGATTTGGCGCTATTTAAATGAAAATAAATTGAAATAGAAATTTTCAGTTTTCCTATAATTGATAATAAAACTTATTGTTTAAAACAGTATGAAAGACTATATTCAAATAATAATATAATATAACATAAGTACATCCCACCTTCAAACACAGCCTCATACGACCATCAATGAAAAATTGACTTAAGCTCCTAATTTTCTATAGGAATACAAACTTTCTACAGTATAGATAGATAGATAGATATCTGTTTCATGATAGATCTTTTTTTAAAATATTCCAGCGATCGTCATG
Organism: Thalassophryne amazonica; assembly: GCF_902500255.1. Classification (NCBI taxonomy): domain Eukaryota; kingdom Metazoa; phylum Chordata; class Actinopteri; order Batrachoidiformes; family Batrachoididae; genus Thalassophryne; species Thalassophryne amazonica. Next base: position 13,719,076 of record NC_047113.1, on the reverse strand, counting down.
ACAATTTTCTTGGAAAATGTACAAATGTAATGTACAAAAACTCATACATATTCCATAAATTCATCAGCCGGCACCAGACAGTGATGATATCACAAAAACTAAATAAATAAAGAAATAAATATAAATAATGTTGTACTTAGTATTACTGTTATTCTAACCCGAGCCTTAACCAAATCGCAAATGTTTGTTTCTAAACATTCAATGCATGGGAAAATTCATAAGAATACGCATGAAACATTGCACATTATTTTTCACAAGATATCATAAAAATGCATCATGACAGTGTGAGTTTTACTTTCTTGAGGTATATTGAAATTTTCAGATGAATCATATTTTTAAACTTGATATTGATGAGTGATATTGATTGTTGAACTTTGAATTATGAAAGTCTATGTGTTAGGCAAGGAAAAACAGCGTTATTGAAGCTTTTAAGAATGTTAAATAGAAAAGAAAAAATCATAACAGAGAGATGGTAAAAGGTTTTCATGATGGTTTTATTGTTAATTTAACAAAGAGAGAGGGACCTGTGCAAAACTCTTTGTATTTTTTTTTAAATATGACCGAAAGGCGTGATAGTATTTTATATTCTAAGAACCACCAATATATGAGTGGTAAGATATGAAAAGAATAAAAAATTAACTTCAGGAATGTATGACAAGAATAAATTACTTTCTATGTTCCTGTGATGGGTTTGATTGGATTGAACCACCTTCCATTTGTAGCTCAACTCTGGTTTATGACATATTAACATCTCCTTTCAGGCACTGTAAAATAAGAATACTGAACTATAACCATAAAAAGAATCTGCAAAAAGAATGATTTGACTGCATTCAAGACGTGTTTTTCTTCCACAGCATGGATTGCGATGGGGCTTTTAGACAGATCCCTGCTGCTTTTTAATATCTTGTGTGATCTATTTGTGTCCTAAGCTTCTAATAGCTAGAAGAAATCAGGAAAACACAGCAGGGTGCTGCTCGCATAATGGATTGGTTATTTTATTCATTTTTCTCTCCCCAAACAGAATGGATTGGAAACTCTTCTTTCCCTCCTTCATGTTTGTCTTAGTTTTGCTTCATGGGAAAGCAGTAGTTTCTTTTAAGTAGCTGCCTAAATCAGTTTGGCAGCACAGTTGGTCACAGCCGTGTGATTTTGTTACTTTAGTCAAGGACAGGACACACAAGTCTCACGTCTGATAGAGTTTCAGGAGCCTCATACTCACCATCGAGCAGGTATCTCACTGGCTTAGCTGGCCTGGTGAGAGTGATTTTGAAAATGGCAAAACTGTGTTCTCCATTTCACAGTCACAGCTCTGGCACAGTTGTGATAACTGTACCCTAAACCTGACTTACTATGCTCGACTTTCAGTCTCTCTTGCAGTTGCCTGATTTTTTTTTATTTATTTTTTTTTTTTCTGGGGTGGTGGGGGATTGGGGCGGGGTGGGAGGGGGCACATATTTTCTCACAGCGCATATGTGCACATTCTCTTCCTGCCGTTTCGCTCCGACTTGCTTTTAAGTGTGGAAGAGAAGAGAGAAAACAAGCACAAGCAATTTTCAACATTTTTGCAACAATCAGCCTCCTAATGCTGGAGTAATTGGTGATAAACTCTCAAGGAAAAAAAAAATCCACAAGTTAGCACTTGTTTTTTTGGCGGGGGGGGGGGGGGGGGGGAGGGAGGGGTGAAGTGTTTTTTTTTTAATGCAAATTCTTTCATTATAGATGAAAAGAGAAAACTGACAGGTAACTGCTTCCTGCATTTACAGCATTCTTGATCATCCACAGGGACCAAACAGATCTCTGTGGCGAATACTAAAAGCTGTAATGTTGGGCGATGTTGCATAAATGTTTCAGAATCGCGGTGCGTGGTTATTGGCTCGAACAAGCCTCAGCGGACCAATTTACCCAGGCCTGTAATGGCATCCCTAATGCCTCAGTCGACATGAAAATAAACAAGTCTATAAAAAGGAATATTAAATGCACTATATTGTTGCTTATTTCCGAAAGAAACAAATTGATCTTTTTATGACGTTCAATCTAAACACAAAGGCAACAGCCATTTTTATGGCACTCACTGTACAGTTGGGTTTAAGGTATCTTGAATTTCATGAGAAACATATCAAATCACTGGTTCAGAGTGCATGTGGACACAAATGCGCCTGTGCGGTCTGTGGCTTAGCTGTGAAGTTTGACTGATGCCCTGTTCCAGTAGGTTAAGGAGGGCTTTGGCTCAGCGATGCTGATCCATCTGGAATGTGTGCAGGGTTTCAGCATCATCCCTGGACTACACTTGCAGTAACAACAACAACAACCAACAGCTCATTGCCACAGACTGTAGTCAATTCAGACCTTCGGCATTACAGCTCTCATGCAGTTGTAATGGTTGCTGACCCATTATACCTCTAAAAGTTTGTGCACGGACCACATGTAATCCCGTGACAGATTGGGGCTCTCGCCTTAGTCATGGTACTGTCAACACACAGGCACAAAGATAAGATATATTATTATTTCTATCTATATTTTCCTATGCTGCTGTAATGCTGATCCTTTTCAATCTGCTGGCAGAGACTTGGGCGCCAATCCAAACAGCATATGTAGTCTGGTTTTCAGGCCATCTTATCACAAAGCTCAAGCTTGATGTGACCTCCTACTCACACTCTGAGAGCCAAAGAGGATCAGTGCTCCGATCCACTCAGATTACCACCCTCTGTCTCTCCCTCACTCTCTCTATTCTTTCATGACGAAAGGTTACCCTTTCCAGAAGTTACATTTTGAATAAAGCAAACAGCACTACAGGAAGGCGCAGGCAGACACAGCTGTGTGTGTGTGTGTGTGTGTGTGTGTGTGTGTGTGTGTGTGTGTGGGGGGGGGGGGGGGGGGGGTTAACATTTGAAGGGTGCTATAATGTCAGTTCACTGATGCCTTGGTGGTTCCCAGTCATCCATGGCTGCCAACTTCACTAACATCAGCTCTCCTCCACAGTAATGGGCAGCCTGCTTTTTGTGGAGCTTTTAATAGGGCAGCTAGTCTGTGTGTGTGTGTGTGTCTCTCAGAAAGAGAGAAAGAGTGGATCAGATGAGAGACCAAAGACAGAAAGAGAAGAGGAGCATGTTCAGCATCAATGGAACTTTATGTCTTTGTGAAGGGAAACACCAGCTTGCTGTTCTGATTGTGTGAGATTGTCTTGATGTTATCATTTACGTGTCTTATCAATGGTAACCAAAAATACATAATCAGTTGGTTTGGGCGGTATTACTCTGAATCAGTATCATAATAATTTTAATCTTTACTTCAGTTATAATTAATGAATGGGTGGGCTTGCCACGGAGCCCAATCAGGCACAGTCCGAAAAGGCAACATGGACCTTTCATCTCCACCGTGTGGGCTCACCACCCGCAGGTGGAACCGCTGGTGTCGGGTGCACTGTTACATGGGTGGCAGTGAAAGTCAAGGGCCTCAGCCTGCCAGATCCGGGCGGCAGGTGCTAGCTCTGGGGATGTGGAATGTCACCTTGTTGTGGGGGAAGGAGCCGGAGTTGTGCGGGAGGTGGAGCGACACCAGTTATATCTAGAGGGCCTCACCTCCATGCACACCTCGGCTCCGGAACCACTCTCCTTGATAGGGGTTGGACCTTATTCTTCTCTGGAGTTGCCCAGGGTGTGAGGCGCCAGGTGGGTTTGGGGATACTCACGAGTCCCCAGTGCTACATTGTAGTTTACCCCGGTAGAAGAGAGGGTCTCCTCCCTGCGCCTTTGGGTGGTGGTGGGGGGGAAACTCTGACTGTTGTTTGTGCATATGCACCGAACAGCACTATTCTGCCTTCTTGGAGTCCCTGAGTGGAGTCCTGTATGGGACTCTGGTGGGGGACTCTATTGTTCTGCTGGGGGACTTCAATGCACACATGGGCAATGACAGAGACACTATTATCCCCGATCTAAACCTGAATGGTCATTTGTTATTGGACTTCTGTGCGAGTCACGGACTGTCCATAACAAACACCATGTTTGAACATAAGGATGCTCATAAGTATACTTGGTACCAGAGCACAGTAGGCTGAAGATTGGTGATCGATTTTGTGATTGTATCATCTGACTTGAGGCCACATGCTCTGGACACTCAGGTGAAGAGAGGGGCAGAGCTGTCAACTGATCACCATCTGGAGGTGAGTTGGATCAGAGGATGGAGGAAGACTTTGGACAGACCTGGTAAGCCCAAACGGATAGTGCAGGTGAACTGGGAACATCTGGAGGAGCCCACTGTCTGACAGATCTCACACCTCCTGTGGAGCTTTTCTAGTATCTCTGTGGAGGATGGGGGCATTGAACCAGAATTGGCAATGTTCAGAGCTTTCATTTCTGAAGCTGAGCTGTGGCCTGAAGGTCTTAGGTGCCTCAAGGGATGGCAACCCTCGAACACTGTGGTGGACACCAGTGGTCAGGGAAGCTGTCCGACTGAAGGAGTCCTTCCAGGATATGTTATCTCGGAGGACTCCTAAGGCAGTTGCAAGGTACTGACAGGCCCAAAGGGCAGCAGTTTCCACTGTGGGGGAGGCAAAGCAGCGGGTGTGGGAGGAGTTTGGAGCAACCATGGAGAAGAACTTATGGTTGGCACCAAGGTGCTTCTGGCGGACTGTGAGGCACCTTAGGAGGAGAAAACGGGGAACCATCCAAGCTGTCTACAGTAAGGATGCAACTCTGTTGACCTCAACTGAGGATGTAATCCATCACTGGAAAGGAACACTTTGAGGAACTCCTGCATCAGATCAGAGTGCCCTCTACAGTAGGGGCAGAGCTGGAAACTGATGGAGGATTTTTATCAGTTTCCCTGGTGGAAGTCACTGAGGTAGTCAAACAACTCCGCAATGGCAAGGCTCTGGGTGTGGAGGGATTGTCTTGGATGAGACATCTCTTCAACATTGCGTTGAGGTCTGGGACAGTGCCTAAGGAGTGGCAAACTGGGGTGTGGCCCCCATATTTAAAAAGGGGGACCAGAGAGTGTGTGCCAACTACAGGGACATCACACTACTCAGCCTCCCTGGTAAAGTTTACTCCAGCGTGCTGGATAGGAGGGTTTGGCCGATAGTCGAACCTCTGATTGAAGAGGAACAATGTGGGTTCCATCCTGGTTATGGAACACCCGGCCAGCTCTTCACTCTCACATGGATCCTGGAGGATGCCTGGGAGTATGCCCATCCAGTCTATATGTGTTTTGTGGACTTGGAGAAGGCGTATGATTGGGTACCCCAGGAGATACTATGGGAGGTGCTGCGGGAGTATGGAGTGAGGGGTCCCTTCTCAGGGCCATCCAATCTCTGTATTCACAGGTATTAAAGGCACTGCGCTGCGGTGGTTTGAATCATATTTGTCTAATAGATTACAATTTGTTCATGTAAATGGGGAATCTTCTTCACAGACTAAAGTTAATTATGGAGTTCCACAAGGTTCTGTGCTAGGACCAATTTTATTCACTTTATACATGCTTCCCTTAGGCAGTATTATTAGACGGTATTGCTTAAATTTTCATTGTTACACAGATGATACCCAGCTTTATCTATCCATGAAGCCAGAGGACACACACCAATTAGCTAAACTGCAGGATTGTCTTACAGACATAAAGACATGGATGACCTCTAATTTCCTGCTTTTAAACTCAGATAAAACTGAAGTTATTGTACTTGGCCCCACAAATCTTAGAAACATGGTGTCTAACCAGATCCTTACTGTGGATGGCATTACCCTGACCTCTAGTAATACTGTGAGAAATCTTGGAGTCATTTTTGATCAGGATATGTCATTCAAAGCGCATATTAAACAAATATGTAGGACTGCTTTTTTGCATTTACGCAATATCTCTAAAATCAGAAAGGTCTTGTCTCAGAGTGATGCTGAAAAACTAATTCATGCATTTATTTCCTCTAGGCTGGACTATTGTAATTCATTATTATCAGGTTGTCCTAAAAGTTCCCTAAAAAGCCTTCAGTTAATTCAAAATGCTGCAGCTAGAGTACTGACGGGGACTAGAAGGAGAGAGCATATCTCACCCATATTGGCCTCTCTTCATTGGCTTCCTGTTAATTCTAGAATAGAATTTAAAATTATTCTTCTTACTTATAAGGTTTTGAATAATCAGGTCCCATCTTATCTTAGGGACCTCGTAGTACCATATCACCCCAATAGAGCGCTTCGCTCTCAGACTGCAGGCTTACTTGTAGTTCCTAGGGTTTGTAAGAGTAGAATGGGAGGCAGAGCCTTCAGCTTTCAGGCTCCTCTCCTGTGGAACCAGCTCCCAATTCAGATCAGGGAGACAGACACCCTCTCTACTTTTAAGATTAGGCTTAAAACTTTCCTTTTTGCTAAAGCTTATAGTTAGGGCTGGATCAGGTGACCCTGAACCATCCCTTAGTTATGCTGCTATAGACGTAGACTGCTGGGGGGTTCCCATGATGCACTGTTTCTTTCTCTTTTTGCTCTGTATGCACCACTCTGCATTTAATCATTAGTGATCGATCTCTGCTCCCCTCCACAGCATGTCTTTTTCCTGGTTCTCTCCCTCAGCCCCAACCAGTCCCAGCAGAAGACTGCCCCTCCCTGAGCCTGGTTCTGCTGGAGGTTTCTTCCTGTTAAAAGGGAGTTTTTTTCCTTCCCACTGTAGCCAAGTGCTTGCTCACAGGGGGTCGTTTTGACCGTTGGGGTTTTACATAATTATTGTATGGCCTTGCCTTACAATATAAAGTGCCTTGGGGCAACTGTTTGTTGTGATTTGGCACTATATAAAAAAATTGATTGATTGATTGATTGATTGAAAGCGAGAGCTGTGTTCGGGTGCTCGGTAGTAAGTTGGACTAATTTCCTGTGGGGGTTAGCCTCTGCCAATGATGTACCTTGTCACCAATCCTGTTTGTGATATTCATGAACAGGATATCGAGGCGTAGTTGGGTGGAGGAGGGTTTCCAGTTTGGTGGGCTCAGAGTCTCATCACTGCTTTTTGCAGATGATGTGGTCCTGTTGGCTTCATCGGCCGGTGACCTCCAACACTCACTGGATTGGTTTGCAGCCGAATGTGAAGCGGCTGGGATGAGGATCAGCAGCTCTAAATCTGAGGCCATGGTTCTCAGCAGGAAACCAATGGATTGCCTACTACAGGTAGGGAATACGGCCTTGCCCCAAGTGAAGGAGTTCAAGTACAACGTATCTTGTTCACAAGTGAGTTGACAATGGAGCGTGAGATTGGCCGGAAAATTGGCGCAGCAGGGGCGGTGTTGCATTCACTCTACTGTACTGTTATGTCGAAAAGGGACCTGACCCAAAAGGCGAAACTGTCGTTGTACTGGTCAATCTTCATTCCTACTCTCAACTATGGTCACGTCCATCTGGGAGGAGATCCCTGGGAAGATCCAGGACTAGGTGGAGAGATTATATCTCCACACTGGCCTGGGAATGCCTCGGGATCCCCCAGTCAGACGTGGCCAATGTGGCACGAGAAAGGGAAGTCTGGGGATGAGTGAGTGACACTTTTAAGTTTGAGATCTGTTTCCTAAAAGAAAAAAAAAAAGAATGTATTCCTCTCACAAATTGTGGAGAATGTTAGTACTTAACCAGTAGTATTCTTCTATCCACTTCTGGGGTGATCAGCACCACGGAGAGCTCCTGTGAAATGCTGTGCTTTTTAAACTGCTGCTTCAGGATTGCTGGGTAAATTGAGGCATTTCTTAAGCTTTATATCATACATTGCCTGTGGGGATCAATGGGCTGTAGATGTGGTAGTGTTTATAAAATAGGTAGCTGACATTTTTCAAGGATGGTAATAAATTATACAAAGTTTCTCTGATGAATTGGAGTGCCGTGTGAGTCCAGAATATTTTTAAAACCTTAGACCTCAACAGTTTATAAAAGTTTTATTTCCTCTTAATTATGTTGTAATGTATTTATGAATTGTTTCAGTTCTTGTTATCATATACACATTATTATTATTATTATTATTATTGTTGTTGTTGTTATTGCTATTCTATTTTGTCATTTTATTTTTAAATGGACCACAACAGTAGGATGTGTTTTCACTTTCTTGTGTCATCCATGTATTTTTAATATATTAACAATTATATTATGTAATGACAGTGAACTTACTAAATAAATTCACCCCCCCCCCCCCCCCCCACACACACACACACACGCATGCACACTTTTAATATATAGATGATTTACCACCCCCTGCTGGAATGATGTGTGAGTCCACAATGTAATTATCATCCATTGTTCAGCATAAACTGTGCAGAAGAACAAAAACCAAGACAGAGCTTTTATCTTTTCTTAATTTGGCTCCAACCAGGTGTTGTATTTTTACACACTCACGTATAGAGACAGTGGTGGAAGACATCAAACGCACAACACTTCACACTCATGGTAATGGAAACATGACACTTAACTAAACTTACTAAACCAATTGAACTACAAAAACACAATATATCAATAACACTAACATTTTTAAACTATTAACCACAATAACAAGATTTAAAACCCAAAACCTTGAACTCCCATGGTGCATAGCAACATAACATCCATTGTTCACTGTTGTTAGCTAATATCCCTAGTTTCTCCAAAAATATTAGTCCTATCAACTTTCCATTTTCGCAGCATTCATCCTTGACCCAAAATACATAGGCATACCAAACAACAACTGCCAGCTCAGCCCAGTTTCTCAGTAATCAAAGCCATATACATGTACATCGAGGCCACTTGGCTATTATAATATAGATTTTGCAAATCAAAGGTCACAGGAAATGATTGTGCTTTTTCTTCTGATAAAAATAAACATATACTGTTCCAGTTACTAAAGTTTAAGCATATTTTGGAAAATTAACTGACACTGTGACTGTTTCTTATTTACCAAACTTTTTCAAATCTCACCTACGCAACCATTATTGTATAAATTATGGTGGGCTGAATGATCAATGTCTTCCTCCTGGTTTTGACTGAGCACAGGCAAAAGATTTAAAAACAATTGTGACTCAACAGGGTGATACATTTCTACAATTAATTACCAACAGAAGTGCAATAATTTTGTAATCTGCCTTTATCTTCATTTGAAAATATGACACAAGTCCTATCTTCCACCTGGTGCAAATGAGCTTTGTGTGGATGGTTGTTTGTTTATCCCCATATATTATATGTGCATAACACCTTATTGTATGTTTTGTGAAAACATGGCATGCAGATCACACTGTGTGATTTCCTCTGTGCTCAAAATTTCAGTGAGAGCACATATATTGCAATACTACATGAAACACTGTGAATGTGAGGTAATGAGGCACTTTCATGTCAGGCACGGATGGACACCAACAGTGTGTGACAGCTGGTGACAGCCAAACTGTTAACATGCAAATACTTTGCATCTTTATCAACATTTCTGAATGATTCTAAAACTGCAATAACCATGCACCTGTTGTGACCTCATTGTGGTGTAGATGATTACCTGCTGCATGCAATTTGCTGTTATTTGTATGATGTTATTTAAAAAAAAAATACATCAGATTTTGGTGTGTGTGTGTGTGTGTGAGAGAGAGAGAGAGAGAGAGAGAGAGAGAGAGAGAGAGAGAGAGAGAGAGATTGTTAAAATCCATTGTTGTGGTGTACAAAAGCACAATTAAAACAATTATGTCACTCTCCAAATACTTGTGGACTTGATTGTATCACATTACAAAATAGTCGGTCTGTTTTGATAAAAGATGTTAGTTATGAATCTGTGGATGTAAAGAAGTGATTTAATTTTGGTTCAGAGTTCAAAGTCAAATTTAATTTAATAGTGGTTTACCTCTGGCCTCAAAAGGGGATCATTGGGTCACCATTGATCATTGCATGCTCAGCGGTCAAAGTCAAGTCCAGACAAGTCTGGGAACATGCACTGGTGCTACCATGTCCACTCTACTGGGTTTCTGGATGACAAAAACCCAGGCAGAAAACTGTACAATCCCCACTTCTCAAAATTAACAATCTGTTGTCTGCAGCGAGGTCAACCATGGGAAAACCATTGCCATTCTCCAGCCCTGGGCCATGCTGGTATAATAGCTGTAAATAATCAGTTTTATTGAAAGCCTTCTTCAGACAAGTCAGGGGATGGGCACATGAGCATTTCTAAGTCACTGAATATGAAGCAGAAGAGAGAGGAAAGCCACCCAGACAACCCAGAAGAAGTTAGTCTTCTGTGGCTGTGATTAGAGAAATTGTGCATTGTGCATGTCTTGCCTTTTGTATCACCAGTTATACAACTTTATGATGAAGTGGCATAGATGAGGATTTTCTTAAAAAGAAGACCTGCAAGTTCAGCTACAATTTGCCAGAAGTTACAGCTGAGTTGCAAGCCTTGATTTGATGTTTTGGTGAAAGAACATGACTGAGAAGCACTTACAGAGTCATGAGATTTGTGGACAGAGGTATTTGGCAATGCCAATACAGAAGAATAAAAGATCAAGTCTTTTGGAGCGGACTAATATAGTGAAATGTAAATAAAAACGGATATTTAATGTTCATACTGATAGACTTTTTTGTTTTTTGCAAATATCTGCTCATTTTGAAATGGATGCCTACAACATGTTTCAAAAAAGCTGGGACAGTGGAAACAATGCTCAAGAACACCTGTTTGGAACATTCCACAGGTCAGCAGGTTAATTGGAAACAGGTGAGTGTCATGATTGGGTATAAAAGGAGCATCCCCAAAAGGCTCAACCGTTCACAAGCAACAATGGGGCTAGGATCACCACTTTGTGAACAACTGTGTGAAAAAATAGTCCAACAGTTTAAGAACAATGTTTCTCAACATTCAATTGGTCAAGGAATTTAGGGATTCCATCATCTACAGTCCATAATATAATCAGAAGATTGAGAGAATCTGAAGAACTTTCTACACGTAAGCTGCAAGGTCGAAAACCAACATTGAGTGCCCGTGACCTTTGATCCCTCAGGCGGTACTGCATTAAAAACCGACATCATTGTGTAAAGGATCTTACCACGGGGTCAGGAACACTTCAGAAAACCATTGTCACTTAACACAGTTTGTCGCTACATCTACAAGTGCAAGTTAAAACTCTACCATGCAAACCGAAAGCCATACGTCAACAACATCCAGAAACAGCACCACATTCTCTGGGCCAGAGCTCATTTGAAATGGACAGACACAAAGTGGAAAAGTGTGCTGTGGTCTGATGAGTCCACATTTCAAATTGTTTTTGGAAATCATGGACGTCGTGTCCTCTGGACAAAAGAGGAAAAAGACCATCCAGATTCTTATCAGCGCAGAGTTCAAAAGCCAGCATCTGTGATGGTATGGGGGTGTGTTAGTGCCCATGGCATGGGCAACTTACACATCTGCGATGGCACCATCAATGCTGAATGGTACATCCAGGTTTTGGAGCAACACATGCTGCCATCCAAGTAACGTTTTTTCAGGGATGTCCCTGCTTATTTCAGCAAGAGAATGCCAAGCCACATTCTGCACGTGTTACAACAGCATGGCTTTGTAGTAAAAGAGTGCGGGTACTAGACTGGTCTGCCTGCAGTCCAGACCTGTCACCCATTGAAAATGTGTGGTGCATTATGAAGCGCAAAATAAGACAAGAGACCCCGGACTGTTGAACAACTGAAGTCGTACATGAAGCAAGAATGGGAACTAATTCCACTTACAAAGCTTCAATAATTAGTGTCTTCAGTTCCCAAATGCTTATTGAGTGTTGTTAGAAGGAAAGGTGATGTAACACAGTGGTAAACATACCACTGTCCCAGCTTTTTTGAAACGTGTTGCAGGCATCCATTTCAAAATGAGCAAATATTTGCACAAGAACAATAAAGTTTATCAGTTTGAACATTAAATATCTTGTCTTTGTGGTGTATTCAATTGAGTATAGGTTGAAGAGGATTTGCAAATCATTGCATTTTGTTTTTATTTACATTTTACACAACGTCCCAACTTCATTGGAATCGGGTTATTGATTTTGCTGTCGCTGTAAATCCTTTTCAGCCCACCCACCCCTCCGCCCCAACCACTACCTAGCTAAAAATGTATAAAGATCCATTTATTTTACTTTAAAGCTGTGATTCCCACACTGTTTATGAAACCAAATCACAAACTGCATCGTAAAATCACAAACACTAATGTAGTATGTTGGAATTTGACAGCTCGGCAAACTGTTGGAGCACAAACGCTGCTTTAAAAACACCTGTGATCGACACACGCATGGATGCACACAGACAGAGACGCGTTGTGAGAAATTGCACCGCACTCACTTGGCCATTGTTATTTAACTCATCCAGTCATCCTCCCACATTCACAGCAGCAGGGCAGCCAGCCTCTTGACACCGTTCCATTTAGCCCACACTCCTGCCGGAGGATTCAGCTAATAACTCACATAGCCTGAATACAGCCTCGTCGTGAAACAATTACTCTCAAGAAGAATCAGAGGAATCATGGGAAATGGGAGAAAGCGTAACCTTGACAAAGGATAACAATTTAACATCAGTCGAACCCCCATGATGAGATTGATGTCATACCAATATCATCTGAATTTGTTAATGAATCTCTCCACTTAACCAAAGATGCATTACAACACGTAGTCCTAGCTATTCAATCTCTCTCTCTCTCTCTCTCTCTCTCTCTAGTCCAGAGAAGACAGACAAAAAGAAGCGTCCCCAGTGTGTTAGAAATCGAACAGCTCTCCTGATAGAACTAAATTACCTAAAGTAAGGAGACATTTGTGAACCACGTGCAGCTTAATCTGTCTCTCCCATCTAACACGTAATTTACTTGTAATGCTTACACAAAATAACAAAGCAATGGCTATTGATTAGTTTATGACTGGAAAATTAGCCCAAGAGCTGTGAGCACAGTCCCTCTGCTCCATGGGTATTTGTAATGAATGATAAGAAAGATGAATAAAGATCCCGGGGGGAGCAAGTGAGAGACTGTATGCACTGTTTTGTTCTTATCCACATTTTTCACGTTTTTTTTTTTTTTTTTTTAATTCCTAAAGGGTTTAAATGTAACTGTCTTAATGTGTTTCATGTTGTGTACTGTATGTGTGTGAGGTTTGTTGTAGGAGGTATGAGAAGTATATGATAATAAGTTAGACTCTGATCCTCTGTGATCTTAAAGCAAATGGAACTAGAATGGTGCTTCAGGTGCTTGAACAGGTGCCTATTCTCATACACATTTCTTCTTAAACATTGACACTGTGAGATAGGGCATTTTTTTCAACATTGTCATGAATTTCAAGATCCACAAATCTGGCTCGTTCACCAGAGCCACAACAAATGGCATTTGTTCATAGATATTAGAACTACGTATGCCTCATTATTTTTCACAAAGATCTGTGATTTGTGTCTAGAAATTCAAAAATATGTTTAAAAACAGCCCTATCTCGAAATGTTAAGGGCCCCCTCACACATAGTGCGAGTTTGGTCGAAGTGTGCATGAAGCAGGAATCGTATGTAAAATGTGTACATTCATAGCTGCCTCGAACACCTCGTCCACCTGTTGCTACAACTATATGCACACACCAACGGCTGAAAGACAGTGTGTGTGCTGTGAGAGCCCATTGAACCCCCTCACAGCAGGTGTCGGTCAAATTCCAGCTGACGCGCACAAACATCTAACACCCCTCCTGTGGCACTTAGAAAATGTGTGACAGTTTGCACTATCATCACAAAAACAGTCAGCAGAAGATCACTGTCGAGCTGGCTGGGAAATCTGGCTAAGTGCCACCACGAGTGCGGCTTTGCAAAACAGCAACATGCGTGTGGTGCCAGAGTGTCTGCTCCCCCCACACACACGTGCCGTGCATGTGAATCACGAGTAGGGTTCAGTATAAAGAACCGGTTCTTTTTGGGTATCGTTAAGAAATGATTTGATCCACTGACATCAATAGCCTTTTCGCTTAACAATTCCCTTATTGATCTGTCAGAGCGGCCGTTGTTTTTGAGGGTGTTTCTCGAGAAAATGATCATTTTTCTATGTTAAATAAATGGATTGCATTTATATAGCACTTTTCCATCTGCATCAGACGCTCGAAGCACTTTACAAATAATGCCTCATATTCACCCAAATGTGAGGCTGCTGCCATACAAGGTGCTCACTACACACCAGGAGCAATCGGGGATTAAAGACCTTGCCCAAGGACCCTTAGTGATTTTCCAGTCAGGCTGGGATTTGAACCAAGGATCTTCTGGTCTCAAGCCATTAGATCCTTGATGTTCACTGCAGAGCCTGCAGCGGGACTCCACTTTGAAGCTTGAACCAATGAAGAAGTGCTTCGATCTGCTGCTTCGTTGGTTCTTTGATTCACTGCTCTTCAGAAGCGGAAAGTCCGCTTCTTAACCCCTCTCAGAGCCATTAAAATATGTCAATCATAAGTCACTTTGTGTGAATAAAGTCACTAACTGGGACACTTATCTTATTGCACTGAAGAAACAAGAATCGTCCTCCATTCCATTGGCACAGCTCCAAACACTCTGCGACTCTCTGCCGTGGCAGAGTCCGGTCGGAATTATCTTCAAATCGAATTGCCACTTTAAATGAAATGACACCTCTTTCCAAACATTGTACTACAGACAAACTATAATTGACTAAAATGTTTTTTTCCTCCCAAAATCAGATATCCTGCATTCTTTATGAATTACATCATGACGTGCAGCACAGCCAGCTGCAAGAGCTCAGCTCAGATGTACGGAAAGATATTCATGCCAATAATGTATGAAAGTAAATGCTTTGGACTAAAACTACAGAATTTGTTTATTTCTATTTATGTCCAAAGATCAAGGATCCACCATGTCGAGTTTATGTCCAGAGTTTAAGGATCCAGTGACCAATTTCATATTTATTTACTTTAAGACATAATAAAAATGTTGTTGACATAGAAAACCTGTAAAGCCTACTTTTAGTACAGAGAAAATTCACAAGAGGTATCGATAAGGGAATCGATAAGGAATCGGATCGATAAGTGGAATAGATAATGGTATCTATCAATAAAATTTTAGAGTAAATGGATGGCATATCTATGGCACTTTTCCATCTGATGCAGATGTTCAAAGTGCTTTACAATGATGCCTTCCATTCTCCAATTCACACAAAGACTTGCACAACAATGTCAGGCAAGGTGTTCAACTGCACACCAAGAACAACTTGGATTTTGATAATTAACAAGTTGGACTGCATTTTAAGTTCATAAACTAATTACATTTGACTTATGGATAAGTCGATGAACATCACTGTACCTCCTGTCCTTCCTTCAGCAAATGCTCTCATGTAAACCTTATTTTTCAGACTGTTTCTACATAACATTCCAGTGTCAACAGTGCATATCTGTAATACACATCATCTATGCATAGTCAGAACTTTTATTCTCAGCTTTATTCAGTGATTGACAACTGCCCCAGATGTAGCACTCTACTAATTATGGGTGAATTCAGTGTGACCACTGGCACTGACAGGGCTGCCTACGAGGACTACATTGGTCCTCATGAATCTGGTAACTGTGGTGTAAATGGCTGAATGTTACTCAACACTGGTACAAGTTTTCTGTCATGATGTCAACATTGACAGTAGCACTACTGGTATTTTAATACCGGTGGTAGTGCTTAGGAGATGAAGCTTGTTGGATGTAAAATTTTGGGAGAATTCTGCACAACTGTTGGATCTATATAACTGCCTTTTTTTTTATTCTTGAACTACTGCTGTGTCCAGGAGTAAATTTGAAATTACTCTGAACAATCTGGAGATGAAGAAGAAACTGCATTTTTGTGTTCTTGAAGTGACCATTTTGAAAAAGTGCAGCTTAAAATAACATCCTCTGCTTGCTGAAAATATTTGTTTTATTTTTACTTACTGAACCTGAGAATTTCTAAACTAGAATTCAACTCACCTGACATTTGAAGAGGTTTTCTGTTAGGTGGTGCAAAGTGAATACTGGCAGTGCTTCTTTCCAGTCAGTCTTAATTTTCAGAAAGAGTTCAGTTCAGTTGAGTGGGCTGCTCTCTTGGGCATTCTGAGAATTTCTGAAATTGCCAAGAAGCTGCTTAACATCATAGCCGGCCTATACAAAAATACTGGCAGTGCAAAGTGGGGACAGAATCCTTGAGGTTTTCCCAGTGAAGACTCTTGTTCATCAGGGATGTGTTCTGGCTCCTGTGCTGTTCAATGCTTGCATGGACTTTGTGTTGAGTAAGGTTGTGGAGACCAGCTGTTTAGAGTGAACTCCCATTGTATATTTTGGCCCGAATTTGTATCCTGTTTCCAAAACTGAAAAATTGTACAAAATGAATTAAAATATAAGGGTAAATATTCTTCACTTTTATACAGTATGTCCACTTAGGAATGAGTGTAATTGATGCTTAAGTATTGTAGGTTCTTGGTGTGCTACTTCATAAAATCTCTGCCCTATGTTTTTACAAAGCTAAAATGTACATGTTTGCATCTCACAGCTGTCTTCTGTTGAGGAGAGCAACATGCTTTTCATGAGATTTATGTTGCAGAGAATAATCAAAAGGAGGTTTCTTCTCATAGAATAATAAGTCTAACACATCAAAATTTTTTGTGTTTGCTTAAAAATTTCCTGGTCACACAAGATGTTCTGCAATGCTACATTTATCATCACATATTCCCAATATCAGGACCTGATTGGATATCTGATGTTTTGCACCATAAACCTTGCCAGCGGGGTGTCATAAATCAGCAATGGAAGATCACCTTAAGGTGCTCTTTTGGGCGAAGAAAGGTTTAATAACCTTGACTTCACGGACAATGCAGTGATGTTTGCAATTTAAGTGAATACCCTGATGCAGAACTTGAGAAGCTGGCTGAGGAATCACAATGCCTGGGTTTGTCATTGTAGCAAGACTAACATGCAGGCTTTTAATCACTCCCTGGTCTCAGCCATCAGAAATGTATCCATATGTGGCAAAAGTGTTGAACTTGTAGATACATTTGGTTATCTTGACACTGACCTTCATGTCTCTGGATCATCAGTCTTTGACATACAGAGCCCTGGGAAGTGCTTATGTGTTCACTCTTATGGGTTCACTGGACCGATGTGTTTGGTGATGCTGAAATGTTTAGAGGAGAACAAAAAGTACAATACTTTGGTGTCCTGCTGCCCTCTGTCTTACTGTACTATGTGGTTGTGAGGTTTGGGACGCTACCTAGTGACCTAAAGCAATGACTGGATACCTTTTGTACCAGGTCTCTTTACATCTTTACAGGATCATTGGCTAGCCCCTGGGATGATTTTGTGAAAAGCTCATTTTACACAGTCATATCATGACAGCTAAGTTTTCAGGACACCAACATCTGAAGAAGACAAAGCGAGTGCACAGGCATCACCTGGCTGCAGCAGGTCAAGCAGGTCAGTTGTCTGCCTCAGAGGTTGCTATTCAGGACCTAAAGTGGATCTATGATATGGGGTGTATGCTTCCAGACTTGACTTCGTGTCCAGCAAATTATTAGTTTATCATACGATGCATCCAGAAAGTATTCACAGTAGGCCCGTGAATCTCATCACTGACAATGATTCCATATGCACCTCGATACACTACCAGCAATACAATCCATATTGCGATACATGACAATACTGATGATATGATGCGAATGATTCACCCCAAATTTGATGCAATTTGATATGTATTTGATGGCGAATCAATTCCTAATAATGTGATACAATACGATTTGGTGTGATATGATTAGGGATTGGTACTGATAAGATTTTATCTATTGATGTCATTATCAATTCCACTTATCAATCCGATTTTTTCTTGATTCCCCTATCAATATGTCTTGCGAATTTTCTGTGGACTAAAAGTAGGCTTTAGAGGTTTTCTAAGTCAACAACATTTTATTGAGTCTTAAAGTAAATAAATATGGAATTGGTCACTGGATCCTTGATCTCTGGACATAAATAAAATTAATAAAATCTGTACATGGTCACTGGATCTTTGATGTACATGATGGATCCTAGATCTCTGGACAGAAATAGAAATCTGTAGTTTTTGTCAAAAGCATTTCCTTTCAGATATTAACGACAAATGTAACTCCATAGACTCTGAGCTGCACTCTTCAGCTGGCTGCGCTGCACGTCAAGATATAATTCACAAAAAAGTGGAGGATATCTCATTTTGGGAAAAAAATGGTTTTGGTTGGTTGTAGTTTATTGTTTATTATAACATTTGGAAAGCGGTGTCATTTGACTTTAAACAGCGACTCACTCTGAAGTTATTAATTCAGACTGAAATCTGTGTAGCTCTTTGGAGCTGTGCACTTACTCCCACAAAACAATCAATCAATCAATCAATCAATTTTTTTATATAGCGCCAAATCTCAACAAACAGTTGCCCCAAGGCGCTTTATATTGTAAGGCAAGGCCATACAATAATTATGTAAAACCCCAACGGTCAAAACGACCCCCTGTGAGCAAACTTCAATTTACGTACCTGCTGGTGCTCATGCCCAGAGAACCCATCCATCCATCCATTTTCTTCCGCGTTATCCGGAGTTGGGTCGTGGGGGCAGCAGCTCAAGCAAAGCCGCCCAGACCTCCCGATCCACACACACCTCCTCCAGCTCCTCCGGGGGAACCCCAAGGCATTCCCAAGCCAGCCGAGAGATGTAGTCCCTCCAGCGTGTCCTGGGTCTTCCCCGGGGCCTCCTCCCAGTGGGACGTGCCCGGAACACCTCTCCAGCGAGGCGTCCAGGGGACATCCGGAAAAGATGCCCGAGCCACCTCAACTGACTCCTTTCGACATGGAGGAGCAGCGGCTCGCCTCCGAGCTCCTCCTGAGTGACCAGAGAACCATTGTGTTAAACTCCGGTGTGGAACAGAGGGCGATTCTTGTTTCTTGCCTGCAATAAGACAAGAGTCCCAGTTCGTGACTTTAATCCACACAAAGGTGACTCATGACTGACATCTTTAAATGGCTTTGAGATGGGGTAAAGAAGAAATTGCTGACCTGCTGCTGGAAGCGAAGCAGAGAACCAGCGAACAGCGTGTTAAAGTGCTGCTTCGTTGCTTCAGCCCACACAGCAAATGGATCTGGGCCGGATGCAGTCCAACACCCGGTACCAATCCTGAAAACAGATCTGGTCCAGACAATTTTTGCACCCTGGCCCAGATCCGGCACGGCTCCACTTTACAGTTCTGGAACAGATCCGGTCCAGATTTGAACCTGATCTGCAAAAGACCAACCATTTACTGCACGGATCTGGCACTGATCTGGGACAGATGTGGTCCACATCATGGCACCGTGGCAGGAATATGGGGTTAACATAACGATAAGCAAGTTTATCTGCACTCAGCAGAAACTATCCATTAGCGGTTATAAACTCAGGGCTGTGAAAACGCTGCAAATCCGCGGGATGCGTGGATTGCATCATGGGGGGCGGGGTGTGTTATAAGTCCACGGACACTGAGCTGTGTGTTACAGATACAAATCAGTTTCCTCGGATCCATGGAACTTACCCCCGTAAAACTTGCTTGTCGTAAAAAAAAAAAAACGCTTTGTGATAAGCAATTAAAAAACCTCACTGACGATCACGATTACAGAGTAATCCGTGCATCCCGCGGATTCGAGGAGTTTTCAAAGCCCTGAGTTTATAACGCTAATGGATAGTTTCTGCCGAGGCAGATAAAATTGCTTATTGTTATGCTAACACCATGTTCCTGCCACGGTGCCGTGATGCAGACCACATCTGTCCCAGATCCTTGCCAGATCCGTGCCTTAAACGGTTGGTCTTTTGCGGACCCGGTTCAAATCTGGTCCGGATCTGTTCCAGAACTGTAAAGTGGAGCTGTGCCGGATCTGGGCCAGGGTGCAAAAATTGTCTGGACCGGATCCGTTTTCAGGATTGGTACTGGATGTTGGACTACATCCGGCCCGGATCCATTTGCTGTTTGGGAAGCTATTGATGTAAACATTTTTGTTGAGGTAGAAATGAGCTTTCTGGCTTACGTTCGTGGTGCATTCAATGTGCATAAAAAAAAACTCGATGCAAGCAGGCAGCGACTGATCCATCGTGATTTCACCCGTCAATTGAATAGATGCACACTGAATGAATCGATGCATTTGCATTGCGAACATTTGTATCTAAATACCGATTTGTATGAGTTAATCTCTACATGCTAAATTCACAGTGTTGCACTATTTACACATTTTGTGGGTAACATTCATTTTTTTTTTTGTCCTCAAAATTCTACACAAAATACCTCATAATGACAATGTGAAAAAAGTTTATTAAAAATAATACATTTAAAAAACCTCAAAGAAATCACATGTGCATTCACAGCCTTGGCCTTGAAGCTCAACATTGAGCTCAGATGCATCCTGTTTCCGCTGATAATTCCTGAGGTGTTTTTACAGCTTAAATGGAGTCCACCTGTGGTAAATTCAGTTGATTGGACATGATTTGGAAAAGCACACCATATAAGGTCTCACTGTTGACAGTGCATGTCAGAGCACAAACCAAGCATGAAGTCAAAGGAATTCTCTGTAAACCTCAGAGACAGGATTGTCTCAAGGCATAAATCTGAGGAATGGCACAGAAACATTTCTGCTGCTTTGAAGGTCCCAATGAGCATGGAGCCTCCATCAGCTGTAAATGGAAGAAATTTGGATCCGCCTGTCTAAACTGAGCCATCGAGGGGAAAAAAGCTCCAGCATTTGAACTAGGGATGAACGAGTACACCACTATCTGTATCTGTATCTGTTCAACCATCTAAATTTTCTGTATCCATATCTGTACTCATAGTGGGCGGGGCCTAAACCGGAAGTGGGCATGGTTTAACCCGAAATGGCTGGGGCTTAAATCAGTACATTATTTTTTAAGTCTGAAACTGATACGGATTGATCAGAAGTTGCTATATTTATTGTTTATCTGAAAACGATTTACGGAACAGCCTCAAAATTGAGATTCAAATCAATGTTTTTGATCACAAAAGTAAGAGAACTATTTGCAGAACAAGTTTTTTTTTTTTTTTTTTATGAACTCAGAGCATGAATATTCTTAAGTGCATGAATGAATATTTACAGAACAGCCTCAGAATTAAAAGTCAGTGTTTTTGATCACAATAGTAAAGGGACTATTTTACAGAACAAGTTTTTTATAATGCCCTGCAACAGACTGGCATCATGTCCTGGGTGTACCCCGCCTCGCGCTCTATGACTGCTGGGATAGGCTCCAGCTCCCCGTGAGCCTTAATTGGACTAAGCGGTTGAAGATGAGTGAGTGAGTGACTTTTTTATAATCTCAGAACATGAATAGTCTTAAGCGTATGAATGAATAACAGAACAGCCACATAATTGACATTCAATGTAGTAGGAAATTCTGAACTACTAAGTATGCATGAACAAGAGTTGTCATACTCAACAGAGCTTTCTTTTTTTATTTAATGGTCAAACTGTGATTTTTTATTTTTTTCAACTATGTATTTATTTTTACTACCTAACGTTCTTGGCATTTTTTCCACACAAAGTTAAACAATATTAATTAAGGTGTGTGTATGTGTGTGTGTGTCTGTGTATGCATGTGTGTCTGTGTGTGCATGACGGTCTGTCTGTGTGTGCATGTATGTGTGACAGGGAGAATGAGAGGTTGTTCAACTGTCCAATTTATTTTTATGAACTGCAGTGAGAAAGTGTCAGATACTGCATGCAGCCATATACAATAAAAAATATTAATGTAGGCTACTTTGTGTGCTCAGCTATATGTGTGTATGTGTGTAAGTGGTCTGTAAGAATGTTTCTTTTTTAATGAACTGCGTGAACTTGGTGATTCATGCAAACATCCAGTGATGGGAAATAATATGTCAGCCTTGATCACTGTATTCTTCTCAATAGCACCGCGTTCAGTACGAGCAAAGTTTTCCAACTGACTTTATATCACCAACAAAACGAAGAGCAAACAAACGGTTAAAAAATAAATAAATGAATAAAAACCTGACCCAAGTGGAGGCAGTGACCAACGTGACACAAGCCGTTTTCAGCTCTGTCTTGTCAAAAGCACCGCGTATGATACGAAACAAGTTCACCAAGTAACTTTAAATATCAGACAAACTGAAAAAGAGGCGAGCTGAAGAAAACTTAGAGTACTGACAGAGCAATGTGATGCAGATTGAGATGTGTCTGTGTAGAGAGGGGCGGGTGCTGTGTGTGACTGGCCAATCACAGAGCATGAAGACAGTTAGTTAGCCAATGAGAATTTTTCTTCAGCATGAGCACAGATATTGATGAGTTTTATTCGGATCATGCTCACGCTCATCAAAAATGCTTTATCTGTACCGGATACTCGTCTGAAACGAGTATCCAGCTCAACCCTAATTTAAACCTTCCAGAAGAACAACCATTTCTGTTGCAATCCACCAATTAGTCCTGTATGGTATAGCAGCCAGACAGAAGTCAATACTTAGGGCCCCTTCACACATAGTACGAATGTGGTTGAAATGCACCTGAATTGCATATGAAGCAGGAATCGTATGCAGTATGTGTAAAATTGTAGCTGCCTCCAATACAGCTGTTGCTACAACTATTTACATGCACCAATGGCTGAAAGACAGAGTGTGCCCTGTGAGAGTGCATGTCATATTCCAGGTGACACACAAACATCTACACCGTTCGCTTTGCACTTTGAAAATGTGTAGCCATTTGCACTGTCAGCATGCAAACAGTCGACAGACAATCACTTTTGAGCTGGTGATGAAATTTGTCTAAGTGTCCTCAACATTGTGGCATGACAAAGTGTCGTCCCCCCTGCAACGTGTGTGTGTGTTTTGCGCCCCCCTCCCCGCCCCAACATGTGCATGTGTGTGGTTCACACCCCCCGCAGGCAAGGCACCTCTCATCTGACACCTTGGTCTGTGCGCTGAACGGACAGGGGTGTGGCTGGCTGACACATCTCTGGTCCTGGACATCACAGCTGCAGAACACGTACCATGTGTTTTAACAGACATGCATGTGTGTGTACTTACTGTCCTCACGCGGAAATACATAAAAACCTATATCGCTTTTGGGAGGTGCTGGAGAAACGGACCATCAGTTCATGTGGACATGCAGCAGGCAATCTGAATGTCACGTCTGTCTGACAGGACATGCATGTCCTGTGAGCGGCGCGCCGCAGGACTGTATTACAAGCCAACAGTGTGACAAATACATCACTTTCAGTCACATATCAGCAGAAATAGGCCGTAACAAACACCGTTTGATCAGTTATCACTGCGCTTTTTTTGCTCTTTTTTTATGCATTTATCTGCTTGTTAATTTGGGCCATTTCATGCTCCTGTTATAAGACAGTGATTGTAGCACAGTGGTAAAGTTTCTGTCTGGTAATCAGAGCTTTTGTAAATTGCAGGTTTGAATCCCATGAGTGGCATTCATTTTTTAATTAACCAGGGTTATTTAACCGTGGGGTTCTGCATTGCGTCCCCTTTTATTTATTATTGATATCAACCCAGTGATTTTCACTAATTATTCAGCTGGTTTTTATTTTATTGTTCTCAATCAGCAGCACGATGTGGTGCACCACGTTCCAGCTACTCGCATTGTGTTCTTGCTTGCACGACACTGTCGCAGCGTGACTGTTCATCTTTCAGTGGTACAATGACCCTAAGCACACAGCCAAGCCAGTCAAAGGAGTGGCTTCAGGACAGCTTGGTGAATGTCCTTGAGTGGCCCAGCCAGAGCACAGATCTGAATCCAGTTGAACATGTCTGGAAGGATCTGAAAAGAGCTGTGTACCGATGCTTCCCATCCAACCTGATGAAACTTGAGAGGCGCTGTAAAGAGTAATGGGCAAAACTGATAGGTACAACAACCATGTGGCATCATATTCAAGAAGACTTGAGGCTGTAATTGCTGGTGCATCAATAAAGCATTGAGCAATGGCTGTGAATACTTATGTACATGTGATTTCCTAGTTTGTATTTTGAATAAATTTGCAACAATTAAAAAAAAAAATGTCATTATGGGAGTAGAATTTTGAGGAGATAAAAATATTTACTCCATTTCGGAATCAGGCTGTAACACAACAAAATGTGGAAAAAGTGAAGTGCTTTGGATACTTTTTGGATGCATTATGATGATTTGAGGCAAAGGCATCAGGTGTCCTCAGGAACTACTGCAACCTGTTACCACGCGTTACAATTAATGGCATGTGTTGCTGTCAAATTATTGGCAACTATTATGCACGGTCAAGAATAATGTTCTGCGCTGTTGTGCATGGTTCTGTGCTATATCTCATTACTTTCTGTCACATTGTAAATGAGGCGACTTGTCTCCACACACCCGCATAATTATCCATTAGTTGCTGAACAATTCAGATCGCTACAATTTACTCTTCAAAATCCAAAGCAGAAGAACTTTGTGATTATGAATACTTATGTACATGTGATTTCCTAGTTTTGTATTTTGAATAAATTTGCAACAATTAAAAAAATATCATTATGGGAGTAGAATTTTGAGGAGATAAAAATATTTACTCCATTTCAGAATCAGGCTGTAACACAACAAAATGTGGAAAAAGTGAAGTGCTTTGAATAATTTTTGGATGCATTATGATGATTTGAGGCAGAGGCGTCAGGTGTCCTCAGGAATTACTGCAACCTGTTACCACATGTTATGATTAATGGCATGTGTTGCTGTCGAATTATCTGCAACTATTATGTGCGGTCAAGAATAATGTTCTGCGCTATTGCGCACGGGTCCGTGCTATTTCTCATTACTTTCTGTCACATTGTAAATGAGGTGAACTGTCTCCACACACACCCGCATAATCATCCATTAGCTGATGAACAATTCAGATCGCTCCAGTTTGCTCTTCAAAATCCACAGCAGAAGAACTTTGTGATTGCATGCTTAGTTGGGCTCTATGCTATAGAGTGGCGCAGAGAGGAAGAGGAGATGGAGAGCCAGATGTGTGGCTCCACACGGTTCTCATCTTGCGTGTTTTCCCAAACATCAGAGACAGCAGCAGCAGGTAGAACACCTGCAGGAGCGCGCTGATGAGCACTGGAACAAAACTTTTAGCTGACTTGGCGTCACTGTCCTTCTTCAGCATACTGCAGCAATGAAACTGAATGTGGTGCAGCAGGGTTTAATTGTGCGCACGTCGGAGAAGAACGCTGTCACACTCTATTAAGGATCACCACTAATCAAGACGGATCTAAAAGTACAGTTATAAACAAATCTTTTTTATGTGCTAGTGATATTTTCAGTCTGACTCAAAACAATAAAGGTCTAGATTCACAGGCATTATTTCAGCATAATTCCCAGCTGATTCTGTGCACAGTGCCATGCATCATGATAAATCTGCATCTGTTTATGCACGTGCGCTGTACGTATGTATGCATTTGCCTTGTGGGTGAGTTTCTTCTGTGGCTGATGGCCGCTGAATCGAGAGAACTCATTTGAGAAGACACGATTTGAGGAGTGATTGGGGAATTCCTCTAACATCGCACTCCAATAAATCATCACTTTAATCAGCATGAATCTCCTCTTAGCATACTGGTGATGCACACACATAGAAGCACACAATATGATAATGCAGAAAAAAATCAATCCATCATTAAATTAAATTTAAAAAATAATAAAATGCTGTTGTGATAGCATGCGACAGCATCATCACTGAACCAAATACAAAGGTAGCAGGGCTGGCTGCTGTGACAATTTGAAATATTAATGAAGTTATTTTCCCCTATTTAAAATATTCACAATTACTCACAGTGTGAGTGAGTGACCATCCGATGACACACCGGGGTTATTTTGTGCACTTCCGTGACCAGTTTCAAAATATACTGCAAGACTGCCAAAAACAGAGTACTCGTAAGTACTCTGGAATGGAATGGAATGTACAGTAGTGTTCAGAATAATAGTAGTGCTATGTGACTAAAAAGATTAATCCAGGTTTTGAGTATATTTCTTATTGTTACATGGGAAACAAGGTACCAGTAGATTCAGTAGATTCTCACAAATCCAACAAGACCAAGCATTCATGATATGCACACTCTTAAGGCTATGATATTGTGCTATTAGTAAAAATAAAAAAGTAGAAAAGGGGGTGTTCACAATAATAGTAGCATCTGCTGCTGACGCTACAGACTCAAAACTATTATGTTCAAACTGCTTTTTAGCAATCCTGTGAATCACTAAACTACTATTTAGTTGTATAACCACAGTTTTTCATGATTTCTTCACATCTGCGAGGGATTAATTTTGTTGGTTTGGAACCAAGATTTTGCTCATTTACTAGTGTGCTTGGGGTCATTGTCTTGTTGAAACACCCATTTCAAGGGCATGTCCTCTTCAGCATAAGATAACATGACTTCTTCAAGTATTTTGCCATATCCAAACTGATCCATGATACCTGGTATGTGATATATAGGCCCAACACCATAGTAGGAGAAACAAGCCCATATCATGATGCTTGCACCACCATGCTTCACTGTCTTCACTGTGAACTGTGGCTTGTATTCAGAGTTTGGGGGTCGTCTCACAAACTGTCTGCG
Organism: Thalassophryne amazonica; assembly: GCF_902500255.1. NCBI lineage: Eukaryota > Metazoa > Chordata > Actinopteri > Batrachoidiformes > Batrachoididae > Thalassophryne > Thalassophryne amazonica. The sequence goes on along the minus strand of NC_047113.1, from coordinate 13,692,561 downwards.
GCCCTTGGACACAAAAAGAACAGTTTTACTCTCATCAGTCCACAAAATATTCCTCCATTTCTCTTTAGGCCAGTTGATGTGTTCTTTGGCAAATTGTAACCTCTTCTGCACGTCTTTTATTTAACAGAGGGACTTTGTGGGGGATGTTGCAAATAAATTAGCTTCACACAGGCATCTTCTAACTGTCACAGCACTTACAGGTAACTCCAGACTGTGATCATCCTGGAGCTGATCAGTGGGTGAGCCTTTGCCATTCTGGTTATTCTTCTATCCATTTTGATGGTGGTTTTCTGTTTTCTTCCATGCGTCTCTGGTTTTTTTTTGTCCATTTTAAAGCATTGGAGATGATTGTAGATGAACAGCCTATAATTTTTTGCACCTGCGTATAAGTTTTCCCCTCTCCAATCAACTTTTTAATCAAACTACGCTCTTCTTCTGAACAATGTCTTGAACGTCCCATTTTCCTCAGGCTTTCAAAGAGAAAAGCATGTTCAACAGGTGCTGGCTTCATCCTTACATAGGGGACACCTGATTCACACCTGTTTGTTCCACAAAATTGATGAACTCACTGACTGAATGCTACACTACTATTATTGTGAACACCCCCTTTTCTACTTTTTTCCTAATAGCCCAATTTCATAGCCTTAAGAGTGTGCATATCATGAATACTTGGTCTTGTTGGATTTGTGAGAATCTACTGAATCTACTGGTACCTTGTTTCCCATGTAACAATAAGAAATATACTCAAAACCTGGATTAATCTTTTTAGTCACATAGAACTACTATTATTCTGAACACTACTTCAACTGCCAATGTTAAGAAGGGAGCCGCAGGTTAATTGCAAAGTTTCCACAAATGTGATGCCATGTTATAATGACTCATTTTTAAGCTATAACTGTTAATTTTGATGCAGTCATGGTAAAAGCAGCAGCTGCTCTCCACTGTGGAAAGACGTAGTGCATGTGCAGGTATATCATGAATGCAGAGGCTCAGTTTTCTGCAGGATTATGCAGTAAGTGTTGTCTTCAATATAACGTGAAAATTGTAAGAAATACATCTGTGCGATCAGGCAGCCTGAAACAGTGGAGAGGTCTGTGTGCACATTCACGGTGAGGGCTACAGTGCACCTGGAATGTATTCACAGCACTTCACATTTTGTTACGTTACAGCCTTTTTAAATTAGATAGAATTTTATTAATCCCTTGGGATTAATTTTTTTCTTAAAATTCTACACACAATACCCCATACTGACAGTGAAAAAAGGTTTATTTTTTGTTGAGAGTTTTGCTAATTTATTGAAAATAAAAAAATCTAACAAATCACATTCACAAAAGTATTCACAGCCTTTGCCATGAACCTCCACTAATCATCCTTGAGATGTTTCTACAGCTTAATTGGAGTAACCTGGGGTAACTTCAGTTGATTGGACATGATTTGGAAAGCCACACACCTGTCTACATCCTCCAAGACAAGATTGTCTCAAGGCACAAATCTAGGGAAGGGTTCAGAAACATTTCTGCTGCTTTGAAGGTCCCAATGAGCACAGTGGCCTCCATCGTACATAAATCAAAGATATTCTGATCCACCAGAACTCTTCTTAGAGCTGGCTGCCCTTAGTCAGAGAGGTGACCAAAACTTCATGGTCACTCTGTAAGAACGCCAGCATTCCTCTATGGAGAGAAGAAAACCTTCCAGAAGGACAGCCATCTCTGCAGCAATGCGACAATCAGGCCCGTATGGCAGAGTCGTCAGACGGAAGCCACTCCTTAATAAAAACACAAATGGCACCCCACATGGAGTTTGCCAGAAGGCACCTGAAGGACTCTTGGACCATGAGAAACAGAATTCTCCTGTGTGATGGTACAAAGATGGAACTCTTTGGCATGAATGCTAGTTGTTTTGTTTGGAGAAAACCAGGCACCATCCCTACAGTGAAGCATGGTGGTGGCAGCATGATGCTGTTGTGATGTTTTTCAGTGGCATGATGTCAGACTGGTCAGGACTGAGTGAAAGATGAAGGCAGTAATGTACAGAGACATCCTAGATTGAAACCTGCTCCAGAGCGCTCTTGAATGACACTGGGATTTCAGCAGTACAATGACCCTAAGCACACAGCCAAGACATCAAAGATTTTGCTTCAGGACAATTCGCTGAATATCCATAACTGGCCCAGCCAGAGCTCAGACCCAAATCCATCTCTGGTGATATCTGAAAATGGTTGTCAACCAATGTTCCCCGCTCCAACCTGATGGAGCTTGAGAGGTGCTACAAAGAGGAATGAGCAAAATTGCCAACAGATAGGTGCGCCAAGTTTGTGGCATCATATTCAAGAAGTCTTGAGGCTGTAATTGTTCCCAATGGTGCATCCAAAGTATTGAGCAAAGGCTGTGAACACTTATGTACATGTGATTTCTTTTTTCTTTATTATTATTATTATTATTATTATTATTATTAATACATTTGCAAAAAAAAATCTATTTTGGAATAAGGCTGTAACATTACAAAATGTAGAAAAGGTGAAGCGATGTGAATACTTTCCAGATGTACTGGAAATTGTGGGTAGAAAAGCGTGCTGCTCTATTAGACAGCAGACACCGCACACATCCAGATCAAAATCCGGCACACTCTCTTAAGGTAAAATCAAAGTAACAAAGCCTGCCAGTGTCACTGGCAAGAACAAAATACAAAAGGAATAAAACTGAACACTCATCCACTTGTAGAATAATTTCCAAGACTGAATATTTAAAGTACACACTATCAAAGAAGTCGTTGTGCGCTGATCACGCGCAATCACCAGCCGGAGAATAATGTCCAGGTCCACTCTGTCAAAATCTGTCCCGACTGGCACCGTCACATGCGGAAGGTGTGCTATCACCAGCCTAAGGATGTAAATATGTAAATTGTTGTTGTTGTAATTTTAGTTTTTTTTTTAAAAAATCACTGTCAGCAAACATTTAAACATTTCCTCACTTATTTATAGCTTGAAATGTCTTGCTAGTTTGGTCAATAGTAAAAGTAAATCAATCAGGCTGTTCAATTTATAAGATACAAAAAGAAGAATGTTTATGTTGAGGAAGCTGTAACCCATGGAAGTTTTATTTGCCTTTTCTGAAAAAAAAAAATGAAACCAAATTGTTAGTTCTGTGTAGAACTTGTAATAGAACTTGTAACCTGTAATATTTTAAAAATTGTGATGGCAGAAGCAAGGTTATTATTATTATTATTATTATTATTATTATTATTATTTATTTTTCTCAACCACAAAAGAAAGAACTATTTTAGAAGATGATTTGGTATTTTTATGCACTCACATGCTAAATGATACTCAAACTCTAAATGAAAGTGGGTCACTGTTTCAAAGATCCTGCCAAACTAAATGGAAGTATAACTTCAGGAAATAGTTCTCAATTTCAAAGCATTTCCTTTGCTGTTTCTTTGCTATTTTTAGGTATTTGAAACTGCAAATGAAAGAACTGCTTCAGAAAAATGTCTTGAAAACCATAAAATGCAAAATGAAAAAATTGTTTTGTAAAATTATTTTCTGTTTGTATATAAAGTATATATTCTGTCTACTATGGTTGTTAAAAAATCAGTACTTTGATACTACAAATTGGCATCAGATTAGATATTCAGTTGCAACCGAAATGATATTACCTATGTTGTGTTATACAGAAAGAGCAAAAGGTTTAGTTACGTATTGAAATATTTTGTCTGTTGGCAAATTTGTCAGTCTCCCATGGAGTTGGGGTGCTAATGGACAAATGATGTCACATTTGCATTTGAGTCCTGCCCTAAGCAGATTTTTCTTTTTTTTTTTTTTTGTCCCTGTTTAGAGACAAATATGTTGTATTTGCACAGAGTTTGGTGCTCTGAAAGCATGACATCATATTTTCTCACTCAAACAACTCCACAGAGAGAGAGAGAGAGGGAGAGAGAGAGAGAGAGAGAGCACATGCTATCTATTTCTTTAAGACATGGGGCTGTTGTTACTGTGTAGGTCCTTCATCCACTGGGCTTTTAGCCAATCAGAATGCCAGATTTAACCATTGGACATCTGCTGGAAAGACAAGTCATGCAGGGGACAAAATGGGAAACAAATGTTCAGGCAGCAGGAAAGACCTCTGCTCAGTTTTGAACATGCACAAAACCTTCTGATGAACTTGGTGGATTTCAGGTGACAAGGAACATATTTTACTGATGGGAAAATGGCTTTTGTCCTTTTGTATTTTTTTTTTTTTTTTTTGTAATTTGTATCCTTGATGATACAAAAATGATTCAAACCAAAAGAGATGTTCATAATCATGTTGTCTCCCTTTTGTTTGCTCATCCTTACTGCTCATCAGTGAGTGTTTCTATCCCTGTTTCTTCAGCAGGCAGAGTCAGTGTGCTCTATCTGTGCACAAAAAAATGTGAAGGAGCACTAGAGTGGACAGCCTGCATCATTTCATTTGAAACATTTGGAAAAATAAATGGAATTTCTTTACTTAATGTTCTCTTCCAAACTAGGAACCAAAATGCCAAAGCATACCATTCCATGTTTGTGTTGAATCACTGTCTCTGTATTGTTTCAGAACATACTGCATGTGCATTTTGTGAAACAAGCCCGTTTATTACAAAGTTGATGTTTTATATGACCTGGTGTAACATTTACAACCCCATCTCAAACCATTTTGTGATGGCCTTATGAAAAGTAAATTAATTTACGGTTTGTGATACAGTTATGAAAATTTGGCCGTTTTCATAACAGAAGCACAAATTCATTTTGTGATGAGAGCATGAAATGTGTGGTAAGGCAGGGGCTTGAGGGTTATGGCTACGGTTAGGGGAAGGGTTAGGTTAGGGTTAGTGGAAGAAGTAGGGTTAGAAATAGTAACATTTAAAAAAAAAATCACAAAAATGTGATGTATAGACTGGTGCTTGATGACATGCCACAATTTGTGCAAAATTGAGAAAATGTTGAAGGCAGTCTGGCGTGAGTTCATAGTAAAAAACGCACTGCAGAGTAAATTCATCCAATGCTAATGACATGAGCTGCAATCTAATTAAAAACCTTTCAATGGAAAAAGAAAGTTTCCTTTTACACTCTGTGTAAATGGAGTCTCAGTGCTAAAATGCCTGAAGCAGCTCACTGCTTCTCATGGATTTTTTTTTTTTTTTTTAATATTTATTTCATTCATTTAAAAGAAAAAAACAGAAAAGCAGAAATAACAAAACATTACAAAACATTGAATGAAAAGGAGCAGATTGGAAGAACAAGTCTTATATATTCTGCCCCTTTTTTACAATACAATCTTGCAAAGCATCATTAATTGACATTATTTAACAGATTACATTTCTATGACTTTGTCACATGCCACCAATGTATTTCATAATTTTAACCATTATTAAAAAGACTACATCCCTAACAGATTTTAACAGATACATTTTAAACTTCAAAAATTCTAAACACTATTAACAGATTACAATTTTGGCTTTGTCACAGCCCACTGACTTATTTCATAGTTTTATATTTACGAAATACATTAAGTTTAATATGTTTTTTTAAATAATTTAAGTGACCTTGATTCTTTGATTTCTTTGTTGAGGTTGTTCCATAATTTTACACCACTCACTGCAATACTCCGTTGCTTTATCTTGGTTCTGAATCTTGGTTTTTTAAAGACTTCTATGCCCTTCAAATTATAACTACTTACTCTTTTTTCAAACATATTTTGAATGTTTATTGGTAAGGTATTGTTATTCGCTTGGTACATTGTTTGTAATAATTTCAAATCAACTAAATCATGAAATTTAAGTACCCTATACTTAATGAACAATGGACTAGATGGAACTCTAAAATGACTGTTGCTAATCACTTTTAAAGCTCTTTTCTGCAAAATAAATAAAGGTTGTGTATACGTTGTACATGTTGATCCCCAGATTTCTACACAATAAGTCAAATATGGAACAATCAATGAATTGCACAATGTTAATAATCCATAACTATTAATGAATATTTAACTTTATGCAAAACAGCAATGGCTTTTGCTAGCTTTCCTTTTATGTAATTTATGTGTGACTTCTATGTGAAATCTTCATCAATCATAACTCCTAAAAATTTTGTTTCTTTTACCCTTTGAATGTCCATTCCATCTATTTTTAATGACACATCACTTTTTTTTACTCTGTCATTAAACAATATGAAATTTGTTTTATAAAGATTAAGTGACAATCTGTTTATATCAAACCAATATTTAACTTTTTCCAACTCTGTACAGTATTTATCACTTGTGCTACTTCCTGTATATCTGATCCAGAGTAAAATAATGTTGTATCGTCAGCAAATAAAATGCTACCAAGTACATTAGATACATTCACAAAATCATTAATATACAAAATAAACTGTTTGGGTCCAAGTACCGACCCTTGTGGTACTCCACAAATAATATTACACAATTCTGATTTAGTATTATTTATCTGAACAAACTGTTTTCTATTTTCTAAGTAGCTTTTTACCCACTGATGTGCAATCCCTCTTATTCCATATTGGTGTAACTTGTGAAGCAATCTTGAATGATCGATAACATCAAAAGCTTTTTTTCAGGTCAATAAAAACACTTACAAAATAATCCTTATTATCTATTGCTGTTGATATTTTCTCTGTTAATTCCATAATTGCCATAGCCGTCGAATGTTTTGTTCTGAATCCATACTGAGCATTATTTAAAATATGATGTTTCTCAATGAATTTATCCAACCTTGTCACAAAAACTTTTTCCATAATTTTAGAAAACTGTGGAAGCAATGACACTGGCCTGTAATTTGAAATGTTATGTTTGTCTCCATTTTTATATAATGGGACTACCTTGGCAATTTTCATTTTGTCTGGAAAAATTTCTGTTGACAGAGACAGCTTACAAATGTAAGTGAATGGTTCAATAACAGTTTCTATTATACTTTTTACAGTCATCATGTCTAAATCTTCATAGTCAGTTGATCTTTTGCTTACACAGTTACACAGATTAAAGCTACTGTGTATACATTTTTGACCATGGCAGCAAATGCTATATCTATCCAATATTAATGTGTTTTAAACATTTTAAACATTATTTGTGACTTATGTATAACATCAAAAGACATGAAATATAACATAAAATAGTTAAATATGAAGTCTGCATCATATTTAGCTTAAATGGACTTGGCTCAAGCTATATCTCTTACAATAGTTAAAAAAAAAATTACACATCACGAATAATTTAATTTTTATTCTGTTTCACTTTAACAAATTTCCAGCCAATTATGAACGTACAATAAGAATAACTAGACCCAGCACCTGTTTCATTTAAAAAAGACCTACGCTCCTACAGCATCATGTAAAAGGAATACCAGTATTCATAGTTTTGCTTTTGTTTATGCTGCCTTTTCCAATTCTAACATGAGATAATCTTGGACACACTTTGCTTTCATGGCATTGCCCACCTCCTTGCATAGCACACTGTAACACACTTGAGTAGCTCTTGAAATTAGCAGCTCTATATACTGAATTTACAATTGGAAATTGATTTTTGAATCGAAAATCATGTGAACTTAATATGGATTTTGAATCGAATTGTGGCCCCATGAATCTGAATATAATCCAATCATAAGATACTCAAAGATTCACACCCCTAACACACACACACACACACACACACACACACACACACACACACACACACACACACACACACACACACACACACACACACACACACACACACACACACACACACACACACACGCTGACCGACTGCTCTCATTTTAGTTCAAAGCAGATAAAGAACCAATCATAGCACCTTGGTTGTAGTGAAGTAAAATACAGTTATGACACAACATTATTGTTGCTAAAAATAAAAGTTTGTCAAAGAGGAAAAGAAAAGTGACAGAGCATTGTTAGGTAAATACTTGAATGGGTGACCTTGTGGGAAGGCCAGGATCTGTGTATGTTTGTACAGGTTTAAGTAGAGTTCCATCAAGAAGGGCATCCCAAGACAAATCCCAACATGGTGACACTGAAAAACTGGGGACAGCTGAAAATTAATAAATTTTCATATATGTACATAAATATCTTAGTTATAATACTGTACAGTGGAACCTCAGTTTTAGAACTTAATTGGTTCCTAAATGTTGTTCTTAAACCAAAACCAGTTTTCCATAATGGATTCATCTGTTCCTTTTTAATAGCATTTCATGCATGAGAGGCAGACAAAATACAAAGAATATGCATAGCATCTTATGCAGAATACTGTACAGTAATTATAATAAAATAGACAATTCAATTTCATCTAGAAGAGACTTGATGGCATACATGGATGGTGAAGGGGGTGAATGTTACTGTCCATTAGGGTGTTTCACCGTACAACAAGCCAGATTATTCCAGGTGTTTGTCATAATAGACTTGTAGAGCACAAACGTCCTAACTCTGTTGCAGTGAAACTCTGGTCAGATTTAATGTTGTATTCTTTTAGCAGATGTTGGTAGCTTCACCCGTTAGCTTAACTTAATGTATGATTACTGGAAAAATATGTGGTTCATAACCTTAATACCCCCATCACACATACACAGAATGAGGCTGAATGGCGTTAGAATGATGATTCGGCCAACATCCGAAAAGTGTCCAGTTGCAGACCGAAAGCACCGTGCACTACTGCGCACATGCCACCGCAAATCTAAACAACTGAACTGCTTATTCAAAAAGTTTTTCCTTTTGCATCCATTCCCTTTGTGTCCCTTTGTGACCCAAGGTTTATCAATTTTTTTGCTTTTTACCAATTTTTGACACAAATGGGCGATGTATAGCATACAAATTGGAAATAATACAGATAAATAGAGGTGTAACCTCTATTGATCTCTATTACCTTGGGTTCTTGTTTCTATAGAGAAAAAAAGTAATTTCAGTCTCTAAATGTGTGCATTAAAATCTATATCTACCATCACACATAAATTATGAAGTACAAGGTCTGTCCGAAAAGTAATGGACCTTTTTATTTTTTCAAAAACTATATGGATTTGAATCACATGTGATTGCATCAGCCAAGCTTGAACCTTCATGCGCATGCATGAGTTTTTTCACGCCTGTCAGTTGCGTCATTCGCCTGTGGGCAGGCTTTGAGTGAGCACTGGTCCAGCCCCCTCGTCAGATTTTCATTGTCAGGGAAATGGCTGAGCGACTGCCGCTTTGCTCCATGAACATTTTTTCAGAAACTGTGTGAGACAGCCAGGTGGAAACCATTCGGAAAATTCAGATGGCTTTCAGTGAAGATTCTATCTGTGTCACACAGATTAAGGAGGATTACAACCAGATTAAAGACGGCCCTCTGCGGCGGAGGGTGCGCCGCGCTTCGAGCAGCCATCGACAGGCTGAAACGACCAGATCATTTCCAAAGTGAAGGCTGTGTTGATCCGGGACATAGTGTGACTACCAGAGAAATCGCAAAAAATGAAATGGCATCGCAGAAATGGCAAGAGAGCTGGACATCAGCACTTTTGTGGCACATTCCACTGTTACAGGAGATTTTGTAATGAAAGATGTGCGGAGGAATTCGTGCATCGGGACGGAGCCGCTCATGTCGCAGAACAAAAAACACCTCCGTGTTGGAAGTCTCACAGGACATGTTGTGGCATGCCCAGCTGTTACCCAATTTCTCGGATACTCACTCGACTGAAAAGCCACCGCAAGCCGTCTGAATCTTCCGAATAGTTTCCACCTGGCTGTCTCTCACAGTTTCTGAAAAAATTTTCATGGAGCAAAGCAGCAGTTGCTCAGTCATTTCCCTGACAGTGAAAATCTGACAAGGGGGCTGGACCAGTGCTTACTCAAAGCCTGCCCACAGGCGAATGACGCAACCGACAGGCGTGAAAAAACTCACGCATGCGCACGAAGGTTCAAGCTTGGCTGATGCAAGTGCACATGATTCAAATCCATATAGTTTTTGAAAAAATAAAAAGGTCCGTTACTTTTCGGACAGACCTCGTAGGTTCAAGGTAACAGAACAAGCAAATTAAAAACTTAACAACATAAAAATGCTATTAAAGGAGGAAAGGAGTAAAGCAAAGGAATGATGAGAATACTTATATTAATTGATGTACATCAAATATGATTGACCTAGATTTAGGTTTTGTTGTACATCTCATGATATACGTATGCACGCCTATATCTTTTGACTTTAGGGGACAAAACATCACAAAATTCACAGAACAGGCATTTTGCAGTCCATCTTGTATGTTGAAAAAGCCACAAGGGTGATTTTCCTGGACATTTAGTATATGATTCTACACATTTTTCTGGTCCTATGTTGAAAATTTCTCTTTCTGCTAAGTTTCCATTATTTGGCCATTTTTGAGCTAATGGTCTTGGACTAATAGTCCATGCTGGAGTTAGTAACATAGATGAGCCTGTGATTAATACATAGGTGGTGGAAGCACCCACAGGTTTTACAGCTGACTTTTAGGATTTTCTTGAGACAAATGTGAGAAGACAGTCAAGGTTGAAGAAAGTAACATACTTTGACAAATTTATTACTTGAGTTAGCTTCTTAAATGGAAATTTTCCCTTTTACTTGAGTTGATTTGTAGTCTGTGTCTTTTCTTGTGTGTGTGTGTGTGTGTGTGTGTGTGTGTGTGTGTGTGTGTGTGTGTGTGTGTGTGTGTGTGTGTGTGTGTGTGTGTGTGTGTGTGTAACTTGACTTGAGTGTAGTAAAATTGTGCTTTTATTTGAGTATAGATTTTCAATATTCTATCAGTACTTGGTATTTGTAACTTAACCATTTTCAAAGAGTTCCCAGAAGTTGTATTGTCACAGCACTAGCAAATGTGACCAAAGCTGACCAGACCTGTATCATGTTGTAGAACTAGGTAAACCCTGTTAAAACAGGGAATGAACAAATGTTCACATCACATCAAATGTACATGTCAAACTGTTCTTTTTTGTTAAATAACTGAAATGATTCAATGATTCATTGATCAAAATAGTTGATAATGCCGTGTCCATTACCTAGCCAGTATTAAAAGACTATTAATTTTGGCTCAGTTAAGGATTATGAGCAGGACGGGACAAAGCGAGACTTGAGCAAACAGTGTTCAAACATTCCTGCATCCTCTGTCCAAATTTACATAAAGCTCAGAGTCTTCAAAGCATGCTGCTGTGAAATTTGAAGTCTGAGTGGAGATGTGGACAGGAAAAAGCTGCTGAAGAAAAAAGAGCAGTCAGAGATTTCTGATGTCCACCAATCTGGATCCGGATCACCACCAAAATTCAGTGGAGTCTTCCATGCCCTAACATCTATCTGTGGTGCAAATCTGGTGGGAATCCGTGAAAGTAGTTTTGAAATAATCCTTCAAAGCCTATATAATGGGAAATCTTGATCCAGAATCTGGAACTGGATCCAGATCACCTCCAAAATTCAGTGGAGTCTTCCACGGCCTAATATCTATCTGTGGTGTACATTTAGTGAGAATTTGTGAAGTGGTTTTGAAGGAATCCTTCAAACCTTATATAAAAGGAAATCTTGATCCAGAATCTGGATCTGGATCCAGATTCAGATCACCTCCAAAATTCAGTGGAGTCTTCCACGGCCTAATATCTATCTGTGGTGTACATTTGGTGAGAATTTGTGAAGTGGTTTTGAAGGAATCCTTCAAACCTTATATAAAAGGAAATCTTGATCCAGAATCTGGAACTGGATCCAGATTCAGATCACCTCCAAAATTCAGTGGAGTGTTCCATGGCCTAATACTGTATGTATCAGTGGTGAAAGGTTTGTCAAAATCCATGCAGTAGTTTTGATGTAACCCTGCTAACAGTAATCCTTCAAAGCCTACACAGTAATATCACTAGTGTAAAACTGACACTGACAGTGTTAATTTAACACTGGTGATTTTACTGTGTATATAAAGTGAAATCTTGATCCAGGATCTGGATCCAGATCCACAGCACCGCCAAAATATAATGGATTCTTTCATGGCCTAATATCTGTCTGTGATGAAAATTTTGTCAATATCCATGTCGTATTTTTGACATAATTCTGCTAATCTTGCTATCCAGTGATTGTTTTACATCCTTGGCGGAAGTAAAAATAGGCAAATAAGCCATCACTATGATTTAAGTGGGTTCACAGGTCACTCAGAAGGTCAGGATGTCCATGTGTAGATTTCAAATGCCGCTTGTGTGCGCTGCCAATCAAGGACTCGTGCTTTTGAGCTAAATCCTGTAAATAATTTGGCTGTGAGAAGCTACCTTCAGGATTCAAGTGTGACTAAATGCAGGCTGGGTCCTCTAGCTTTTACACACTCGTCAGCAGGAAAGCAAGCAGGCCCAGACACGTTGGTGCTCATTAGCAGTGTGGACTCTGCACTGGCAGGGTCTTAATTGTTTTTCTCTTTAACTGAGCAACTTCATCAATAATCATTAAGAGGCGCTCAGGCAGGTGGGGCGCTTCTTAACTTGGTCACAAGCAGTGGAACACTCACATGGATCCACTTGCACTGAATGACTAATTCATGTATCTCAATATTATTTAATTTGCCACTGTTAAAAGCATGTTTCAAGTGCGTTTTAGAATTTTTTTCTATGGCTGCTCCTTGTGATTTCTAATTAAAGAAATAGTGGTAAAGCAGCGCCGCTGTTAAATATGACGCAGCTTGTTGCTCAGCTGCTGCACTGAGAGAGGATGGAACTGTGTTTTTATGTTAATTTATTCACAAATTTGGCTTTTGATTTTCCCACAGAATTGACCACCTTTTCATTTATCCTGTCATAATGACATGAAAATTTGATTTTGTCAGTCACGTTGCCTCCGCGGTACAGAAATGTCTCGGTGTGTCTACCATACCCTGTTGCTTACTGCTGCTGACATTTCAGTTGTGCGTTTGCAAGCATGCATCTTTCTGTGAAGGTTGTCATAGCAAAGACTCTGCAATGCCTCCCACCCGCATCCCCACAGTCCCCCCACCCACCCACCCACCCCTTCCTCTTTCCTTCTGTCGTTCTTTCTCTGTGTCAGTCATTCTGGTTGCATCAATTTTTCTGCTTTTGTTCCCACATCTCAGTATTTCCGTCTGTCTTTCTGTCTCAGAGCATCATTAAAAGCTGACTTCACATAAACTAGGTTACCATCCAGTCATCTATTAATTTCTGAACCCACTTCTTCAAGTTAAGTACAATGAGGATGGAGCCTGTTCCAGTGATCATTGGGCAAGAGGCAGGGTACATACACCTTGAACATGCTGCCAGTCTATCACATCCACTCAGTGCAACGTCAACAGTTCACCAAACCTGCATGTTTTTGTAAATGAGAAGAAGCCAGAGCACCTGGAGGGAAGCCACACTAAGCGGACCTGGGATCTTCTCACTGTGAGGCAGCAGTGCCATTAATCCACTGTGCTGCCCACAAGACCACCGGTTGTTTGAAAACTGATATTGAAGTGTGCAAATAAAATATTCACCAGACATTAAGGTAACACTTTTTTAATTATTCTCTCATCTTCAATACATTTCTAGATTTCACATATTCCAACCCATGTATCTTCTTGCTGACAGGTCTGCCCTGTCCCTTATATACTCTACTATCCTCTAGGGATATCAAACTATTTTTACACAACCTTTTGTCAACGGATAATCCACCGAGGTCAGAGTTGGGAAAATGCATACAACTGGTGACAAAGGTGGATAATCCCAACTTCTGTGAGTGAATGTCCTGTGATTATGTTGCTTTTACCTGTATATCTAACAGTGGTTTCACTGATTAGCTCATCTGCCTACCTGAAGAGTTGAACTAATTACAGTCAGTTGGTTTAGTGGGTGGATGGAAACTGGAATTACCCACTTCTGGATGGATTTGTTTTACATAATTTCTTATAAAGTGCAGATCCATCCACACAGTCCACTCTCGTGGAACTCCAGACTTTGATCTTGATCCTTATTGCTTTTCTTATTCATTTCTGACCTGTGGTCGTTATCTTGAGCTTTTTTCCTAATCACTCAACTTTCATGATATTCTTGACCTTCCATCCTGGTTACTGACACTTGGTCCTCATCAATGGGTTTTTAATCTTTTTTTTTTTTTTTTCTGGCTTCTGATTCTGATTGCCAGCTGATTCATAAAACCACCCAACATAAAAAATAAAAAAAAAAATCATTGATTTGCCCTTGAATCACAATCTCCACCAGCATTCAAGTGGTCCTTAATTGACCCATGCTCACCACCTTACCAAGTTTAATTAAAACTGTTCATTTGGTTTTCTGACATAGTGTTCTCTGTCCAGAAGCCTCATGGCTCTGTAAGCTCTTCCAAGATATCTCCCAATCTCAGCGGCCAAGGCCAAAGATACATGAATGTCACTTTCTGAGATAAGTGAATGTCTCTACAGCAGAGGTGCCCAAATCTATTCCTGGATGGCTCCTGTCCTGCATGTTGCCATGGCTACCTGCTCTTCTCACACCTGATTATTTAACATTGGTATTTCCCAGCTCTTCATTGGCTGAGCACACCTGTTAGGGTTGTTTTGCCACAGGTATAACAGGGAGATTGCAAACATACAGGGCAGGTGCAGTCAAGTAACAAATTAGGGCAGCCCTACTCTACAGGTTCAACACTTTTACTACATAGCTACTGTACAGACACACTTTTGATGGGAGACTTCAGGCAATCAATCAAAGGCTAGGCTGTAATCTTGCTCCAGGACAATTGCAAACCCATGCACTCCAATTCTTCATTCGACTTCGTAAGGGCTGCAACCAGGTCATCCGTTGATTCTGCAAAAATCACAGCATTGTCACAGCAGAGTCAAGGACACCAAAGCTATCCTCACCACCCAAAATGCTTACGCTGCTGGTTTCCACAAGCCTACTTAACACCCAGCCCATGCAATCACTCAACAGTGTAAGAGCCACAACATATTTTGACAAATGCTAGTCTTCACTGGGAAAATCTTCAGTCTCTGCCCCCACTCTGTGCACCACTCGCACTACCTGAGTATAGGCTGGGATGTCCAGCAACTTCTTGGGGATCCCATAAATTCTCAATAGGACAAGGTTCAAGGTCTGACTTACAAGTTACTGCCACAAGTGTGAAAAAATTGTCTGCAATATCAATAGACAAAACTAATAATCAACATGTCTGTCTAGAGCAAAAAAAAAAAAAAATCTTCTTTCCAATGGTGTGTGTAAAAATTATGATGCATTTTTTTACTCATTAACTGCCAGTGTATGTCAAAAACAAACAAGAAATTGCATTTTTTTGGTGACAAAAAGTTTTGCACTTCATGATGTCAGGAGATCTGTATCACACAGCATCAAAAAAATTATGCATTTTAAGTTTTTAACCTATTGTGTATAAGATCTTGTTTTAGTTTCCGGTTTCTAAGTGACCTGGTATCTCAAAAAGTCTGGTGACAAAAATGGGGATGAGTCGTGGGGATGAGTTTATTTATATATATGGCACTAAATATGGCACTGACATGCATGCATTATATACCATTTTAATCAGCAAAACAAGATAAAGTAGATAAGCCATTGGGAAGTGCTGTGTCCCCAGTTTTGTAAAAGCTGGAGTCCAAATAGTGACTCCACCTAGTGTGAAATGAAAATGTGTGACAAAATATCATCTAAAATATTATAATAAATATTATAATATATAAATATTGTCTAAAAAAAACTTGCATTTTGTCCATTTTCATCATAGATGCTGAAAACTTAACTTCATGAGCCCAACAATATGCTGTATCAGAAGTTAGAATATTGTGTTGATATCTGATCCTGGAAAAAAAAAAAAGAACGTTTTTCTTTTAGAATTGAATTTTGGGTCCTGGCGCCCACCTGAAAAATCACAATATATGTACTGTCATTAGTATTTCACACATTGTGCTAAGAAACATAAATCTCTCTTTAGGAACAAGTTTAATGAATTAGTCCTCTCGTGCATCTAAGTCACACAACATGTTGCAATTGTATCAAGAAGCCCTGTCTGATTTAAGAATGGATTAACTTGTCTTTAACCTAATCTTTACTGTTACTTTTCTTCCTCTATCAAGTGTGATAAATGTGTGTCTAGTTCTCATGTATTGACAATTATTATTAAGCTAAAAGGAGAGATGTGTAATTACATTTGTTATGTTTGAGCATTGTCAGTGCCTTTAATAAGTCATTCATGGCTATTAAACTAGCAACATTTTTGCATTTTTCTTTTTAGATCTGAATTCCTGAGACATTTTTGTTTTAGATCAATGAAATTTCATTGAATTATGTAATGTTGAATACAGTATATGGCCATTTTGAGAGTCAAATCTAAGTCAGACCTTAAACCTTGTCATATGGCTTGGAGAGCAACTCAATCAACTAAATCAAATGCTTTCTGAAAATAAATTCAGGCTATATAGAAGCACTGCCAAAATTCATGCTTCCATTTACTGACCACAAGATCAAGAATGCAGTTGGTGATTGGGTTCTTGGGAGTAAAGCCTCTCTAGTCACTGAGCAACAAGTAGCCAGTAATGAATCCTGTCAAGAACAATGCTTTCAAGCACCTTTCCTGACATAGAGAGTCCTGTATATGTGATCACCCTTTCCATTCTAGATTGGGGCAACAGTGTAATTTCTTCCAGTCCGTAGGGGTTTTGTAATGCTAGAAAAAAAACAGCATTGATGTGACATCAAAGGTCAGCGTTAATGCTACATCTCTGTGGAAAAACTGAGGTCTGAGTCTTTATGGTCCCGGTGTTTCCAATCTTATTTCATGTTTGTGAGACTAGGATGCTAAACACTGACCTAAGGTGATGACTGGATATCTTTGGTACAATATCTTGTTGGTGGATCCTTGGGTACTGCTGGAATGATTTTGTGTCAAACAAGTGGTTACTTGGGGAGACTAAGATGCAGATCATCACTTGCATTGTGTGTGAGCACCAGCTATGAGATTTTGGCCATCTGGCATATCTGTGCATGATCCAGTATCAAGTGCTATGCTAGTGTTATGGGCCAAGTGTCTGGAGAAGGCCAACAGGACACCTACGCTTTACTTGGCTGCGGTCAAATGGATGCTACTTTCAAGAGGTGAGAGGCATGGATGGTTTGTCTGCCTGGGCAGTTTTCATTGGGCCTGGGGCGGTTCTGTGGTGTTGTGGATGTGGTGACGTGTGACACCAACACATACTCCCAGACTTGACTTGACTGGCCACAACCAACCAAACAGATGTGGATGATCACACCGCCTCTGGAGTCAAGGTAAAGAAAATCATCTAGTGTGTATGGCAAATACATGCAGTTTGGTCCAGATATAGATCTGGTTTTGGCAGACAATGATGCTTAGAAATTCTTTGTTTAAATGATATAAAAAAATAAAAAAATAAAAACTTGTCAGGTCATGCATAAAAAGGCATATTTAGTAGGTTCATGTTGCTAACCTTTTGATATGAAATTAGCCATCAGCATGTGTGTGTTTTTTGATTGTATTAACACTATCATAAAAAAATAACAGAACAAAAATCAATCCTGGATCCATACTTTGTGAGGCTCAGTGGAAAACAAGTTTTAAATGTTGGACTAAGATATCTCTTGCAAATGTGTCAGAAACCGTTTCACAGTAGTGTACATAAATCTTTACACTGTACTTTTCCTGTTGTTTGGGGAGGTGCTGACCAGTACCTCCGAGCAAAAGGCTTGTACCCAGAGGATCCTTGGTTCATTTCTCCATCAGACAAGAAAATCACTAAGGTGACCTTGAGCATCATCCTTAATCTACAAGTTGGTGCTGGTGTGCAGTTGCACGCCTTGTGCTTGGCACTCAGACATCATTGCTTGTTGTGTTTTGGAGTGTTTTCCTTCCATTCTTTTTGTGATATTTTGCTTTGTATGGTTGCTTCATGTGCAGTACATCACTGTCTGTGTGCAGACACTTCGCAGGTTTTACTTTCCTAACTCTCAACCAGCCTTCTGTGTTTCTGTGTTAGTCGATCAAGCTTTGGTTTTTCCTCTAACTACCCCCCCCCCCCCCCCCCCCCGCTGCCGCCATGCCCCTCGCTCTGTCATCTGTTGCTCATAGTTGTGGTGTATTAGAGGAAGCGAGCCCTCGGGCAGTCTATTTGTATGGGTCGTGTGCTCTCAGAGCCTGCAGAGCTGACAGAAAAGCTTAACAGCAGAACACATTGTGTGTTCACTTACACACAAATCACTCTTGTTCATTTACTTTTCCTGTCCTGGGGAGATGTCGTCGCACTGGGGGAAAGTTTCTCTGACATGGACTGGCTTTCTGTTTGTGTGTGTGTGTGTGTGTGTGGGTGTGTGTTGTCTAAAGCAAACATGCATGCTTAGAATAACTAGGGAATTGATGCTTCTGATTCATGTGGGTGAGCATGAGTTTGAGAATAAAGTAAATTCAGTGATTGAGGTCTGAAAATTAAAACTGTACAAAAAAAATTCCAGAGGTTTGTCTCTAAAAACCTTACAAAAACAACTTTTTAAGATATTAACTCCTGGATTGTTGAATACTTTGAAGTGGTTAGCAGGCTTGGCTTTTACCTCCTTTAACCTAATATTGCAAAATACGAGGTCTGTGATAAAACTAACGTACCTTTTTTATTTTATTTTACCTTTTTTAAACTATATGGATTTGAATCACGTGCAGTTACATCAGACAACCTTGAACCCTCGTGCGCATGTGTGAGTTTTTTCACGCCTGTCGGTTACGTCATTCACCTTTGGGCTGGCTTTGAGTGAGGAGTGGTCCACCCCTCCCTTCGGAATCTCTTTGTCTGAGAATTTCCTGAGAGACTGATGCTTTGCTTGATCAAAATTTTTTCCAAAACTGTGATGCACAACGAAGTGGACATCATTCGAGAAATTCAGCTGGTTTTCTGTGAAAATTTTAACGGCTGATGAGAGATTATGGACTGTTGCTGTCGCTTTAAGGACTGCCCACGGAGTGGGATGTCACGACGCGCCCTGAGCCGCCGCTGTCTGCCTGTTTCGAGCTGAAAGCTTCCAAATTTAAGCCTCTGTTGACCCAGGACGTCGTGAGAGAACAGCGAACTTTCAGAAGAGGTCGGAATCAGCAGTTTATCCGGACATTCCACTGTTAAAGGAGATTTTATTAATGAAAAACGTGCGGACGGGTCCACGCATCGGGACACAGTCGGAGCGGTGCGGCGGCACAGGAAAAACACCTCCGTGTTGATAACCATTTGTAAAAACCAGGCGGCTTTTGATGAATTTCAGTTGAGTGAGTATCTGAGAAATTGTTTAACAGCTGGACATGTTCCAACTTGTCCTTAAGGCTTCCAACGGAGGTGTTTGTCCTGTGGCGGCATGCAGCGCCAGCGTCCGCACTTTCTTTCATTACAAAATCTCCTTTAACAGTGGAATGTCCGGATAAACTGCTGATCTCGACCTCTTCTGAAAGTTCTCTGTTCTCTCACGACGTCCTGGGTCAACAGAGGCTTAAATTTGGAAGCTTTCAGCTCGAAACAGGCAGACAGCGGCAGCTCAGGGCACGTCGCGACGTCCCGCTCCGTGGGAAGTCCTTAAAGCGACAGCAACAGTCCATAATCTCTCATCAGCCGTTAAAATTTTCACAGAAAACCAGCTGAATTTCTTGAATGGTGTCCACTTCGATCTGCCTCACAGTTTTTGAAAAAATTTTGATCAAGCAAAGCGTCAGTCTCTCAGGAAGTTCTCAGACAAAGAGATTCCGACGGGAGGGGTGGACCACTCCTCACTCAAAGCTAGCCCACAGGCGAATGATGTAACCGACAGGCGTGAAAAAACTCTTTGCATGCCCATGAGGATTCAAGCTTGTCTGATGTAATCGCACGTGATTCAAATCCATATAGTTTTTGAAAAAAATAAAAAGGTCCGATACTTTTCTAACAGACCTTGTATTTTCACTTTTTAATCTCTTTAACATTGAGATAGCTTTCATTTTTATCTCTACATATTGATGCACAGCAGCATTGCTCCATTGTTTGAACTGTTACTAATGATGTAGTTATGTGCCTGCCAACATTATTTTAGTCTATTTGAGATCAAAATCACAGAATTCTCAGCAAATAATGGTCCAGTTGACTTGCCGTTTTTGCAAGGTTTGTCTTTGGATTGAGATGTGTATACATGCCAAAGGGCCAAAAGTTAGCTCACTCCAGTTTTCACGTGATGCTCTGGAGAGTTGGCCAGATACCACATCCATTTTTGTTCTTCGAATGCATTAGCGTTGTCAGCTTCATATCATGAACATTGTCAGATGGTTTTAGCAACTGGATAGACACACATAGAGTCCATAAGGACATTATCATACAGAACTGAAAATTGTGGATTGATTGACTGATTGATGTTCACTGATAATTTGAAAGATATGAAAGAAATATAGCTTGAAGCTTGAATCTTGAATCGACTGGGTTGCTTGACGCAAGGACATTTCGCTTCTAATCGCAGAAGCTTCCTCAGCTAAAATTCTTGCTCTGGTAGTCTGACTTCTGTCTTGACTCTTGTAGAGAAGAATAACAGAAGCCAGCAAAAGGTGGAGTTTTAAACCTAACCAGACCCCTCCTACCGAGAGGCAGACTGCTATTGGCTAGTGACTAACAATTGCTCTAACTGGCACCTATTGTGCTCTAGTTAGCACCCTCCTAATGACAGGGCAGCTGTCCCGCCTAACGATGGGACTGACGCCTTTCCTGACAACTCTTTTGATGACGTGAATGACTCATTACCATGAACAAAAGACTGAAACTGCTTTGACCTGAGTACCCCATTGTAAACAGGGGACAAAGCGTGTCTCAGACCCCCTCCCCAGTTAAGGCTGGGCTTCAACTGGTTCACTTACAATGCTTCCTTCACTCCCCTCTCAAACCATTTCTTTTCTCTGGCTAAGATTTTAACTTCCTTGTCCTCAAACGTGTGGTTAGTGTCTTTAAGGTGGAGATGAACTGTAGACTGAGGTCCACCGGCACCCTCTCTGCGATGCTAGTATAGCCTTTTGTGCAACGCTGCTGAGTCTCACCTATGTAGTGTTCGTCCATTAGTGTTCCTCTGTAGTTTTTTCCCCTATGCCTGCTAAATAAGGGAGAGACATTCCTCTTCTTCTTGGCTGCATCTCCTGTCTGTCTGGTCTCTTTGTTCTTTGGGACCTATGCACTTTATCCAGGGACCATTGTGGGTACCCACATACTGTGAGGGCTTTCCGTACATGTTGTTGTTCTTTAGCCCTTCCCTCTATAGTTGTGGGCACCTGTAGGATTCTGTGTTGAAGCTTGTGTTCAAGGGGGTGGCTTGAGCCAAAGAGCAGATATTGGTCAGTGTGAGTGGGTTTTCTGTAAACCCATGTCTGGAGCTGCATGTTCTCTCCAGTCATAACATCACAGTCCAAGAAGGCTAAATGGTTGTTTCTGGCATCCTCACGTGTGAACTTGATATTGGAGTCCACCAAGTTGATGTGCTCTGTAAAGGTCTCCACTTCCTGTTGCTTGATTTTAATCCATGTGTCACTGACATTTCTGAACCAGTGACTGGGAGAGATGCCCGTGAATGACACCAAGGCTGTCTTCTCCACTAGCTCCATGTACAGATTGGCCACAATGGAGGATACCGGAGACCCCATCGCACAACCATGGATCTGCCTGTGGTAATTCCCTCTAAACATGAAATACGTGGTGTTAAGACAGATCTCCAAGAGTTGGCAGATGTGGTCTGGTGTAAGTTTGGTCCTTTCAAGTAGAGACGCGTCCTCCAGAAGCCTCTGGCTCACAGCTGTGATGGCCTCAGCAGTGGGGATGCAGGTGAACAATGATGTCACATTGAATGACACCATAGTTTCATCTGCCTCCAGCTGAAGGTCCTTGATCTTGTTCACAAAATCTTGTGTGTTCTCCACATGGTGATCTGAGTTACCCACTAGAGGAGTCAAAATCTACTTGAGGTGCTTGGCCAGATTGTAAGTGATGGAATCTGTGCTACATACAATAGGCCTGAGTGGCATGTCCCGTTTGTGGATTTTGGGCAGCCCTTAGATGCATGGAGTGGTGTTCCAAAGGTTATGAAGTTGACAATGCAATGTTGTTAATTTGGAAATTCTTGGGGAATTTTGCATAATTAGTTTTTTAATTCAAATGTTTTTCAGGGTTTTCTTATGGGAAAAATTGTTCAATATTCTGTAATTGTGAGGAATAAAAAGCTTGAAGCATTTTTAGCTTTTCACCCACATTCTTTCTTGTTTTCACACCTCCATTGGCACAGTGTGCAAATAACAGTGGAGAGAGATGCGGATCCAGATTCATAGTTAATGTCTGCTTTTGTTCATCATGGGATGCCCAAGGTCTGCAACTCATGTTGACAAAAATCAAAGAAAATGTCAACTAGCCTTCTTATAATGCATTTTGCTGTAATTTTCTCATGAACTGTCACAGTGACAGAAAGAGAGGGAAAGAAACATAGCTCTTTAGTGCATAGATGTTTCATTCAAAAATCTGATGATGCTCTTTTCCTCACTACTATGCAGTTAAAAAAAAATCAAGGAATTAAACACCTTCAAATAACCAACTTGCCTCTCAGTGAAGCTTGACAGCAACATGAAGGTGTGAAAACACCGAATGTGTGACTCAATCGTGTTGTTTTCTGATTTTAAAAAAAGGAAAACTAGTGTTTGTTTTCCCTGCTTGGCCAAAGGAATTAATATACCTGAAAATGCTGGGAGCCTGATATATATCATTGGACAAGTATTCTACATTTTAAAAGACTGGTGTCAAGATGACTGAAACTAAATATCATGCTGCTGTATTGTCATTTAGCTGTGCTCAGGAGTTTGTTTGTTTGTAGTGGTCCATCAATGTCCTCTCATTACTGTTGTGTCTTCTCATGGCTGAAGAGGTTGACTGTGGATCTATACCTTCTGTGGCAGATGTAGTAGATCCACAATGGGCCGTGATGCTGGTTCTGCCATGATTGGCATTGGTGATGTTTCTGCCTCCTCAGCTCTGTTTGATGGTTCCTTTCTGATTTAGTGCTTGACACCGAGCGCTGAGCTGAGCCCAAATTGGTCAGTCTGAGGCCAGCTACTTGAGGTGCTTGGGGTCGATGGCACAGGTGGGCAAAACCTTTTTGATGTGGCCACATGGCTGGCGGTCGTGCTTCTGATCATTGAACAGCACCATCTTCAAATGGTGGTTTCCTGGCATTCCAATGACATGCTAAAGCCAGTTTATTTGTCAGGTGATGCTGTATGTCTCGGTGCCGGTCATGCTGGTACACCATGTGTAGCACTTGGTCCTCCTAGGCCAGTCTCATGATGTGAAATGGTAAATGGACTGCATTTATATAGAGCTTTTCCATCTGCATCAGACACCCAACGCGCTTTACAAATAATGCCTCACCTTCACCCCGAAGTGAGGGTCCTGCCATATAAGGTGATGAGGGGGGAGTGAATCAAGTACACTTCCTTGTCAGCATGACTCACATCGGATATGGACTTGCTGAAGAATCAGGATCTTCCTCATGAAACTTAGGTGGATTCAATTATATTGATTGCCCCCTGTGTTTCTATTTCTGTCTTCTGTTTTTCATGCTAGGTAGCACAGTTCCTCACAGCTCGTCTGGGAAGTAATTACAGATTTACACATTGTTATGGTAAGGCGCTGGAACAAACAGGCTTCAACCGAGAGACATGAAATACAGCATGAATTCGGAGGGTCCGGGGCAACTTAAGCCTGACGGCAACAAGATTCATTAAGTTCGTCAACAACAAAAGGTCTGAGGTACCGTGGTGCCAACTTCTTGACCGTGGCTTTCAGAGGGATGTCCCTGGTGGACAACCAGACCTTTTGACCAGGCCAGTAATGGGGGCTGGGGTTCAGTGCTGGTCTGCATTGTGCACAGTCTTGTCCCTTATCTGGAGAAGGGTGGAGCGGGCGGTCCTCCATACCCATCTACATCGCTGAAGATGAGCTTGGACAGATGGAAAAGATCATTCAGATTCTTGAACTGAGAACAAGGGAGTCTGAAACCCACACAACCTTCAAAAAAAGTAAGACCAGTGACAGAGTTCAGCTGGAAATTATGAGCATACTCACTCAATGGAAGATGAACACTCCAGGAGGACAGATGAGAGGACATGACACAGCGGAGTGCAGCCTCCATTTCCTGGTTGGCCCCGCTCCACCTGTCTGTTGGTCTGGGGATGAAATGCGGATGAGAGACTGACCAATGTCCCTAAGGCAGAGCAGAAAGTCTTCCATACTTGCAAAGTAAACTGTGGTCCTCGGTCTGACATGATGTCCAGGGGTATTCCATGGAGCCAGAACACGTGGTGGACCAGGAGGTCATCCATCTCCTGGGCCGAGGGTAATTTTGGCAGAGCCAGGAAGTGTGCAGCCTTCAAGAATCAGTCCAGGATAGTGAGGATGATGGTGTTACCTCTCGAGGGAGGAAGTCCAGTGACAAAATCCAAACAGATATGAGACCATGGGTGTCCTGGAGTGGGAAGAGAGTGGAGGAGACCAGATGGAGGTTGGTGAGATGATTTGCTTCTAGCACAGGTGTTGCAGGTGTTGACAAACCCATGAACATCTGCTTGAATTGAGGGCCACCAGAAGGGTTGCCAAGTTAGGTGAAGAGTTCTGTGGATGCCGGGATGACAGGTAAACTTGGCTGAGTGTATGAAATGAAGCACCACAGAGCAGGCTGCCAGAGGTACAAAGAGTCGCCCAGGTGGACCACCTCCAGGGTCTGGGTGGGTCTGCTAGGCATCCCAGACAATCATCTTGACAGCCCACATAAGGGCTCCCACCACCAATTGGCTAGGAATAATATGGTCTGGGATTGGACAGTACTATACATACTATATTTCATGAATGTGGGCAAAACTCTGACGAAATGATGAAAAGACCTGGAAGGGAAGGACATGGAGGGAGATTTCTGTATCTTTGATTCTTACATTTTGCAACAATGGAAAATTGCAAGAGACACAGCTGCTTTTAATTCCATGGCTTATTCCAACAATGGGTAGCCAAAATGTACAATGTTGAGGAAGCATTTACTAACCCCAACTTTATCTACAACAAGAGCACCGCAACCATAGAGTGCAAACCTCCGCCAACACCAGTTTCCAATTCCACAAAATTTTACCTTGGAAAAAATTTTCAAGGTCAAAGTCCTGTTAGAAGTCTTTCTTTTCATAATAGATAATTTTCACAGAACATTGGTTATCTTTGCTATACACAATTTGTCATTGCTTTTTCTTTCTTGGTTTCTGACTGCTATCTGGAAGATAGAGAAACGTGTAAAATTTGAACCTCTGTCCAATTTTGGTGATGTAGGTCAATCCATAACAGAAAAAATGAGAGTGACTGTGGCACTTTTGATTGAGATATAATACAAAATGTGCACCAAATGGGCTTTTCAATATTAAATTCAAATGACCACAAAATCCATAATCAGATCCAGATCAACTTTGTCAAGTGATAGTGAGTCCCAGTCTGCACCTCACTTTCAAATATGAGTCATTGGGGCATGTTTGATTAAGATATAATGTAAAATATATATTAAATAGGGTTTTCAATGTTAAATTGAAATGGCCACAAAATTTGTAATCTGGATCAGATCCGGACCAAACTTTGTCAGTCGATAAAGGATACCACCCTACATAATGCTGTCATATATGAAAGAAATTTGATCTTTTTTGACAGAGGTATGAATTTTTTTATATTTGTTCAATGATAAAGATAGGGATTTTTCCAGTTTTACAAGAGTTTTCCTGACTTTGACCTTCAAAATTTCATCAATTCTTGCCTATCATGATTTGAATCTCCAGAAAAAAAAATGATAATGATATATGAAAAATTGTGGGCTTCAGGCTGCTCACTTACAAACAGATAAACAAATGGGAAAAACATAACTTCCTCCAACTTCGTTAGCGGAGGTAATGATGAGATGTCTGTGGAATCAATGGATGCCCTGATTGCACCACTTGGAAAGTTCAGTGAGGATTCAGAGTGTCTGGGGTAGTGATTGTCCTGGATCGATAATAAGATCCAGACTTTCAATGACTTCCTCGTCTTAAGCATCAGATGTGGATCTCTATGTGGTGAAAGTGTGGAACACTTGTGTTGATCCAGATATTGCCATATGAGTATTGTAAAGAGTAGCAGTACTCTGTTCACTTAATACCACAGGAAACACATATTTAAATATTTAGGTCAGTTATGCTGACACGTATCACCCACATGGCGCACTTACACACGTACCTACAAACCCATGCAGAGACTTCTGTGCAAAAAAAAAATAGTGCTCAGGTGTACAGGGTAAATGTGATGCTTAATTTACTACAACGTCAGCTTTTAACACCATTTAACATGACTAGTACGACAATGGGAGCTACTTTAAAATTATGTTTTTATGCCGCTAACTCTGTGCACCATCATGCTTAAATGAGCAGAACAGAGAGAGAAGAAGAAAATAGAGAAAAGAGCACTTATTGGTGTGATCCTTATGAGTTGGACTTCATTAACATAATGAAGAGAAAAAGGGATTAAGAGTACAGAGTACTTACATCCAGTTGCCATGGAAATGAAAAATGGATTGAAGAGCAATAGAGAAAGATGAATTGGGGCCATTGCTTGTCTTTCAGCGACGAGCAAAGAAGAAAATAAACTGAAGCTACTTTCAAACTCAGCACATTTAACTTTGCATTATGAAATTACCTCTCAATTATTACCCGTATGTAATGAAGGTTTGGAAAATAGGCAGATAAATTACTTTTTTTTAAAATAAGTAACTCTCATAAAATGCACCAGCTCACATACAGGATAGAAGGAGAATGTAAAAACATATTACCTTCAAGCTTTCCACCGCAGGTGAATGAGGTCTGTAATAATAATAATGTTCTGCTGGACTTGCAGTGATGTAATTTATGTAGAGGTTTGGTTACATACCAAATGAGCACATTTTCTGCAGTGTTACTTTTGAAATCAGGTTACATACATACAAAAATCTGGATTTCTTGATATAAAAAAAATTCAAACATGTAATAGCTCAAGGGCACACAAACCTTTTCACATCACCGTAATATGGAGGTACTTACAGCAAGAATTGTGGAATTGTATTTTCAGAATCCTATGAAATGCTTTTAATTTATTTAAGATTTTGATTGTTGCTTTTGTTTACATGTTGTTTTATTATTTGTAATGTCTTTAAATGATTGGTGTAAAGTTAATGTGTTTATGTGTCATAATATTCTTGTAAACATACTGAAAGCATGATAGAACGTATTGTTATTATTGGGGTCCAAGAACTCAGTGTACCTGGTGTGAAAGACCCTGTTGTTTTTTTGTTCAGATTTATTTATTTTGATTCATTCATTCATTTTCTACATACTTACTCCAATCAAGGATCATGGGGGCTGGAGCCAATTCCAGCAGTCATAGGGCATGAGATGAGGTACACCCTGTAAAGGATGCCAGGCTATCGCAGGGCCACATAGAAATAGACAAACTCATTCGCACAATCATTCAGACCTAAGGTCAACTGACAGTCACCAATTCACATAACCTGTTTTTCTTTTTTTTTTCTTTTGGAAGTGGACGAAAGCCGGAGCACCTGGAGGGAACCCTCACAAACACGGGGAGAACATACAAACTCCACACAAGAAGCACCAGGTGAGAAGCAATGCCACAACCATCTTGCTGTGAGCTAACAGTACTAACCACCAATCCACATACATTTATTTATTTATAAACACAAAATTTTACTGGGCAGCTTAAACCAGGAGGACTTTCCAGGATTACTAGAGGGCAACACCAGCTTTCAATATACAATTAATGGCCAGTAAAAAAATGTAAGGGGTCACCATAACTAAATGAAAATATGTTGTGTGATGTGCAACACACCGATATATCGGTCAACTTTACTCATCTTATTCAACTTAACTGTCTTAACTCTCATATTTTTTTTTTTTCATCAGATCGATGTTAAGATGACCAACACATAATTGCATTGCATGGTGGTGCACAGAGTTAGTCCATTTGCTGAAAAAAAAAAAAAAAAAAGAATATCCTTGGTTTAAGGTCATCCATGGGTTGGAATTGTGTTACAAAAGGCAAATCAAAATGTTGATTCCAAAGTGGCCCACCTGTGGTGCTGACCCTGAGTGAAATGGAAGAAGCCCAATGAAATCTCACAGAATTAGTCTGGTAATTAGAGGTGGGCGGATCGATCCTAATATCGATAATATCGATACCAATGCTGGTATTGATATTGAATGATCCTCGTGTAAAAAGATCGAAACTCAAGCTTTTTTTCTCTCTCGCACACACTGACCGCTGCACACGCAGATTCATCAAATTCTACTCTCTGTCTGTAAGATCAGTGCTGCGCTGTGTCACACAACAAGGAGCAGCGCACCCTCCTCCCTCTGGTCTTTTGTTGTTGCGCCGTCACGTGGCTCAGTGGCGCCAGCCAACAGCCATGCAGGTAGGCTCAGCCTGGCCCGCCCACTCAGCACTCTCCTCGAGTCAGCCCTCTACCTCAGGAAATTTTGTCTTAAGTTGTGTTGAGTGATATTTTTAAACAAAATTGTTGATTGCGGTAAATAAAGTATTTTGTTGTCACGTACAATGTTTCGCGAAATTCTATCCTAGGTCTTTTGGATCCTTTGGATCTATGAAGCTTAAATATGAAAAGGTATTGGTATTAGTATCGAGACGGTGATACTGGGCCTGTATTTACTTGGTATCGGATCAATACCAAAATTCCCGGTATCGCCCACCTCCACTGGTAATCACTGCTGCTTACTGTAATTTAACAGTGCAACAGTACTATCATCTTTTTTAAGTAATAAACCATTGTATGTTACAGTAGGCATACTGCGGAATAACAGTAGAGTAACACTGTAGAATAAAGGACAGTGGTGTTGACCAAGCAGTTAAGTGTGCTTCTTTCCAGTGCAGAAGGTTTCCGGTTCAGTGCCGTTCCTGCACATTCTCCATTTAATGTGGAGTCACATCAGGAAGGGCAACTCAACATGCATATCTGCTGTGGTGACCTGAAATAAAAGTTATCTAGTTATCTAGATTACGATTTGTTTCCCAGTGTAATCTTCACGTGCCTTAACTAAAGCACTCCTTCTGCTGAATCACCTCTAAATTATTTACACATTATTCACTTTGCGTGTTTTTAGGAATCCGCTAGCTTAGCGCAGCTACTAGCTCTTAGCCGATTTAGCATGGCGGCTTCTCCTGTCTCTCCCGCACTTTTCTGCTCTGGGTGTGAAATGTTTAGCTATTCCTCGGCCTCCTTTAGCAGTAACGGTACTTGTAATAAGTGTAGCTTATTCGTAGCTTTGGAGGCCAGGCTGGGTGAATTGGAGACTCGGCTCCGCACCGTGGAAAATTCTACAACTAGCCAGGCCCCTGTAGTCGGTGCGGACCAAGGTAGCTTAGCCGCCGTTAGTTCCCCTCTGGCAGATCCCGAGCAGCCGGGAAAGCAGGCCGACTGGGTGACTGTGAGGAGGAAGCGTAGTTCTAAACAGAAGCCCCGTGTACACCGCCAACCCGTTCACATTTCTAACCATTTTTCTCCACTCGACGACACACCCGCCGAGGATCAAACTCTGGTTATTGGCGACTCTGTTTTGAGAAATGTGAAGTTAGCGACACCAGCAACCATAGTCAATTGTCTTCCGGGGGCCAGAGCAGGCGACATTGAAGGAAATTTGAAACTGCTGGCTAAGGCTAAGCGTAAATTTGGTAAGATTGTAATTCACGTCGGCAGTAATGACACCCGGTTACGCCAATCAGAGGTCACTAAAATTAACATTAAATCAGTGTGTAACTTTGCAAAAACAATGTCGGACTCTGTAGTTTTCTCTGGGCCCCTCCCCAATCGGACCGGGAGTGACATGTTTAGCCGCATGTTCTCCTTGAATTGCTGGCTGTCTGAGTGGTGTCCAAAAAATGAGGTGGGCTTCATAGATAATTGGCAAAGCTTCTGGGGAAAACCTGGTCTTGTTAGGAGAGACGGCATCCACCCCACTTTGGATGGAGCAGCTCTCATTTCTAGAAATCTGGCCAATTTTCTTAAATCCTCCAAACCGTGACTATCCAGGGTTGGGACCAGGAAGCAGAGTTGTAGTCTTACACACCTCTCTGCAGCTTCTCTCCCCCTGCCATCCCCTCATTACCCCATCCCCGTAGAGACGGTGTCTGCTCCCAGACCACCAATAACCAGCAAAAATCTATTTAAGCATAAAAATTCAAAAAGAAAAAATAATATAGCACCTTCAACTGCACCACAGACTAAAACAGTTAAATGTGGTCTATTAAACATTAGGTCTCTCTCTTCTAAGTCCCTGTTGGTAAATTATATAATAATTGATCAACATATTGATTTATTCTGCCTTACAGAAACCTGGTTACAGCAGGATGAATATGTTAGTTTAAATGAGTCAACACCCCCGAGTCACACTAACTGTCAGAATGCTCGTAGCACGGGCCGGGGCAGAGGATTAGCAGCAATCTTCCATTCCAGCTTATTAATTAATCAAAAACCCAGACTGAGCTTTAATTCATTTGAAAGCTTGACTCTTAGTCTTTTCCATCCAAATTGGAAGTCCCAAAAACCAGTTTTATTTGTTATTATCTATCGTCCACCTGGTCGTTACTGTGAGTTTCTCTGTGAATTTTCAGACCTTTTGTCTGACTTAGTGCTTAGCTCAGATAAGATAATTATAGTGGGCGATTTTAACATCCACACAGATGCTGAGAATGACAGCCTCAACACTGCATTTAATCTATTATTAGACTCTATTGGCTTTGCTCAAAATGTAAATGAGTCCACCCACCACTTTAATCATATCTTAGATCTTGTTCTGACTTATGGTATGGAAATAGAAGACTTAACAGTATTCCCTGAAAACTCCCTTCTGTCTGATCATTTCTTAATAACATTTACATTTACTCTGATGGACTACCCAGCAGTGGGGAATAAGTTTCATTACACTAGAAGTCTTTCAGAAAGCGCTGTAACTAGGTTTAAGGATATGATTCCTTCTTTATGTTCTCTAATGCCATATAACAACACAGTGCAGAGTAGCTACCTAAACTCTGTAAGTGAGATAGAGTATCTCGTCAGTAGTTTTACATCCTCATTGAAGACAACTTTGGATGCTGTAGCTCCTCTGAAAAAGAGAGCTTTAAATCAGAAGTGCCTGACTCCGTGGTATAACTCACAAACTCGTAGCTTAAAGCAGATAACCCGTAAGTTGGAGAGGAAATGGCATCTCACTAATTTAGAAGATCTTCACTTAGCCTGGAAAAAGAGTCTGCTGCTCTATAAAAAAGCCCTCCGTAAAGCTAGGACATCTTTCTACTCATCACTAATTGAAGAAAATAAGAACAACCCCAGGTTTCTTTTCAGCACTGTAGCCAGACTGACAAAGAGTCAGAGCTCTATTGAGCTGAGTATTCCATTAACTTTAACTAGTAATGACTTCATGACTTTCTTTGCTAACAAAATTTTAACTATTAGAGAAAAAATTACTCATAACCATCCCAAAGACGTATCGTTATCTTTGGCTGCTTTCAGTGATGCCGGTATTTGGTTAGACTCTTTCTCTCCGATTGTTCTGTCTGAGTTATTTTCATTAGTTACTTCATCCAAACCATCAACATGTTTATTAGACCCCATTCCTACCAGGCTGCTCAAGGAAGCCCTACCATTATTTAATGCTTCGATCTTAAATATGATCAATCTATCTTTGTTAGTTGGCTATGTACCACAGGCTTTTAAGGTGGCAGTAATTAAACCATTACTTAAAAAGCCATCACTTGACCCAGCTATCTTAGCTAATTATAGGCCAATCTCCAACCTTCCTTTTCTCTCAAAAATTCTTGAAAGGGTAGTTGTAAAACAGCTAACTGATCATCTGCAGAGGAATGGTCTATTTGAAGAGTTTCAGTCAGGTTTTAGAATTCATCATAGTACAGAAACAGCATTAGTGAAGGTTACAAATGATCTTCTTATGGCCTCGGACAGTGGACTCATCTCTATGCTTGTTCTGTTAGACCTCAGTGCTGCTTTTGATACTGTTGACCATAAAATTTTATTACAGAGATTAGAGCATGCCATAGGTATTAAAGGCACTGCGCTGCAGTGGTTTGAATCATATTTGTCTAATAGATTACAATTTGTTCATGTAAATGGGGAATCTTCTTCACAGACTAAAGTTAATTATGGAGTTCCACAAGGTTCTGTGCTAGGACCAATTTTATTCACTTTATACATGCTTCCCTTAGGCAGTATTATTACACGGTATTGCTTAAATTTTCATTGTTACGCAGATGATACCCAGCTTTATCTATCCATGAAGCCAGAGGACACACACCAATTAGCTAAACTGCAGGATTGTCTTACAGACATAAAGACATGGATGACCTCTAATTTCCTGCTTTTAAACTCAGATAAAACTGAAGTTATTGTACTTGGCCCCACAAATCTTAGAAACATGGTGTCTAACCAGATCCTTACTCTGGATGGCATTACCCTGACCTCTAGTAATACTGTGAGAAATCTTGGAGTCATTTTTGATCAGGATATGTCATTCAAAGCGCATATTAAACAAATATGTAGGACTGCTTTTTTGCATTTACGCAATATCTCTAAAATTAGAAAGGTCTTGTCTCAGAGTGATGCTGAAAAACTAATTCATGCATTTATTTCCTCTAGGCTGGACTATTGTAATTCATTATTATCAGGTTGTCCTAAAAGTTCCCTGAAAAGCCTTCAGTTAATTCAAAATGCTGCAGCTAGAGTACTGACGGGGACTAGAAGGAGAGAGCATATCTCACCCATATTGGCCTCTCTTCATTGGCTTCCTGTTAATTCTAGAATAGAATTTAAAATTCTTCTTCTTACTTATAAGGTTTTGAATAATCAGGTCCCATCTTATCTTAGGGACCTCGTAGTACCATATCACCCCAATAGAGCGCTTCGCTCTCAGACTGCAGGCTTACTTGTAGTTCCTAGGGTTTGTAAGAGTAGAATGGGAGGCAGAGCCTTCAGCTTTCAGGCTCCTCTCCTGTGGAACCAGCTCCCAATTCAGATCAGGGAGACAGACACCCTCTCTACTTTTAAGATTAGGCTTAAAACTTTCCTTTTTGCTAAAGCTTATAGTTAGGGCTGGATCAGGTGACCCTGAACCATCCCTTAGTTATGCTGCTATAGACGTAGACTGCTGGGGGGTTCCCATGATGCACTGTTTCTTTCTCTTTTTGCTCTGTATGCACCACTCTGCATTTAATCATTAGTGATTGATCTCTGCTCCCCTCCACAGCATGTCTTTTTCCTGACTGCCCCTCCCTGAGCCTGGTTCTGCTGGAGGTTTCTTCCTGTTAAAAGGGAGTTTTTCCTTCCCACTGTAGCCAAGTGCTTGCTCACAGGGGGTCGTTTTGACCGTTGGGGTTTTACATAATTATTGTATGGCCTTGCCTTACAATATAAGGCGCCTTGGGGCAACTGTTTGTTGTGATGTGGCGCTATATAAAAAAAAATTGATTGACTGATTGATTGAAATAAAACAAGGGAGTTGCCCAAGGGACTTACTAGCACCATCGAAAAACAATCTAATAACAATATAATATACTGTAAATCAAGATAGAAATTTGTTACAGCGTAGAATCAAAGCAGTTTGACTGCACAGAATATATATATTTTTTTACAGGTGTTGTAGTCATTTATTTTTTTCATGCTGTTTTGAGAACTTGATGAAAGCAACATGTTGAAGCTCACCACAAACGTCTTCACTATCCCACTGATTGATGTGCATCAGCCAAACTGACATCCAATAAAAGCAAAAAGGCAACAGAATATAGGTACATCTGCCACACAAACCCCATCAAAATCTAAAAGGCAGGGTTGAATAAAAATTAGTTCACAATCGTTTGTTTCAAAGGACTGGTGCATTATTAAAGCATCTGTCCTTGGAAGAAGGAAACAAAGTCATATGACAGGTTTTGTTTTCTGGTGTCTGCATGATGCCAAAAATATTGAAGATGAATGAGGAGCACAGTGACTGAAAGTTATCTGATCTCTTTTCTGCCACACTTTGTAAATTCTCGCTAAACCGGAGGCTCAGTAAAGATGCTGCTGTAAATGATGTTTTTTTTCTCTCTCTCTCTCTTCTGTCTGTCCTTGTTGCTTTATCTCACGCTTCCGCTGTGCTACTGTTTATCATCTCCGGTAGCATTTAAAAATATAGAGAGAGACAGTGTCGAAGAGAGTGGAGGATTGTGGAGAACGGATAGAGCAAGCAGGAAGAAGTGGGTGGAGGTGAAGGGGGAGAAAGTAAGAGCTTAGTGGGGTAGAGCAGATGCACTCATTGATTGACTAATGAGATTATTCGCTTGATCTGCGCGAGCATGTGTGCGGTACATCTGCACTTCTTAACATGTTGGTGAGGTGCAACTTGTTTGCCGTCGTCTTTAGCTACTTCTAATGTTATGAACTTGCACAAGCACACGCGGCTGCTCATTTGCATGACAAATGCTCTATTAATTATTTACGAAGCCTTATTGGATCAATACAGGAGAGCTGTATCAGACTGCAGGGACAATCTGAGCCACTGGATTCTGTGGGTCTTCATTATTCATGAGAACCACAGAGAGTGACCAGGCGAGAATGGCGATGAGAGAAAGAGAGGGAGTGACAAACAGGGAGAAACACCAAAGGCAGCCAGGTCCTGTTTCATGTGTATTAAAAGTTTTTTTTTTTTTTTTTCCTTTTTCAGTCCTCATGAATATTTTAGGTGCTTTGAAACTTAGACGGGACCTTTCTGTCTGTAAAGGTGAGAGCAGAGGGGAAGGATTAGGCAGTGACACTGGCGCTGTGGTGAGTGCAGTGTATCTCGGGGTGAATGGGTCACAAACCTGAAAGCTGAACCGTACAATCAGAGGACTGTGTTTCAGGTGTTTAGGTCATGCAAAAATTGTTTTTGTCTACCTTGAAAGGCACAGCATAATCAATGTTGAAATTAACACAATTCACGAGTTGATTTAATTTTAACACATTAAAAAGTGTTAGGAATGACATTTTGAACATTACTATAGCATCCAACTACTATTTGTTTTGAAAAGATTAAGTGGCCTAATGGCATCCTACGCAGATATGCAGCACTCCTTCTGTGCCCAGAGCTTTTTTTGTGTTTTCCGTCCAGTTTACATTCTTGATCTGGCCACATGTACACATTCATTCCATTAGTTTTTCATGAGTGCATGGTTATTGCATGTTTGTCCTGTCCTGTGAAATTGCTGCCCCTCCTCATGTTTATATAGAGAGAGCAGTATTCACTACTCACAAGTAGGGGTGCACCAGTCCAATGTAACAGAATGGCACTGGTCCAATATTGACCAAAATGATTGGATTGGATATCAGAAATAAATAAATAAATAATACGAGGTCTGTCCATAAAGTATCGTACCTTTTTATTTTTTTTTTTAACTATATGGATTCGATTCATATGTTTTCACGTCAGACAAGCTTGAACCCTCGTGCGCATGCGTGAGTTTTTCCACGCCTGTCGGTGACGTCATTCGCCTGTGAGCATGCCTTGTGGAAGGAGTGGTCCCGCCCCGTCATGGGATTTTCATTGTCTGGAAATGGCGGAATGATTTTGGGGTTTTTTCCATCAGAATTTTTTCAGAAGCTGTTAGAGACTGGCACCTGGAAACCATTCGAAAAATTTATCTGGCTTTTGGTGAAAATTTTACGGGCTTCACAGAGAATAAGGTCTTTCAGTGTAGAAAGTTCTCCAGATTCTCTGAATCTTTTGATTATGTATTATGGGCTGTAGATGATGGAATCTCTAAATTCCTTGCACTTAAATGTTGAAAAACATTGTTCTTAAACTGTTGGACTATTTTTTCATGCAGTTGTTCACAAAGTGGTGATCCTCACCCCATCTTTGCACGTGAACTGCTGAGCCTTTTGGGGATGCTCCTTTTACACCCAATCATGACACACAGTTAGTGTCCTCAGTTCCCAAATGCTTATTGAGTGTTGTTAGAAGGAAAGGTGATGTAACACAGTGGTAAACATACCACTGTCCCAGCTTTTTTGAAACGTGTTGCAGGCATCCATTTCAAAATGAGCAAATATTTGCACAAAAACAATAGAGTTTATCAGTTTGAACATTAAATGTCTTGTCTTTGTGGTGTATTTAATTGAATATAGGTTGAAGAGGATTTGCAAATCATTGTATTCTGTTTTTATTTACATTTCACACAACGTCCCAATTTCATTGGAATTGGGGTTGTAGGTGAATTGCTGCTGATGCTCCAAAATGACACATGCACAGTGAAGGCAGTGAAGACTGAGTTTTAGGGGACCGTTCGGTCTGCAACACCAGTATATAGGCCTAATCCCCGTGTGCACAATTTCACCTGTGCATGCACGTGGTTTTATACATAAGATTTATTTATTTTTTATTTATTTATTTTTGTTTCACCGAGACCTAGACCCTGGCATTATCTTTGAACCAGCCTTTGCCACAGACCTGCATTGTCAGTGAGATGGACGTAGATTCAGCAAGTATTAGTTTCTTTCTATTTAAATCAGCAGAATGTGAAACATGGGTTTAACTGGTATTTTTAGGCTGCATCGACACATGTTTCAAGCCTGTTTTTGGTATTTCCTTTCACCTTAATGACATACGACCCTCTTTGAAATCAATAAAACTGAACACAGCTCTTTAAGAACTGATTGCTCATTTTGGATGTGCAAAGTCGATGTCACAGGTTATACACACCAGAACAGCCAGGGGGCGCTTATCTAAAACTAACCATAATCCCACAGGATGGCATGATCCCTCTTCCATCCTATCTCCCCTCTGGTCAAGCCTGAAGGTGGAGGTTTCCTGGGCAGAGGCACCAAAAGGCTGGCGGCACATTCGCAACTGCACGTCCACGCCCAGTCTCCCACACTAGCACATTTTTCCAGCTATACGTTGGCATGCTGTTGATTGAAAAGCTATAAATAAAGATAGAAAAGAAATCCAGCAAAAATGGAAGAATGAGTCTATACACAAAATGCACATGCAAACTGTATGAAATACTGAGGTAAACACCATTCCGCTACAAAAACACATAATTGCTCCCTGGTTGAAAATCCATCCACTTTTATTGACTTCTTCTTGGTTGCAACACACAGCTCATTTGGATCTTGCTTCATCAGGGAATTTTTTATGCAGCCCCGATGCAGCTTTTGAAGAGTAGGCGAGTTATGTCTCTGTAAAGAAAGAGGAAACAGAACAGTAAAGCCAGGGGCCTGCAAGCACCTTTCAAACTCCAGATGATTTAAGTTAAAGTAGCACAAGTTAAAAAAAAAAAAAATCACGCACACACTTTTTCCACTGAGACGGCTTTATGCAGATAATAATAATACTCATAAAAACATCCAAAAACACTGATGGAAACTATTCAGAAGAGGTCAATGTCAGGTTTGTCATTTCTGGAATATAGTAGCAGATGGTGGTCGCCAGGAGAGGTGCATTGTTGGGCTGCGGAGGACGCTTCAGGCATACCTCTGAGGAATGTTTTTTTTATGTTTTATTTTTAGAGATGAAGCTTTTCGTCACCTTTAGAACCTGCACGTCCAACCAGGAAATAATACCCACAGTGCACACGAGATTGCTTCCAGATTTGAGTGTGCACATGTGCACACAATACGTACGGGCACTTTTCATGCACATTTGACCAAACATTCATAATTGGGCACAGTAGCTTTTTAGACTTTGACTCGGATCTGTCGTCATGCCAACCGACCACTTTCCTTTTGTGCTATTGCCATTCTGTGTCGAGATGGCAACTGCATGGAGATGCCTCGCACAACACAGAAAAGTGCTCCAATCATTAGTCACCAGGCTGTAACTTTAGTGCCTGTCCCCGCTTTCTTCCTTCCTTTCTTTTTTTTGTTGGCACAAACCATGTCAGTTTTTTTGGCACAAACCATGTCAGGTTTTTGGCACAAGCTACATCGGTTTCTGACTCTCACTAAGCATGTCAGTGGCATGTGCTGTGTCTGGTGTGTGTGCATGTTAAAAAATATGTCAGTGTGTTAGTCTCATTAAAGGATTAATTCCACTTCTGGACACCTCTCCAAGCATCTGATTGGAATGAGATGAAGTGATGTCTTCATTTGCAGCACGAGTGTGGTGTCGTCTGAGGAGCAGGACCCCCCCCCCCTCAAAAAAAAAAAAGAAAAAAAACAGAGTAGGGGAAAAAGTTAGGTTGGAGTCCAACTAAAAATTCTGGGAAGGTTCGCTGATGGACACCACCAGCTTGGCTCCTTGTTGGAAACAACTCACGGAGACCATTCTTCCATCCCCACCTCTGAAAGCTACCATCAGTCTGCTGTAAGACAGGAAGCACCAGGTCCATCAATGCTTGGACCTTTATTCTCCTTCAAAGACATTGGCATTGCCAAATACCTCTGTCCAGCATCCTTGGAATTCCATAAGCTGTTCCTGCCATCTCCTGATGTCAGAGGCTGAAGACACGGAGATATATGACTGCCACTGCTGAGATAAGTGAAGGTCTCTGCAACAGAGGTGGGATTAAGTCACTGTCAAGTCATTCTCAATTCATGAATCTGCAAGTCCCAAGTCAAGTCTCAAGTCAGCTGTCAAACACTTGGTGGTCATTATGACTTGACACTTGTACAGATACATCCCATACAGATTCATTTCAGATAGCTGAGTAATTGAAAAGCTGCTTCTTGGTCTTGATCCAAGACAGTTGAAATTCAGAAATTCAATCGTGGTATCCACTGATTCCACAATGATCACAGGATCATCTGCAAAGTCAAGGTTAGCAACCCTTTCCTTGCTAACAATGACACCTTAGCTGCTGGTTTTCCACAACATTACCCAACGGCAAGTCCATGCAAGCACTGAACAGCAGCAGCCAGAACATATCCCTGATAAACACCAGCGTTCACTGGGAAAAAAAAAAAATCAGAGATTCTGCTTATGCTCTACACACCTCTAACAGTAACTGTGTATTAGCTGGGATGTCCAGCAACTTGTTGGGGACCCCAAGAATTGTCAGGATGTCCAAGGGAACAACCCAGTCAGCTCAATGAAATGGCTTGCAAAAAACAACTTAAACTGCAAAGAAGCACTGCTACTTTTCACACTTGTGTTCAATAGTGTGTGTGTGTGTCTATATATATAAAACAATGAAAGAGGAAGCCGTTGGCACTCACTTCTGTAAATAAGTGAGTCAACGTGATTTCTTCAGTCTCCAGTCTGACCGTCAGGCAGCCTGTTTTTTAATCAAATGCACGGTCTGTTCATATGTCTGCTACCCTTTTCCATATCTCCACATAACTCCATCCATCTCTCTCACCCTCTGACTATTGCACCACCAATTAATTATCCTGCCAGGTCATATTATCATAAACAGACTACATTCAAAGGTATGATCATCTAATTGGATGAAACTGCATTTCTTCAAAAGCATGTCTTAAATAACTGGAGAACTAAAAAGCGTAGGAACATCAGTGCAACTATGTTGTTTTTTTTTAATTTACTGATTTATGTTTTGCATCACTGTTGTTTTCATTAAAATAATTTCATATGTAACCTTCAGAAATGTTGTTCTTTTCCTGCACATCCCACATGCCATCCTAGCTAATACATCAAAAACAACAAATTGAAAGACAAATTTAAAAAATTGGGGGTGTCAGGCGGGTTGGTAAAAAACGGTTGGACACAAATGCAAGGCTCAAACAAGCAGCTCTGTTTTATAAAAGGCTTTACTGGGGTTCATTGTAGAGATCGGTACAAGAGCAGGCAGTCCAAAAAGACAGCAGTATAAAAAATGAATGGACGGAGGGACAATGTGACTTTATGCGACCGTGCTGAAATTTCATATAAACGTACGATAGAAATTTGCAAAACCTAGGAACCTTTGTACTTCTTTACAAGCGTTAGGAAGGTACCGCCACTACCTTTTCAGGGTCCATCTTAATCTCACCCTCTGCAATTACAGGAAAGGCACTGTAGATCTGACTCGCATTTTTCAGCTTTCACAAAGAGGTCGTTTTGCAACAGGGTTTGCAAGACGCTGTGCACATGCCGTGAGTGGGTCTCAAGATCGGGGGAAAAAATTAAGATGTCATCAAGATACACATAAACAAACTTGTTTAGGTAATCCCGCAATACATCATTCACCAAATTTTGGAACACGGCAGGTGCATTCATGAGTCCAAAAGGAATGACTAAATATTCGTAGTGCCCTGTAGGCATGTTAAAGGCTATCTTCCACTCATCACCCTGTTTAATTTGGACTAAATGGTACGTGTTGGGTAAATCTAGTTTTGTGAAAATCTTGCCTCCTTCCAATAACTCAAATGCAGAAGAAATTAGAGGCAGCAGATAACGGTTCTTTACTGTGATGTCACTAAGCCTGTGATAATCAATACAAGGGTGGAGGGACTTATCCTTCTTTTCTATGAAAAAGAACCCCGCCCCCCAGGCGACGATGATGGTCTATTCAAACTGGCAGCAAGTCTTTCCTGGATGTACTTCTTCATGGTGCTGCGTTCAGGTGCCGACAGAGAAAACAGTTTTCCCCGAGGTTGACTCTCCCCAGGGATATGCTCAATGGCACAATCGCTTTGCTGAACACGGGTGAAAGGTTGTGATAACGCATTGGCACAACTACAAGATACAGGTTAGAATCCAGCTGTGTACATTCTGGTTAGATCAAACAAGCATTCTTATAGGCAGGTCCCCAGGTAATAATCTCTCCCTTAGAAAAGTCAAACTTGGGACCATGATGTTGTAACCAGGGGTGCCCCAGAATTGTCAGGTGAGTCATATTATCAAACACATGGAAGGTAATAAATTCTGAATGAGACTAGAAATAATCATTCTACAACTCTAATTCCATTGAAGTTGGGATGTTGTGTGAAATGTAAATAAAAACAGAATACAATGATTTGCAAATCCTCTTCAAACTATATTCAATTGAATACACCACAAAGACAAGATATTTAATGTTCAAACTGATAAACTTTTTTGTTTTTATTCAAATATTTGCTCATTTTGAAATGGATGCCTGCAACACACTTCATAAAAGCTGGGAGAGTGGCAACAAAAGACTGGGAAAGTTGATGAATGCTCAAGGAACACCTGTTTAGAACATTCCACAGGTGGACAGGTTAATTGAAACAGGTGAGTGTCATGATCAGGTATGAAAGGAGCATCACCAAAAGGCTCGACCATTCACAAGCAAAGATGGGGCGAGGATCACCACTTTGTGAACAGCTGTGTCAAAAAATAGTCCAACAGTTTAAGAACAATGTTTCTCAACGTTCAACTGCAAGGAATTTAGGGATTCCATCATCTACAGTCCATAATATAATCAGAAGATTCAGAGAATTTGGAGAACTTCGTACACATAAGCAGCAAGGCCAGAAAACCAACATTGAATGCCAGTGAACTTCGATCCCTCAGGCAGCACTGCATTAAAAACTGACATCATTGTGTAAAGGATCTTACTGCATGGGCTCAGGAACACTTCAGAAAACCATTGTCAGTTAACACAGTTCATCGCTACATCTACAAGTGCAAGTTAAAACTCTACCATGCAAACAAAAGCCATACATCAACAACATCCACAAATGCCGCCGCCTTCTCTGGGCCCGAGCTCATTTGAAATGGACAGATGCAAAGTGGAAAAGTGTGCTGTGATTTGATGAGTCCACATTTCAAATTGTTTTTGGAAATGGACGTTGTGTCAAAAGAGGAAAATGACCATCCATATTGTTACCAGCGCAAAGTTCAAAAGCCAGCATCTGTGATGGTATGGGGATGTGTAAGTTGCCCATGGCATGGGCAACTTACACATCTGTGACCATCAATTCTGAAAGGTACATCCAGGTTTTGGAGCAACACATACTGCCATTCAAGTAACATCTTTTTCAGGGACGTCCCTGCTTATTTCAGCAAGACAATGCCAAGCCACATTCTGCACGTGTTACAACAGCGTGGCTTCATAGTAAAAGAGTGTGGGTACTAGACTGACCTGCCTGCAGTCCAGACCTGTCGCCCATTGAAAATGTGTGGTGCATTATGAAGCACAAAATACGACAATGGAGACCCCGGACTGTTGAACAACTGAAGTCATACATCAAGCAAAACTGGGAAAGAATTCCACCTACAAAGCTTCAACAATTAGTGTCCTCAGTTCTCAAATGCTTATTGAGTGTTGTTAGAAGGAAAGGTGATGTAATACAGTGGTAAACATACCACTGTCCCAGCTTTTTTGAAACATGTTGCAGCCATCCATTTCAAAATGAGCAAATGTTTGCACAGAAACAATAAATTTGATCAGTTTGAACACTAAATATCTTGTCTTTGTGGTGTATTTAATTGATGTAGGTTGAAGAGGATTTGCAAATCATTGTATTCTGTTTTTATTTACATTTTACACAACATCCCAACTTCCTTGGAAGTGGGGTTGTAGCAGAATGAGTCCAATGGGTAATTTGACATAATTTATGGCCATCCTCGGCACGTATCACCAGAGGGTGCGATAGCTTAAACAATTTAAGACGTTGGGACCTGGCAAGAGAAGACAAAATCAGATTGGTATCAGAACCAGAATCAACAGTAGCTGAAACTGTTACTGTTGAATGATCAGAAATTAACTTAGCTGGGATTACATTCTGAGCCGAGGTGAAATTGGTGGAATTTTGACTCACCTGTAAATCCGACCTTGGCTGCATGGTGGCACTCCTGGCCTTACAATTGGAAATCAAATGTCCTGATTGCCCACAGTAGTAACGGAGTCCATCCTCACGGCGGCACCATCGCTCTGTTGAAGACAGATGAGTGCGTCCCAGCTGCATGGGCTCTTCGGCACTGTGAGAAGGTGATCTGCTCTGGACATGAATGGAAGAAGACGAGCTGTTCAGAGACATGTCTGACCACTGATCTGGCTGTCGACTTCCTCTGCCCAGTTGGCCCTGCAAGCGATGTTCGGTGTGGATGGCCTGGATGTTGTCAGACAGCCCCTGGAAGAAAGTGTTGAGGAGCGCGGCTGGGTTCCATTAACTCTTGGCCGCCAGGAAACAATCAACAACTTGGCGGCTGCCCTGCTTGAGCCTCAGGAGGGAGTGTGCAGCTTCGTGTCCCAGGGCAGTGTGTTGAAATACCTGTTTGAGTGCCGTTGTGAAGGCAGGAAGTGAAACACAG
Source organism: Thalassophryne amazonica (assembly GCF_902500255.1). Lineage (NCBI taxonomy): Eukaryota > Metazoa > Chordata > Actinopteri > Batrachoidiformes > Batrachoididae > Thalassophryne > Thalassophryne amazonica. Next base: position 13,649,317 of record NC_047113.1, on the reverse strand, counting down.
GTTTGTCGACTCCATTCTGCTGTAGCCCACATAGCAGCATGACCTGTCAGGTGAGTGATCATGTATGCTATCTTCACCCGGTTGGACAAAAACATAGATGACATAAGTGTGAACTGCAACTCACACTGTGTAATAAATGGTCTGATGTCACCAGTCTCATCGTAGAAGCATTCAGGTTGTGACAACTGGTTGCAGACCACAGGTGGTGAGGCTGCTGATGACCTCGGTGGTGGTACACTGAAATTACCGGTGGCCGTGTCTGATGTATCCTGAGGAATCAGTCTTGACAGGAGTTGACTCATCTGTGTGCTTACTGACAACATGAAAGTGTCCTGACATTTAGCTAGCTCGCTAAATGCAGTGCTAAGCGCAGTGAGTTGGTCTTCCTGCTGTGCAAGCTGCCGACTATGATGGCGTACCACCAGCTGGAACGAGTCAGAGCCTGCTGTGTCCATTGTTGACCAGACTGATATGTCAGGCAGGTTGGTCAAAATGGTAGGACACAAATGTAAGGCTCGAACAAGCAGCTCTGATTTATAAAAGGCTTTATTGGTGTGGACAGGAGAGGTCAGTACACGAGATAACACTCCAAAAACAGCAGTAGAAAAACATCAAGCTAAGCTGTGGTTGTTCAAACAGGCAGGAGGTCATAAACACAAAGAGGCAGGCAGGAATATGGAACACGAATAACAGGGCTGGAGAGAAGGCACAAGGCACATCAATCTGGCGAGGAACTATTGCACCCAGTGAGCTTTCATAACGGCAGGTGATGAGCTGCAAATTAGGAACAGGGGTGCGTGGAAAGCACTAAAACAAGGGTGTGGCCAAGAGAGAAACGCCCACCACCGAGAACCCAGGGACAGACGAGAGAGAGAGACAGTCCAAGCGGATAAACCCAACAAGAGTATGAACACACAGAAAAACAATGAAACAATGAATGAAAATAACAGAACACACTAAAAAATAAAACAGAAAACCAGACAAAATATCGAACCCTGATGGGGGGGATTGACACAGTGCATAAATACATACATGTATGCTTCTGGGAACATTGTGATATATTTTAAATGTAGTTGAATTGAACAAAATAAGTCAAAAACAACAAGTCTATCATCTTGTGACTCGCCCAATTTAAAGGATGTGTAATTAACTGATCAGATGTTCATTATGTTTGATGCACCAATGAAAAAAGTAACTTTGTTTTACTTATAAATGATACCATATACCTTTCTGCTACCTGCTGGACATTTCTGGGCTCATTGCAGAGATTAGCCTCATCACGTGCTAGAAATTAGCTTGGTTTGGTGGCCACCAACATCACTGTTGCTTGTTTTAATCTTTGAATCTGAAAAAAATTACCCTTTGCTCTAGCTCAGGATGCATTGAGGCTTAAAGGCAGTTTATGGTTTTAACTTACTTTTTCCCATACTAATATTTCAGTCATTTGAAAGCTTTTTTTTTTTCAGTGTTATTTTGTGACATTTGACCAAAGAACCCTTCCTCGCTTTTGAGTTACAGGTCACCAAAATTGTACCAAAGAAGAGATAAAATTTGTGTGAAATATGGTATTGAAACCATGTTGTGCAGTGATGGAATGCAGAACTAGATATTTTTGTTAATGTTTGGAATACTTTGAATGCAAAATCTATATTATAGAAAGTGAGCATAAGAGGCCTTGAGACCTTTTGGGTCGGTGTTTCCCTCCACAGTTTGTACCATTAAGCAGATGAGAGTCATCGCCTCCCTTTGGATTTGACACCAGTCCATTGCAGGGGACTGTAGAACTAGAACAGTTATCTGCTTTGGGTTGATGTGGTGTTTCTGTTTGTGCCCTGTTGGAATAGTTTGGCACATATTAAAATTCTTTCTCCAGATCAAACACAGAGGTATTATTACCTGGAGCTTTTTCACTAAAATTCAAGCCTAGAACACATTTTAGTCAGCTAAGGCAATACCGCTACCTCCCAATGAGGTGGACTGACGCTGATTAAGTTGCTGGAGGCGAAGCATTGAATTGGGAAAGAAGCTTGTTCAGTGTGATTAATGGATTGACAGGTTGTATGTTGTGTGGGCCGCTGAAGAGGAGGTACTGCTGGCCCACCACCACCAGAGGGCGCCCTGCCTGGAGTGCGGGCTCCAGGCACCAGAGGGCGCTACCGCATCATGGGAGTAATCTGGGTGACAGCTGTCACCCATCACCAAACACAGCTGTTTCTACTCAGCACTGAGGTATATCAGGAGGACGGCGTCTCCACCTCAGTGCCGAGATATCGCCTAAGACCAAGGTAACATTCTCTGCAGCATATTCTGTGATTGATAAACTTGTTAAACCTTTCAGGACTGGTGACTACTGAGACCCTCTTTCTTTGGATAAGTACTCACCTTCCTGCTGAACTTTGCCAAGAGGTGGAGGCGGCTTCTCCCCTCTCTGTACTGGGTGCGTTCATCCACTCCTGTGTGTTCTTGCTCTCTCCTGCCAGCAGTACCGGATCCGACGAGCGGAGGCAGTGGCCACCTGGGAATTCGGGACTTGGCGGTTCCAGTATTTCCGGGGTTCGGTGGCAGTGGAGATCTGGGTGGTTCCGGTTCGACTGAGACGGACGTCTCCTATCTTCGAGCCTGCCCACACGACACCAGCGGATTCGACCCTAAACATTGTGTTTGTTATACTACTCGTGCTTGTTTCAGTAGTAAATCTTGTTTTTTACTTCCTCCATTGTCCATTCATTGCGCCCCCTGTTGTGGGTCCGTGTTCCTACACTTTCACAACATTGTATGTATGTAAATGCAGACCTGGTGAATTTGTCTCTCTTGCACTCTCAGAATTGTTTAATATGATGTCTGCAGCTAAACTTACAGCCAGTTCAATGCCATTACCGTGTGATTCTGTTGCCGATAGCAACTAGTGGCGTCTTGAGTGGTCTGTCACAATATGTGAATGTAAGGAGATAAGACTCAGCAAAGCAGTGAGAATAAGAGAGTATTGTAAAGAGTGAATCAAAAGATATGTCCTGGATTCTGAGCATTCAAGTTGAAGAAAATGACACACGTTGACTCTGACCTGATGGAAATGTCAGATGGACAGTTTTCTTTGCCTCACTTTGAAAGGTGAATACCTATACGGCACTTGAGAACTGGATAAAGACAGCATTTCGTTGCTTGTGTTTAACACAGCGACACCCACGCTGGCTTCTCGACACAATTCACGTGAATTGGTTTGATCACTCTTGTGAGGGCGCGGTTTGGAAAAGTGATGTAAAGGAGAGGAGGCGTTTGACGCAACTCATCAGTGAGCTGGCTGTTACCGTCGTCTACTCAGAGCGCGCCGACACCCCGCTGGGAAAGATGAGAGGCTTGATTACAGTCAAATTAGCAAATGAGCAGGTTAATTACAAAAACTTGATTCCTGTATAAGAAATGACATTTCTCTGAGATGTTCCTACTGAAAGAAGCAAAAAGGATGTAGGTGGAGGAGACGAGCAGAGGACAGGTGCTTTTTCCTCCTCTTTTTTTTCAAGAAATCTTGCTGGGTTTTGGCTCTTTTAGCTCAGAACATTGCTGTTAGAGGTTAAGGGAAAAATGATTGCATCAATGAACCATTCTTTTTTTTTTTTCAGAGGACACTTTTTCTCCGACATTTTCTTTCTCTGTCTCTCCTTCTTTCCTCACTGGGGAGACTGCATCAAACCCCTCACTCCAGCTTTCTTCCCACTCTTGGCGCTCGCTGGCTTTCATCCTTCACTTCACAGGAGCCTTTGGGAGGCTTCAGATTCTTTATTTGCTACAACCACGTGGAAAAGGGGATTTCTGAGACATCGCCTAAACTTTGCAAGGACGTTCCATTTCACACACAAAATAATGCGGAGTCGCAGGAGAAAAGCCAAAAGTAATTAGGCTTTAAGAGGTAGATTTTTTTTTTTTCTTCTTCTTGCTGACCTTGGTTAGCAACTGTTGTTCAGGGTGTTAATGTCAGGACAAATGAGTGTTTAGAAGCTACTTGATGTACTATCAGTGAAAGCTGTGAGGGTTTGTATGTAGCGAGGAGGAGGATGGATGGATTTTGTGGGCAGGTGTGGTTAAAGTCTGGAGTAAATGAAGTGAGAAGCCCAACAGCTGGCAGAGGACAAGGAGCACAGCAGTGAAAAAGCCAATGATAAAGACTAGCGGAGTGCACGTGAAGAAGCGACACAACTCGGTTACTAGACACAGTCATTTGTGTGTGTGTATGTTGTCTTTGAGACATCCTAACGTTAGCTTAATTTCTCCAGCGTTGTCACACGAGTGTCATCATCTGTCATCAGCTCAGTAAATTAGAGTTTCGCTCCAGCAAGGTTTCCAGGGAATTTGTCTGGAAAGTTGTCATATCTCTTAATGGAACTGAAGTTGTGAAAGTTGGCTGCACGCTCGTTATAGATTTTTTTATGGGTGCCGTCACTGCCAAAGGGGTACAAGTGTTTACGTCGGAGCTCTGTGCTGATAAACCCAGAGACAGTGTGCTGTTTCGCAACCGAAGAACAATGTGGGGGCATATATATTTTATCTGGCTTTCATATTTTGGTGAAGGGAAACTGGGGAAGGCTGTGTGACGTGTTCAATAAGTACAGGAAATCCATTCTAAAATTACTGGATCAGCAAAGCCCCCCCCCCCCCCCCCCTCCTCTTCTTTGCTCCATTTCTGAACATTTCCTCCTGTCTGTTTTCTGGGGATTTTTTTCCCCCCTTGTCCCACTTAGCAACTGTACTGCCCCCCTCCCCACCCCTCAACACCACCCCATCCATTTCAAATGAATTGAACTGCGGTGCACATGTCAAAACGAGCCGAGTCAATTGCCTAAATGTAACTATGCACAGTTATCGGGACTGCAGCACAAGTCATTTGCGGGAAGCCTAAACATTATAAACAAATAAAGCAGCCGTATTGCCTCCAGGCTCTTGGTTAGGAATGCACTGCAGTGTCTGGTGAATGGGCAGCCAGCGTGAAATCCAATATAGGCCTGTGTGTGCAGGAGGAGGGAGAACACTCCACTCCAATCTTCATCAATATAGTGCTATACAAGTCTGATATGGCTGCTGCCACCAAAATACAACTGCTTTTATTTTGACCACTCCATGCCACATCGGATACTATGACAGTTGTTACTGCTACGACTAATCCAACTGTGATGGTGTTGTTGAAGCTGTTTCTTTAACTACACACAGGAAAAAAATTCTTCTGCACCTGTTCTGTGGTTATATGAGCTCCACACAGACCTGTAATCAATCTCCCCGGTTAATCAGAGCGTAAAACTCAGGTGGTTGTTAACCCTTACAGGATGGGATGAACTGAGGGAAAACTGCTGCTTATTCCATCAAAAACATGACTGTATGCTTGTGTGTGATGTTCTGTTATTAGAGTACAACACTCCTGTCAAAAAAAAATTGTATACTTGATTAGATATTTTTAAAAGCTCTTCTCAAGAAGGTCGCGTCCCACCTGCTCCTTTCTATTGGATTTTGCATGTTCTGCTTGTGTTCACCTGCATTCACTCTGGGTACTCCAGCTTCCTCCCATTTTCAAAGAACTGTGGGTTTGGTGAATTGGAAACTTGAAAGTAACTGTAGGTGAGTGTGCGAGTGTGACTAGGTTTGTCTGCCAACAGGTGGCCCTGTGATAGACTGGCATCCTGTTCAGGGTGTACCTATTACTCTTGGGATAGGCTGCAGCCCCTGTAACCTTTGTTTTTATTTCTGTACAGTTTTGCAAATACTTACTTCTGTATTGACATCTCATGGCTTTACTTATACTGATTTTGTCTGATTTCTGCACTGAAAAGAGATTTGTGACATTTTAGGGTTTTGTCTACCTTAATAAATACTTTATAAAGCATAAATAAAGCACTTTCATAGTATTCACAAAAAGTAGTTGTAATAGCCTGAATTAGTAATGCATTGCAGATTTGAGTTGCCATGACACCCTTATGACAATGTAATGTAATTATTCTTTGAACCCAGGTAAAGTGGTAGCTTTCTGATCTGTCATTAACATATCATGACATGTAAACTGACTGTCATGACACCATTATGACAATGTAATGAAGATATTCTTTGACCTCAAGTAAAGTGGTAGCTTTTTGATTCATCATTAATATATCTTGAAGTATAAGCTGACTGTCATGACACATAATGAAGATATTCTTTCACCTCAAGTAAAGTGGTAGCTTTTTGATTTGTCATTAATATATCATGAAGTATAAGCTGACTGTCATGACACCATTATGACAATTTAATGAAGTAGAGAAGCTTGAATCTTCTACTGGACTGGGTTGCTTGACACGAGAACGTTTCGCTTCTAAGCTTCCACAGCTAAATTCTAAGCTTCCACAGCTAAATTTCTTGCTCTGGTAGTCTGACTTTTCTCTTGACTCTTGTAGAGAAGAATAACAGAAGCCAGCAAAGGCTGGAGTTTTAAACCTAACCAGACCCCTCCTACCGAGAGGCAGACTGCTATAGGCTAGAGACTAACAATTGCTCTAATTAGCACCTATTGTGCTCTAGTTAGCACCCTCATAATGACAGAGCAGCTGTCCCTCCTAACGGGGGACTGACGCCTCTCCTGACGACATGAATACACGAGTACATGAGTACCCCATTGTAAATGGGGACAAAGCGTGTCTCGGACCCCCTCCCCGGTTAAGGCTGGGTTTCAAGTGTTTCACATACAATGCTTCTTTCACTCCCCTCTCAATCCATTTCTTTTCTCTGGCTAAGATTTTAACTTCCTTGTTCTCAAACGTGTGATTAGTGTCTTTAAGGTGGAGATGAACTGCAGACTGAGGTCAACTGGTGCCCTCTCTGTGTTGCTGGTATAGCCTTTTGTGCAACAGCTGCTGAGTCTCACCTATGTAGTGTTCGTTGCAGTTTTCCTGACATCTGATAGAATACACTACATTGCTCTGTTTGTAACTAGGGATCCTATCCTTAGGGTGAACTAATTTCTGTCTCAAGGTGTTAACAGGCTTATAGTAAACTGGGATTTTGTGCTGTCTGAAGATCCTCTGTAGTAGTTCCTTTACTCCTGCTAAATAAGGGAGAGACATTCCTCTTCTTCTTGGCTCTGTCTCCCGTCTGTCTGGTCTCTTTGTTCTTTGGGACTTCTGCACTTTATCCAGGGACCAACGTGGGTACCCGCATACTGTTTCTGGACATGTTGTTCTTTAGCCCTTCCCTCTGTAGTTGTGGGCACCTGTAGGGCTCTGTGTTGAACAGTCCTGATCACCCCGAGCTTGTGTTCAAGTGAGTGGTTTGAGCCAAAGAACAGATACTGGTCAGTGTGAGAGGGTTTTCTGTAAACCCCTGTTTGGAGCTGCCTGTTCTCTCCAATCGTAACATCACAGTCCAAGAAGGCTAAATGGTTGTTTCTGGCATCCTGACGTGTGAACTTGATATTGGAGTCCACCAAGTTGATGTGCTCTGTAAAAGCCTACACTTCCTGTTGCTTGATTTTTAACCCATGTGTCATTGACATTTCTGAACCAGTGACTGGGAAAGATGCCTGTGAACGACACCAAGGCTCTCTTCTCCACTCGCTCCATGTACAGATTGGCCACAATGGGGGATACCGGAGACCCTACCGCACAACCATGGATTTGCCTGTAGTAATTCCCCCTAAACTGGAAATATGTGGTGTTAAGACAGATCTCCAAGAGTTGCAGATGTGGTCTGATGTAAGTTTGGTCCTTTCAAGTCAACACGCGTCCTCCAGCAGCCTCTGCCTCACAGCTGTGACGGCCTCAGCAGTGGGGATGCAGGTGAACACGATGTCACATCGAATGACACCATAGTTTCATCTGCCTCCAGCTGAAGGTCCTTGATCTTGTTCACAAAATCATGTGTGTTTGTTGTGTGTTGGGGGGGGCGTGGCTGGCTGTTTTGGTGTTCTTTTCTTTTCTTTGCTCTCCAGGTGGCATGAGGGCTGATTTGTCTGTGGAGAAAGTGCTGGCTGAAGAGTCCTCACCCTTATTAGCGTCATGTGGAACACCTGTGGCAGGGGCTCACGTGCGGCCTTGAAGACTTGCAGCTGAAGCGGATAATTGGATGGCGTTCTGCATATAAGTCATGTGTGATTTGAGCAGAGCTGCCGGGAACTCAACCTTGTGACGTGTGTTTGTGAGACGCTGAGGACCACGCCTGGGTCTGACATATCGAGCCCGTGAAGCAGGGAAGGGTGAGGACACATGCTGTCAGCACACGCTAAAAGTGATTAAGTAATTGTTGATAGTATCTTGGTGCTTGGTTACACAGTAAATTAAGACTGTGAGGAGAATTGTGCAGCTTGCTTCTCACTGCGGTGGCGTGCAGGATAAGTGATCCTCCACTTGTTGTGAGGGGCTGCTCATTTGCATAAAGTTAAAAAGAAACATTGACCTGAGCGTGTTGCTGATAGCGTGTGTTATGTGAAAGATAGAGTTGTACCTGCTGACTCACCTCACCTTTTCTTTGCTCCACAGAGAATCGGTTTGTTGTGTCCACCTGGGGGGGTGTTTGTCGGTGGTACTGGGTCCAGGAGCGCCGGGCTTTAATTCTTGCGGGCGCTGGAGAACGTGTCACTTATTACTCCACCAGAGGGACGCTTTTTATGTTTTACATTTGTAAGCACAGGTGAAAAAAATAAATTGTTTCTGTTGGGAACCGCCTTCTGGTTATTTTACCGCTGGGTTCTGTCAGACGCAGGTCCGCTCCTCAACCCGCGTCGACACATAACAGTAGTTCCGGCCATTCCATAATGGACCCAGCGGCAGAGGCAGTTCCTTTTGCCGAAAAGGCGCAAGAACACTTGGAGAAGATATGGGAGCAATTACAGCATCTCGCAAACCGAATTGAACAAACAGACGCCCGTGTTATGGAGCTTGCAGTGCAAGCCGTTCCGCTTCCTGCAGCTCCAGCTGTGGCATCATCGATACCGGGGCAGATAACTCCGTCACCCAGGGATTCGGTGTTCGAACCGGTTATTGTCATCCGGAGCCTTATGCGGGAGACGCTGAAGCTTGTGCTTCATTTCTGATGCAATGTTCTCTGGTCTTTACTCAGCGACCGGCTTCCTTCTCTTCCGATGGAAGTCGTGTTTCCTATGTAACAAATTTGCTCCGAGGCGACGCCTTGGCTTGGGTCACTGCATTGTGGAGTAACAACTCGCCATTGTTAGGATCCTTTAAGGATTTCTCCCGGGAGTTTCAATTGGTTTTTGATCATCCGGTGAAAACGAATACCGGTGCTCAACGGTTGCTGAATCTCAGGCAGGGGAGGCGGAGTGCGGCGGAGTATTCCGTGGACTTTCGGATTTTTTCTGCTCAATCCGGTTGGAATGCCGTAGCTTTACGGGGCATGTTTGTAGACGGGTTAAATGAGGCACTAAAAGACGAGCTGGCGGTCCGTGATGATCCAAACGATTTAGATGAGCTAATATCGTTGGGATTCGTTTTGGATGATCGGATGAGGGAGCGTGGACGCGAGAGAGGACGCCCATCAGAGCGGGGTTTTTTTTGTCTCGGGGCTTTCCCCGACACAGGGCTGGGCCGCCTCTTCTTCGCCCCACTGAGGCTCCTCCGACGGGACCTCCAGCTCCTCCTGTTGACGAGCCCAGGCAGCTCGGACGAGTAGAGATGTCTGTATTGCCCCCGATATGTAAGCGTCAAGAGAAATAACGGCGACGTAACTCCAAGTGTTCTGGGACAGGAAAAATAACACAAAAAAAAAAAAAAAGTTTCGGCACAGGTAATGTTTTGTTTTCTTTGATTAGGGGCTATGTGTGTTTGGGGCGTCAGGGGCGTATCTGGTGGAGTGATTGATGGGCTCACTTAATTGTCACTTTTGTACGTGGTTTTAGGTATTTTCTGTTTGGGTTGTTGGGTCGTTTTATTTTGTGTTTTTTATTTCTCTACATCCCTAACCCCAACCTCACTTGCGCCAAGACCGTTTGTCTTGTGGGTTGTGGGGTGGTGCAGGTTGGTCACGCTGAGCGTTCTCAGAAGACCCTCTGCACCTAGGGGGGGGTGTTAGAGGCGTTCTTGGTTTGGTTAGGGCCCGGTTCACTCCAGCCTCGGTGAGCATTTGTACCGTTCGTCATTGGTGTTGCCGGGGTGTGGTGCAGCGGAGACTTACCTCAGTCGGAGGGGTGGGCCGATCTGTTGCCGTTTGCCATTTCGGTAGTTCCACCCCTCCCGAGAGGCTGGGGTATGGTCGAGTTGTGGCACTGGACGCATTTCCAGTTCTCTGCTGCGCCTTGGGGTTGGAGCTGGGTTAGTTTTTTCTTGTTCCTTCTCCGGCTTACTGGTTTGAGCTGTTGCCAAGACTGAGCCGCCGGGGGCTCTGGGAGGGACCTGGGTCTTTCGGGGTGCTGGGGAGGGTAACGGGATTATGGTCGTTTATATCCCCCCGGGGTTGTTTTGAGTTGTCCTCCGGGGGTTGATTTTGATTTCGCTTTGTGTTCCTTCCGGGCTCCACCTCCAGGGTTGATGGGATGGTCCTCTGGGGGGGAGTTGGCTTGGGACCAACCAGCCATGTGTGACCAAGTCTGGGGTTCCGGGTTGTGGGGTGGGTACCTCCTGGGGTTGATGGTACGGTCCCCTGGGGGGGCACCGTGTTACTCCATGTGCACCTGGGGACCTTTGTTGGGCTTATGGTTTGGCTGTTTCCTCTGGAACTGGCAATGAAGGCCTTCTGGGGGAGGTTGTGGCTCTGCAGGTCATTCTGGGGGGGGGGGGGGGGGTTGTTTATTCTTTTCCTTTCATGCATTTATGTTTGTATTGTGTTTGTGGGACTGTGTTGGGGTTTGCGTTTGGGAGTTTTTCTTTTCTTCCCGGGGTTTGATGGGACGGTCCCCTGGGGAGGCGGTTGGGTGGGTTTTAGGTTTTTCTTTTTTTTTTCTCTGTGTGTGTGACCTGTTTTTTGGGAATGTTTGGGGCTTTTGTTGATGCCGCCCGGCCCTTCCTGCTGCGGTGCCTGTCCTGCTTTCTGACTTGGACCCTGAAGGGAGGTGCTGTTCTCGGGCCTGGTTGGTTCGGTCGCCGGGAGGCTTCCCGTTGATGGGGGGGTACTGTTGTGTGTTGGGGGGGTGTGGCTGGCTGTTTTGGTGTTCTTTTCTTTTCTTTGCTCTCCAGGTGGCATGAGGGCTGATTTGTCTGTGGAGAAAGTGCTGGCTGAAGAGTCCTCACCCTTATTAGCGTCATGTGGAACACCTGTGGCAGGGGCTCACGTGCGGCCTTGAAGACTTGCAGCTGAAGCGGATAATTGGATGGCGTTCTGCATATAAGTCATGTGTGATTTGAGCAGAGCTGCCGGGAACTCAACCTTGTGACGTGTGTTTGTGAGACGCTGAGGACCGCGCCTGGGTCTGACATATCGAGCTCGTGAAGCAGGGAAGGGTGAGGACACATGCTGTCAGCACACGCTAAAGGTAATTAAGTGATTAAGTAATTGTTGATAGTATCTTGGTGCTTGGTTACACAGTAAATTAAGACTGTGAGGAGAATTGTGCAGCTTGCTTCTCACTGCGGTGGCGTGCAGGATAAGTGATCCTCCACTTGTTGTGAGGGGCTGCTCATTTGCATAAAGTTAAAAAGAAACATTGACCTGAGCGTGTTGCTGATAGCGTGTGTTATGTGAAAGATAGAGTTGTACCTGCTGACTCACCTCACCTTTTCTTTGCTCCACAGAGAATCGGTTCGTTGTGTCCACCTGGGGGGTGTTGTCGGCGGTAGTGGGTCCAGGAGCGCCGGGCTTTAATTCTTGCGGGCGCTGGAGAACGTGCCACTTATTACTCCACCAGAGGGACGCTTTTTATGTTTTACATTTGTAAGCACAGGTGAAAAAATAATTGTTTCTGTTGGGAACCGCCTTCTGGTTATTTTTACCGCTGGGTTCTGTCAGACGCAGGTCCGCTCCTCAACCCGCGTCGACACATAACAGTGTTCTCACATGGTGATCTGAGTTACCCACTAGAGGAGCCAAAATCCACTTGAGGTGCTTGGCCAAATTGTAAGTGATGGAATCTTTGCTACATACAATAGGCCTGAGTAGGCATCTTGTTTGTGGATTTTGGGCAGTGCATAGATGCATGGAGTGGCATCTCTAGGGTACATTCTGTAGTACGCCTGCCTGTCGTTGAGTCCCTGTTTCTCCAGATTTTGGAGGTAGTTAATAATTTTCTTCTTATAGCCACTTGTGGGATCTCTTTCAGCAGCTTGTACGTATTGGAGTCACTGAGTAGGTTGTTGACCTTGGCCTCGTAGTCCGAAGTGTTCACGACCACCGTGCATCTGCCTTTATCCACTGGCAGGATAGGATGCTTTGGTCCTTCTGCAGTGCTGACAATGCTTTGTGTTCTTCTCCTGTGATGTTGGACGGAGGAGGCTTAGCACTGTTCAGCATTGCTTTGACTCTAGCCAGAGGTCCCCAGCTTCTGACTCTGGCAGACTGTTATGTTTAATGGCTGACCCTACTGCAGTGATTTAATCTACTGTCGGTATATGTTTAGGAGTCACTGAGAAATTTAGTCCTTTTCTGTCTGTGTAAGAACCCTATCGGTGAGATTCTTTACCCAATTTACCCTGTTCTCACTCATTTGTCTGGGTGTATCTTTATAACTACCCCCACTGCTCGTGAAAGTACGCCTTTTCTGCACTAAAAGGCTGTGAAACTCCCCGATTACCGCTCCTTACTTTTTAAATGCTCAGACATTTGAATTTTGAATCTTCCCACACTAAGTTTCTAACCTTTTGTGAAGACTATCAAAATCATTTTGGAGGTCTAATATTTTAAAATGAAGTTTTCTAATTCTAACAACCAAATTTCTCCTAAGGTAAATGTGCTGGGTCTTTTCTGCTGCTGTGACCTGCCTCTCATGCCTTTTGCTTCAGGCATTTGTGAATAATGTGTTTTGTCTGCATCTCAGGTTAAATCTTAAGTGGTTTCTAAAGTAGCTATCTGTTTAGCAGTCTTTTCCAGCTTACGTACCAGTGCCAGGGCCTCATGCCCACAGTTGGTCGCAATGTTCTGTGAAGGCTCTCAGTTGTCCAGGTGGTTTCCATAGTAGAAAAGCTTGAATCTTCAACTGGACTGGGTTGCTTGACATGAGGACTTTTCACTTCTAATCGTAGAAGCTTCCTCAGTTAAATTTGTTGCTCTGGTATTCTGACTTCTGTCTTGACTCTTGTAGAGAAGAAGTGAAACATCCTCGTGTCAAGCAACCCAGTCCAGTCGAAGATTCAAGCTTCTCTACTATGGAAACCACCTGGAAAACTGAGAGCCTTCACAGAAACAATGTAATGAAGATATTCGGTCGAATAGCCTTCTCTGGAACCAGGATACGAACCCGCCACGCCCGTTAACGGCAGCTCTCCTCTTATGGATCAGGGCTCTTGGAATGTTTGCTAGATTTTGAATTTAGTGACTCGTACAGCGAGTCCCAGATGTGTTAATTTCATTAAAAACCAGACTAACCTTTTAGAGCACTTTTTGATGTTGTACACCCAATAAACTTTAACTTGTACACCTTAAGAAGCATCAATAAATCAATGTCTGAGCCTTAACACTTTAACTGCATGCTTGGAAATTTATTTCAGGTTTGCAAGTGCCGACAACATAATCAAAATAGGTTATATGATGATAATTTCACAACAGTAATTCATGTATAATTAGAATAATGATTGGCAGAGATTTTTGTTTTTGATTCAATAATACTGTCTGATCTTACTTTGACTGGACTGGATTGACTTCTTAACAATTTTCTAGGAGTGAGGGAAGGAGGTTTTTGAGGTTAAAGTCCCCAGCTCGATGAACTTGATTTCCTCTTCATCAGCTATTAGTCGTTAGCTGACCACGATCCTTGTGTGATGTTGTAATCCTTCAGGAAATTAATCCACATAAGAGTTTATTCCTTCTTCAATCAACCAAAAGTTGATCTAATCCATTCTGGTATGCTGTGATGTTCCTTGAGAGAGAGAAAACTTGAACCTTCCCCACTCAGACTTAAGGCCAGTGATTATTCTCCAGTGCTCTGCTACTCCGTGACTGGATGGCCTGAGTGGGAGTTGAAAACTCTCTCAAATGATCTCTTATGGCTCCAATCCTCTCACTCCATGATTCCAATTGCTGCTCACAAGATGGTCAAGTCTTGTGATCTCCTCGTAGCAGGGGAGAAGTGACAACAGCACCTCTCCCTGGAAGTAATAACCCGTTTCTGGTGTTTCACAGTTTATATATGTGCTGGACTCTTGTCTTCAGATCATCTTGGTACCATGGGACGCTGGTGACTCAAAACCTCCTCCCTTCTCCTTCCCTTACTGGAAGCCATCTGCGGCCCTTTGCCAGTAACCTTATTTCTCAACTTCCTCTTCAGCTTTTCTGAGAATTCATTCTTTTAAATCATTCTTTAAATCACATCAATCATATTCAATCATTTCATTACAACTCTCTTTCACATAAAACAATTCATATGATCATATCCAAACATTTTCATTCCTTATTATTCATTTCATATTTTACCACATCTTAATCATTTGATCAGTTGTTTATCATCAGCTTTTCTTGCTTCGTTGCAACATCACTTCACTTCCTCTTTCTCTCTGACTGCACTCTTTATGAAAAACAACTCATATAATCATTCATTTCACTTATTTGTAACATACTTTTTCTAATCAACTCTTAATTTTTAACACATTAATACTTCATTTAATCATACTTGTCATGTTAGAATCATTCTTAGACATATTCCATCATCTTCACCACAGAGTTCATTCCGTGGGCCTCCCCATTTGTAATGGAAAAGTCCGGTATGACCTCACTTACTCCGGGAAAGTACCAAACACTGTTCAGTTTAATCCAACAGCATGTATACTCAACAAAAATATAAACGCAACACTTTTGGTTTTGCTCCCATTTTGTATGTGATGAACTCAAAGATCTAAAACTTTTTCACATACACAATATCACCATTTCCCTCAAATATTGTTCACAAACCAGTCGAAATCTGTGATAGTGAGCACTTCTCCTTTGCTGAGATAATCCATCCCACCTCACAGGTGTGCCATATCAAGATGCTGATTAGACACCATGATTAGTGCACAAGTGTGCCTTAGACTGCCCACAATAAAAGGCCACTCTGAAAGGTGCAGTTTGTTTTACCTGGGGGGATACCAGTCAGTATCTGGTGGGACCACCATTTGCTCATGCAGTGCAACACATCTCCTTCGCATCATCCGTGAAGAGAACACCTTTCCAACGTGCCAAACGCCAGCGAATGTGAGCATTTGCCCACTCAAGTCGGTTTACGACGACGAACTGGAGTCAGGTCGAGACCCGATGAAGATGACGAGCATGCAGATGAGCTTCCCTGAGACGGTTTCTGACAGTTTGTGCAGAAATTCTTTGGTGATGCAAAACCGATTGTTTTTCAGCAGCTGTCCGAGTGGCTGGTCTCAGACGATCTTGGAGGTGAACATGCTGGATGTGGAGGTCCTGGGCTGGTGTGGTTACACATGGTCTGCAGTTGTGAGGCTGGTTGGATGTACTGCCAAATTCTCTGAAACGCCTTTGGAGACGGCTTATGGTAGAGAAATGAACATTCAATACACGAGCAACAGCTCTGGTTGACATTACTGCTGTCAGCATGCCAATTGCACGCTCCCTCAAATCTTGTGACATCTGTGGCATTGTGCTGTGTGATAAAACTGCACCTTTCAGAGTGGCTTTTATTGTGGGCAGTCTAAGGCACACCTGTGCACTAATCATGGTGTCTAATCCAACATCTGATATGGCACACCTGTGAGGTGGGATGGATTATCTCAGCAAAGGAGAAGTGCTCACTATCACAGATTTAGACTGGTTTGTGAACAATATTTGAGGGAAATGGTGATATTGTGTATGTGGAAAAAGTTTTAGATCTTTGAGTTCATCTCATACAAATGGGAGCAAAACCAAAAGTGTTGCGTTTATATTTTTGTTGAGTGTATATTAATCCCATGGCACGTACTATATTCCAAGATGAAACAAGCTGAAAGCAAGCTTAAAGTCATCTTTCCTGACACAATGTAATAAAGATATTTTTGAGCTCAAGTAAAGTGGTAGCATTTGGATTTGTCATTAACATATCATGAAGTATCAACTGACTGTCATAAGTCATGACAGTTATGGCAATGTAATGAAACTGTTCAAATTGGTCTGTAATCTTGTGCATGTAATTATAATAATTATGTCAACTTGACATGAACACAAAGTAATTTCTGGCATAATAGTGCATACATAGTGCACTTACAAATAGTTTGTTCATTGTTTATTAAGTATGAAAAACAATGAGTAAACATAATGAATGGAACTATTCATGAGAACAGTAAAGCATTAAATGTATTGATTATTTATTTAGTAGGCTGGAGTGGTGGCTTTAAGTGGTTAATGCCCTTAGTTTAAGTGTGGAAGGTTCCCAGTTCAAACCCCACCTCTGCCACATTTCTCCACGTAATATGGAATTGCGTCAAGAAGGGCATCTGACGTAAAACATGCCAATTCAACATGCAAATGCATCTCGGATTTGCTGTGATGACACAAGTGCAAACCATGGAGCAGCAAAGGGACTTCTTAATTACTAAATATGAGCCATTCTTAATTATTTGTGATGAATTCATTACATATTTATTCATGCTTAATTAAGGCTAAATAAGGTGTAGTCATCACCGATAACTGCTGGTAATCTCGTTCCCATAAAATCATTTGAAGACTGCCTTGCAGCAGTGAGAAGTTGGATGTCTAGAAGCTTCCTACTTTTAAACTCTGATAAGACTGAAATGATGATTCTTGGTCCAGTGAGACATCGGCATCAAGTTGACCAGTTAACACTCAGCCTAGGCTCGTGTGTCATACATCACAATGACAAAGTGAGGAACCTTGGGGTAATTTTTGATTCTTCATTGTCCTTTGGCCTCCATATTAGAAATATTACTAGGACTGCTTTCTTCCACCTGTGAAATATAGCGAAGATTCATCCCATCCTGTCTATGGCTGATGCTGAGACCCTGATCCATGCGTTCATCTCTTCTAGATTGGACTTCTGCAAAGTTCTATTTTCTGGTTTACCATAGTCTAGCATTAGGGCTCTCCAACTGGTTCAAAGTGCTGCAGCCAGACTTTTGACACGAAGCAGAAAGTTCGACCACATTACACCCATTTTGGCATCCATTCACTGGCTTCCTGTCCCAGTGAGATCAGATTTTAAGGTTCTGCTACTAACCTATAAAATTATTCATGGACTGGCACCTCCCTACCGAGCTGACCTAATTAAACCTTACGTACCTGCCTGGGCTTTACATTCTCAGGGTGCAGGACTACTTTGTGTCCCTAGGGTGAATAATCAATCAATCAATCAATTGTATTTATATAGCGCCAAATCACAACAAACAGTTGCCCCAAGGTGCTTTATGTTGTAAGGCAAGGCCATACAATAATTGCGTAAAAACCCCAACGGTCAAACCGACCCCCTGTGAGCAAGCACTTGGCGACAGTGGGAAGGAAAAACTCCCTTTTAACAGGAAGAAACCTCCAGCAGAACCAGGCTCAGGGAGGGGCAGTCTTCTGCTGGGACTGGTTGGGGCTGAGGGGAGAGAACCACGAAAAAGACATGCTGTGGAGGGGAGCAGAGATCAATCATTAATGATTAAATGCAGAGTGGTGCATACAGAGCAAAAAATAGAAAGAAACACTCAGTGCATCATGGGAACCCCCCAGCAGTCTAAGTCTATAGCAGCATAACTAAGGGATGGTTCAGGGCCACCTGATCCAGTCCTAACTATAAGCTTTAGCAAAAAGGAAAGTTTAAGCCTAATCTTAAAAGTAGAGAGGGTGTCTGTCTCCCTGATCTGAATTGGGAGCTGGTTCCACAGGAGAGGAGCCTGAAAGCTGAAGGCTCTGCCTCCCATTCTACTCTTACAAACCCTAGGAACTACAAGTAAGCCTGCAGTCTGAGAGCGAAGCGCTCTATTGGGTGATATGGTACTATGAGGTCCCTAAGATAAGATGGGACCTGATTATTCAAAACCTTATAAGTAAGAAGAAGAATTTTAAATTATTCTAGAATTAACAGGAAGCCAATGAAGAGAGGCCAATATAGGTGAGATATGCTCTCTCCTTCTACTCCCGTTAGTACTCTAGCTGCAGCATTTTGAATTAACTGAAGGCTTTTCAGGGAACTTTTAGGACAACCTGATAATAATGAATTACAATAGTCCAGCCTAGAGGAAATAAATGCATGAATTAGTTTTTCAGCATCACACCTTTCTAATTTTAGAGATATTGCTCATATTAAACATATTTGTTTAATATGAGCTTTGAATGACATATCCTGATCAAAAATGACTCCAAGATTTCTCACAGTATTACTAGAGGTCAGGGTAATGCCATCCAGAGTAAGGATCTGGTTAGACACCATGTTTCTAAGATTTGTGGGGACAAGAACAATAACTTCAGTTTTATCTGAGTTTAAAAGCAGGAAATTAGAGGTCATCCATGTCTTTATGTCTGTAAGACAATCCTGCAGTTTAGCTAATTGGTGTGTGTCCTCTGGCTTCATGGATAGATAAAGCTGGGTATCATCTGCGTAACAATGAAAATTTAAGCAATACCGTCTAATAATACTGCCTAAGGGAAGCATATATAAAGTGAATAAAATTGGTCCTAGCACAGAACCTTGTGGAACTCCATAATTAACTTTAGTCTGTGAAGAAGATTCCCCATTTACATGAACAAATTGTAATCTATTAGACAAATATGATTCAAACCACCGCAGCGCAGTGCCTTTAATACCTATGGCATGCTCTAATCTCTGTAAAAAATTTTATGGTCAACAGTATCAAAAGCAGCACTGAGGTCTAACAGAACAAGCACAGAGATGAGTCCACTGTCCGAGGCCATAAGAAGATCATTTGTAACCTTCACATAATGTTTCTGTACTATGATGAATTCTAAAACTGACTGAAACTCTTCAAATAGACCATTCCTCTGCAGATGATCAGTTAGCTTTTAACTACCCTTTCAAGAATTTTTGAGAGAAAAGGAAGGTTGGAGATTGGCCTATAATTAGCTAAGATAGCTGGGTCAAGTGATGGCTTTTTAAGTAATGGTTTAATTACTGCCACCTTAAAAGCCTGTGGTACATAGCCAACTAACAAAGATAGATTGATCATATTTAAGATCGAAGCATTAAATAATGGTAGGGCTTCCTTGAGCAGCCTGGTAGGAATGGGGTCTAATAAACATGTTGATGGTTTGGATGAAGTAACTAATGAAATAACTCAGACAGAACAATCGGAGAGAAAGAGTCTAACCAAATACCGGCATCACTGAAAGCAGCCAAAGATAACGATACGTCTTTGGGGTTATGAGTAATTTTTTCTCTATAGTTAAAATTTTGTTAGCAAAGAAAGTCATGAACTCATTACTAGTTAAAGAGAATGGAATACTCAGCTCAACAGAGCTCTGACTCTTTGTCAGCCTGGCTACAGTGCTGAAAAGAAACCTGGGGTTGTTCTTATTTTCTTCAATTAGTGATGAGTAGAAAGATGTCCTAGCTTTACGGAGGGCTTTTTATAGAGCAACAGACTCTTTTTCCAGGCTAAGTGAAGATCTTCTAAATTAGTGAGACGCCATTTCCTCTCCAACTTACGGGTTATCTGCTTTAAGCTACGAGTTTGAGAGTTATACCATGGAGTCAGACACTTCTGATTTAAAGCTCTCTTTTTCAGAGGAGCTACAGCATCCAAAGTTGTCTTCAATGAGGATGTAAAACTATTGACGAGATACTCTATCTCCCTTACAGAGTTTAGGTAGCTACTCTGCACTGTGTTGTTATATGGCATTAGAGAACATAAAGAAGGAATCATATCCTTAAACCTAGTTACAGCGCTTTCTGAAAGACTTCTAGTGTAATGAAACTTATTCCCTACTGCTGGGTAGTCCATCAGAGTAAATGTAAATGTTATTAAAAAATGATCAGACAGAAGGGAGTTTTCAGGGAATACTGTTAAGTCTTCTATTTCCATACCATAAGTCAGAACAAGATCTAAGATATGATTAAAGTGGTGGGTGGACTCATTTACTTTTTGAGCAAAGCCAATAGAGTCTAATAATAGATTAAATGCAGTGTTGAGGCTGTCATTCTCAGCATCTGTGTGGATGTTAAAATCGCCCACTATAATTATCTTATCTGAGCTAAGCACTAAGTCAGACAAAAGGTCTGAAATTCACAGAGAAACTCACAGTAACGACCAGGTGGACGATAGATAATAACAAATAAAACTGGTTTTTGGGACTTCCAATTTGGATGGACAAGACTAAGAGACAAGCTTTCAAATGAATTAAAGCTCTGTCTGGGTTTTTGATTAATTAATAAGCTGGAATGGAAGATTGCTGCTAATCCACCGCCCCGGCCCGTGCTACGAGCATTCTGACAGTTAGTGTGACTCGGGGGTGTTGACTCATTTAAACTAACATATTCATCCTGCTGTAACCAGGTTTCTGTAAGGCAGAATAAATCAATATGTTGATCAATTATTATATCATTTACCAACAGGGACTTAGAAGAGAGAGACCTAATGTTTAATAGACCACATTTAACTGTTTTAGTCTGTGGTGCAGTAGAAGGTGCTATTATTTTTTCTTTTGAATTTTTATGCTTAAATAGATTTTTGCTGGTTATGGTAGTCTGGGAGCAGGCACCGTCTCTACGGGGATGGGGTAATGAGGGGATGGCAGGGGGAGAGAAGCTGCAGAGAGGTGTGTAAGACTACAACTCTGCTTCCTGGTCCCAACCCTGGATAGTCACGGTTTGGAGGATTTAAGAAAATTAGTCAGATTTCTAGAAATGAGAGCTGCTCCATCCAAAGTGGGATGGATGCCGTCTCTCCTAACAAGACCAGGTTTTCCCCAGAAGCTTTGCCAATTATCTATGAAGCCCACCTCATTTTTGGACACCACTCAGACAGCCAGCAATTCAAGGAGAACATGCGGCTAAACATGTCACTCCCGGTCTGATTGGGGAGGGGCCCAGAGAAAACTACAGAGTCCGACATTGTTTTGCAAAGTTACACACCGATTTAATGTTAATTTTAGTGACCTCCGATTGGCGTAACCGGGTGTCATTACTGCCGACGTGAATTACAATCTTACCAAATTTACGCTTAGCCTTAACCAGCAGTTTCAAATTTCCTTCAATGTCGCCTGCTCTGGCCCCGGAAGACAATTGACTATGGTTGCTGGTGTCGCTAACTTCACATTTCTCAAAACAGAGTCGCCAATAACCAGAGTTTGATCCTCGGCGGGGTGTGTCGTCGAGTGGGGAAAAACGGTTAGAAATGTGAAGGGTTGGCGGTGTACACGGGGCTTCTGTTTAGGGCTACGCTCTCCTCACAGTCACCCAGTCAGCCTGCTTTCCCGGCTGCTCGGGATCTGCCAGGGGGAACTAACGGCGGCTAAGCTACCTTGGTCCGCACCGACTACAGGGGCCTGGCTAGCTGTAGAATTTTCCACGGTGCGGAGCCGAGTCTCCAATTCGCCCAGCCTGGCCTCCAAAGCTACGAATAAGCTACACTTATTACAAGTACCATTACTGCTAAAGGAGGCCGAGGAATAACTAAACATTTCACACCCAGAGCAGAAAAGTGCGGGAGAGACAGGAGAAGCCGCCATGCTAAATCGGCTAAGAGCTAGTAGCTACGCTAAGCTAGCGGATTCCTAAAAACACGCAAAGTGAATAATGTGTAAATAATTTAGAGGTGATTCAGCAGAATGAGTGCTTTAGTTAAGGCACGTAAAGATTACACTGGGAAACAAATCGTAATCTAGATAACTAGATCAATCTAACTGCGCAGATTAAACAGCTAACAGATACAGAAAAACACCGCTGTGCTCCGGAACAGGAAGTGATACAATACCGCAGTGAGAGCCAACACCAGTAGAGGCAAGCAAGGCCTCACAATGATCTCCAGTGCTTTAAAATGGACAAAAAAACAGAGATGCGTGGAAGAAAATGGAAAACAACCATCAAAATGGATAGAAGAATAACCAGAATGATCAGCTCCAGGATGATCAAAGACAGTCTGGAGTTACCTGCAAGTGCTATGACAGTTAGAAGACGCTTGTGTGAAGCTAATTTATTTGCAAGAACCCCCTGCAAAGTCCCTCTGTTAAATAAAAGACGTGCAGAGAGAGGTTACAATTTGCCAAAGAACACATCAACTGGCCTAAAAAGAAATGGAGGAATATTTTGTGGACTGATGAGAGTAAAACTGTTCTTTTGGGTCCAAGGGCCGCAGACAGTTTGTGAGACGACCCCAAACTCTGAATACAAGCCACAGTTCACAGTGAAGACAGTGAAGCATGGTGGTGCAAGCATCATGATATGGGCTTGTTTCTCCTACTATGGTGTTGGGCCTATATATCGCATACCAGGTATCATGGATCAGTTTGGATAGTCAAAATACTTGAAGAGGTCATGTTGCCTTATGCTAGAGGACATGCCCTTGAAATGGGTGTTTCAACAAGACAATGACCCCAAGCACACTAGTAAACGAGCAAAATATTGGTTCCAAACCAACAAAATTAATGCCTTAGATGTGAAGAAATCATGAAAAACTGGGTTATACAACTAAATACTAGTTTAGTGATTCACAGGATGTTAAAAAAGCAGTTTGAACATAATAGTTGAGTTTGTAGCGTCAACAGCAGATGCTACTATTATTGTGAGCATCCCCTTTCTACTTTTTTTACTAATAGCCCAATTTCATAGCCTTAAGGTGTGCATATCATGAATGCTTGGTCTTGTTGGATTTGTGAGAATCTACTGAATCTACTGGTACCTTGTTTCCCATGTAACAATAAGAAATATACTCAAAACCTGGATTAATCGTTTTAGTCCATAGCACTGCTATTATTGAGTCATATTATCAAACACATGGAAGGTAATAAATTCTGAATGAGACTAGAAATAATCATTCTACAACTCTAATTCCATTGAAGTTGGGATGTTGTGTGAAATGTAAATAAAAACAGAATACAATGATTTGCAAATCCTCTTCAAACTAATTCAATTGAATACACCACAAGACAAGAATTTAATGTTCAAACTGATAAACTTTTTGTTTTATTCAAATATTTGCTCATTTTGAAATGGATGCCTGCAACACACTTCATAAAAGCTGGGAGAGTGGCAACAAAAGACTGGGAAAGTTGATGAATGCTCAAGGAACACCTGTTTAGAACATTCCACAGGTGGACAGGTTAATTGAAACAGGTGAGTGTCATGATCAGGTATGAAAGGAGCATCACCAAAAGGCTCGACCATTCACAAGCAAAGATGGGGCGAGGATCACCACTTTGTGAACAGCTGTGTCAAAAAATAGTCCAACAGTTTAAGAACAATGTTTCTCAACGTTCAACTGCAAGGAATTTAGGGATTCCATCATCTACAGTCCATAATATAATCAGAAGATTCAGAGAATTTGGAGAACTTCGTACACATAAGCAGCAAGGCCAGAAAACCAACATTGAATGCCAGTGAACTTCGATCCCTCAGGCAGCACTGCATTAAAAACTGACATCATTGTGTAAAGGATCTTACTGCATGGGCTCAGGAACACTTCAGAAAACCATTGTCAGTTAACACAGTTCATCGCTACATCTACAAGTGCAAGTTAAAACTCTACCATGCAAACAAAAGCCATACATCAACAACATCCACAAATGCCGCCGCCTTCTCTGGGCCCGAGCTCATTTGAAATGGACAGATGCAAAGTGGAAAAGTGTGCTGTGATTTGATGAGTCCACATTTCAAATTGTTTTTGGAAATGGACGTTGTGTCAAAAGAGGAAAATGACCATCCATATTGTTACCAGCGCAAAGTTCAAAAGCCAGCATCTGTGATGGTATGGGGATGTGTAAGTTGCCCATGGCATGGGCAACTTACACATCTGTGACCATCAATTCTGAAAGGTACATCCAGGTTTTGGAGCAACACATACTGCCATTCAAGTAACATCTTTTTCAGGGACGTCCCTGCTTATTTCAGCAAGACAATGCCAAGCCACTTCTGCACGTGTTACAACAGCGTGGCTTCATAGTAAAAGAGTGTGGGTACTAGACTGACCTGCCTGCAGTCCAGACCTGTCGCCCATTGAAAATGTGGTGCATTATGAAGCACAAAATACGACAATGGAGACCCCGGACTGTTGAACAACTGAAGTCATACATCAAGCAAAACTGGGAAAGAATTCCACCTACAAAGCTTCAACAATTAGTGTCCTCAGTTCTCAAATGCTTATTGAGTGTTGTTAGAAGGAAAGGTGATGTAATACAGTGGTAAACATACCACTGTCCCAGCTTTTTTGAAACATGTTGCAGCCATCCATTTCAAAATGAGCAAATGTTTGCACAGAAACAATAAATTTGATCAGTTTGAACACTAAATATCTTGTCTTTGTGGTGTTTTAATTGATGTAGGTTGAAGAGGATTTGCAAATCATTGTATTCTGTTTTTATTTACATTTTACACAACATCCCAACTTCCTTGGAAGTGGGGTTGTAGCAGAATGAGTCCAATGGGTAATTTGACATAATTTATGGCCATCCTCGGCACGTATCACCAGAGGGTGCGATAGCTTAAACAATTTAAGACGTTGGGACCTGGCAAGAGAAGACAAAATCAGATTGGTATCAGAACCAGAATCAACAGTAGCTGAAACTGTTACTGTTGAATGATCAGAAATTAACTTAGCTGGGATTACATTCTGAGCCGAGGTGAAATTGGTGGAATTTTGACTCACCTGTAAATCCGACCTTGGCTGCATGGTGGCACTCCTGGCCTTACAATTGGAAATCAAATGTCCTGATTGCCCACAGTAGTAACGGAGTCCATCCTCACGGCGGCACCATCGCTCTGTTGAAGACAGATGAGTGCGTCCCAGCTGCATGGGCTCTTCGGCACTGTGAGAAGGTGATCTGCTCTGGACATGAATGGAAGAAGACGAGCTGTTCAGAGACATGTCTGACCAATGATCTGGCTGTCGACTTCCTCTTGCCCAGTTGGCCCTGCAAGCGATGTCGGTGTGGATGGCCTGGATGTTGTCAGACAGCCCCTGGAAGAAAGTTGTTGAGGAGCGCGGCTGGGTTCCATTAACTCCTTGGCCGCCAGGAAACAATCAACAACCTTGGCGGCTGCCCTGCTGAGCCTCAGGAGGGGAGTGTGCAGCTTCGTGTCCCAGGGCAGTGTGTTGAATACCTGTTTGAGTGCCGTTGTGAAGGCAGGAAGTGAACACAGGTTTGTCGACTCCATTCTGCTGTAGCCCACATAGCAGCATGACCTGTCAGGTGAGTGATCATGTATGCTCTCTTCACCCGGTTGGACAAAAACATAGATGACATAAGTGTGAACTGCAACTCACACTGTGTAATAAATGGTCTGATGTCACCAGTCTCATCGTAGAAGCATTCAGGTTGTTGACAACTGGTTGCAGACCACAGGTGGTGAGGCTGCTGATGACCTCGGTGGTGGTACACTGAAATTACCGGTGGCCGTGTCTGATGTATCCTGAGGAATCCGTCTTGACAGGAGTTGACTCATCTGTGTGCTTACTGACAACATGAAAGTGTCCTGACATTTAGCTAGCTCGCTAAATGCAGTGCTAAGCGCAGTGAGTTGGTCTTCCTGCTGTGCAAGCTGCCGACTATGATGGCGTACCACCCGCTGGAACGACGTCAGAGCCTGCTGTGTCCATTGTTGACCAGACTGATATGTCAGGCAGGTTGGTCAAAATGGTAGGACACAAATGTAAGGCTCGAACAAGCAGCTCTGATTTATAAAAGGCTTTATTGGTGTGGACAGGAGAGGTCAGTACACGAGATAACACTCCAAAAACAGCAGTAGAAAAACATCAAGCTAAGCTGTGGTTGTTCAAACAGGCAGGAGGTCATAAACACAAAGAGGCAGGCAGGAATATGGAACACGAATAACAGGGCTGGAGAGGAAGGCACAAGGCACATCAATCTGGCGAGGAACTATTGCACCCAGTGAGCTTTCATAACGGCAGGTGATGAGCTGCAAATTAGGAACAGGGGTGCGTGGAAAGCACTAAAACAAGGGTGTGGCCAAGAGAGAAACGCCCACCACGAGAACCCAGGGACAGACGAGAGAGAGAGACAGTCCAAGCGGATAAACCCAACAAGAGTATGAACACACAGAAAAACAATGAAACAATGAATGAAAACTAACAGAACACACTAAAAAATAAAACAGAAAACAGACAAAATATCGAACCTGATGGGGGGGATGGACACAGTGCATAAATACATACATGTATGCTTCTGGGAACATTGTGATATATTTTAAATGTAGTTGAATTGAACAAAATAAGTCAAAAAACAACAAGTCTATCATCTTGTGACTCGCCCAATTTAAAGGATGTGTAATTAACTGATCAGATGTTCATTATGTTTGATGCACCAATGAAAAAGTAACTTTGTTTTACTTATAAATGATACCATATACCTTTCTGCTACCTGCTGGACATTTCTGGGCTCATTGCAGAGATTAGCCTCATCACGTGCTAGAAATTAGCTTGGTTGGTGGCCACCAACATCACTGTTGCTTGTTTTAATCTTTGAATCTGAAAAAAATTACCCTTTGCTCTAGCTCAGGATGCATGAGGCTTAAAGGCAGTTTATGGTTTTAACTTACTTTTTCCCATACTAATATTTCAGTCATTTGAAAGCTTTTTTTTTTTTTCAGTGTTATTTTGTGACATTTGACCAAAGAACCCTTCCTCGCTTTTGAGTTACAGGTCACCAAAATTGTACCAAAGAAGAGATACAATTTGTGTGAAATATGGTATTGAAACCATGTTGTGCAGTGATGGAATGCAGAACTAGATATTTTTGTTAATGTTTGGAATACTTTGAATGCAAAATCTATATTATAGTAAAGTGAGCATAAGAGGCCTTGAGACCTTTTGGGTCGGTGTTTCCCTCCACAGTTTGTACCATTAAGCAGATGAGAGTCATCGCCTCCCTTTGGATTTGACACCAGTCCATTGCAGGGGACTGTAGAACTAGAACAGTTATCTGCTTTGGGTTGATGTGGTGTTTCTGTTTGTGCCCTGTTGGAATAGTTTGGCACATATTAAAATTCTTTCTCCAGATCAAACACAGAGGTATTATTACCTGGAGCTTTTTCACTAAAATTCAAGCCTAGAACACATTTTAGTCAGCTAAGGCAATACCGCTACCTCCCAATGAGGTGGACTGACGCTGATTAAGTTGCTGGAGGCGAAGCATTGAATTGGGAAAGAAGCTTGTTTCAGTGTGATTAATGGATTGACAGGTTGTATGTTGTGTGGGCCGCTGAAGAGGAGGTACTGCTGGCCCACCACCACCAGAGGGCGCCCTGCCTGGAGTGCGGGCTCCAGGCACCAGAGGGCGCTACCGCATCATGGGAGTAATCTGGGTGACAGCTGTCACCCATCACCAAACACAGCTGTTTCTACTCAGCACTGAGGTATATCAGGAGGACGGCGTCTCCACCTCAGTGCCGAGATATCGCCTAAGACCAAGGTAACATTCTCTGCAGCATATTCTGTGATTGATAAACTGTTAAACCTTTCAGGACTGGGGACTACTGAGACCCTCTTTCTTTGGATTAAGTACTCACCTTCCTGCTGAACTTTGCCAAGAGGTGGAGGCGGCTTCTCCCCTCTCTGTACTGGGTGCGTTACTCCACTCCTGTGTGTTCTTGCTCTCTCCTGCCAGCAGTACCGGATCCGACGAGCGGAGGCAGTGGCCACCTGGGAATTCGGGATCTGGCGGTTCCAGTATTTCCGGGGTTCGGTGGCAGTGGAGATCTGGGTGGTTCCGGTTCGACTGAGACGGACGTCTCCTATCTTCGAGCCTGCCACACGACACCAGCGGATTCGACCCTAAACATTGTGTTTGTTATACTACTCGTGCTTGTTTCAGTAGTAAATCTTGTTTTTTACTTCCTCCATTGTCCATTCATTGCCGCCCCCTGTTGTGGGTCCGTGTTCCTACACTTTCACAACATTGTATGTATGTAATGCAGACCTGGTGAATTTGTCTCTCTTGCACTCTCAGAATTGTTTAATATGATGTCTGCAGCTAAAACTTACAGCCAGTTCAATGCCATTACCGTGTGATTCTGTTGCCGATAGCAACTAGTGGCGTCTGAGTGGTCTGTCACAATATGTGAATGTAAGGAGATAAGACTCAGCAAAGCAGTGAGAATAAGAGAGTATTGTAAAGAGTGAATCAAAAGATATGTCCTGGATCTGAGCATTCAAGTTGAAGAAAATGACACACGTTGACTCTGACCTGATGGAAATGTCAGATGGACAGTTTTCTTTGCCTCACTTTGAAGGTGAATACCTATACGGCACTTGAGAACTGGAATAAGACAGCATTCGTTGCTTGTGTTTAACACAGCGACACCCACGCTGGCTTCTCGACACAATTCACGTGAATTGGTTTGATCACTCTTGTGAGGGCGCGGTTTGGAAAGTGATGTAAAGGAGAGGAGGCGTTTGACGCAACTCATCAGTGAGCTGGCTGTTACCGTCGTCTACTCAGAGCGCGCCGACACCCCGCTGGGAAAGATGAGAGGCTTGATTACAGTCAAATTAGCAAATGAGCAGGTTAATTACAAAAACTTGATTCCTGTATAAGAAATGACATTTCTCTGAGATGTTCCTACTGAAAGAAGCAAAAAGGATGTAGGTGGAGGAGACGAGCAGAGGACAGGTTGCTTTTTCCTCCTCTTTTTTTTCAAGAAATCTTGCTGGGTTTTGGCTCTTTAGCTCAGAACATTGCTGTTAGAGGTTAAGGGAAAAATGATTGCATCAATGAACCATTCTTTTTTTTTTCAGAGGACACTTTTTCTCCGACATTTTCTTTCTCTGTCTCTCCTTCTTTCCTCACTGGGGAGACTGCATCAAACCCCTCACTCCAGCTTTCTTCCCACTCTTGGCGCTCGCTGGCTTTCATCCTTCACTTCACAGGAGCCTTTGGGAGGCTTCAGATTCTTTATTTGCTACAACCACGTGGAAAAA
Organism: Thalassophryne amazonica; assembly: GCF_902500255.1. NCBI lineage: Eukaryota > Metazoa > Chordata > Actinopteri > Batrachoidiformes > Batrachoididae > Thalassophryne > Thalassophryne amazonica. Next base: position 13,620,191 of record NC_047113.1, on the reverse strand, counting down.
GGGGATTTCTGAGACATCGCCTAAACTTTGCAAGGACGTTCCATTTCACACACAAAATAATGCGGAGTCGCAGGAGAAAAGCCAAAAGTAATTAGGCTTTAAGAGGTAGATTTTTTTTTTTTCTTCTTCTTGCTGACCTTGGTTAGCAACTGTTGTTCAGGGTGTTAATGTCAGGACAAATGAGTGTTTAGAAGCTACTTGATGTACTATCAGTGAAAGCTGTGAGGGTTTGTATGTAGCGAGGAGGAGGATGGATGGATTTTGTGGGCAGGTGTGGTTAAAGTCTGGAGTAAATGAAGTGAGAAGCCCAACAGCTGGCAGAGGACAAGGAGCACAGCAGTGAAAAAGCCAATGATAAAGACTAGCGGAGTGCACGTGAAGAAGCGACACAACTCGGTTACTAGACACAGTCATTTGTGTGTGTGTATGTTGTCTTTGAGACATCCTAACGTTAGCTTAATTTCTCCAGCGTTGTCACACGAGTGTCATCATCTGTCATCAGCTCAGTAAATTAGAGTTTCGCTCCAGCAAGGTTTCCAGGGAATTTGTCTGGAAAGTTGTCATATCTCTTAATGGAACTGAAGTTGTGAAAGTTGGCTGCACGCTCGTTATAGATTTTTTTTATGGGTGCCGTCACTGCCAAAGGGGTACAAGTGTTTACGTCGGAGCTCTGTGCTGATAACCCAGAGACAGTGTGCTGTTTCGCAACCGAAGAACAATGTGGGGGCATATATATTTTATCTGGCTTTCATATTTTGGTGAAGGGAAACTGGGGAAGGCTGTGTGACGTGTTCAATAAGTACAGGAAATCCATTCTAAAATTACTGGATCAGCAAAGCCCCCCCCCCCCCCCCCCCCCCCCTCCTCTTCTTTGCTCCATTTCTGAACATTTCCTCCTGTCTGTTTCTGGGATTTTTTTCCCCCCTTGTCCCACTTAGCAACTGTACTGCCCCCCTCCCCACCCCTCAACACCACCCCATCCATTTCAAATGAATTGAACTGCGGTGCACATGTCAAAACGAGCCGAGTCAATTGCCTAAATGTAACTATGCACAGTTATCGGGACTGCAGCACAAGTCATTTGCGGGAAGCCTAAACATTATAAACAAATAAAGCAGCCGTATTGCCTCCAGGCTCTTGGTTAGGAATGCACTGCAGTGTCTGGTGAATGGGCAGCCAGCGTGAAATCCAATATAGGCTGTGTGTGCAGGAGGAGGGAGAACACTCCACTCCAATCTTCATCAATATAGTGCTATACAAGTCTGATATGGCTGCTGCCACCAAAATACAACTGCTTTTATTTTGACCACTCCATGCCACATCGGATACTATGACAGTTGTTACTGCTACGACTAATCCAACTGTGATGGTGTTGTTGAAGCTGTTTCTTTAACTACACACAGGAAAAAAATTCTTCTGCACCTGTTCTGTGGTTATATGAGCTCCACACAGACCTGTAATCAATCTCCCCGGTTAATCAGAGCGTAAAACTCAGGTGGTTGTTAACCCTTACAGGATGGGATGAACTGAGGGAAAACTGCTGCTTATTCCATCAAAAACATGACTGTATGCTTGTGTGTGATGTTCTGTTATTAGAGTACAACACTCCTGTCAAAAAAAAATTGTATACTTGATTAGATATTTTTAAAAGCTCTTCTCAAGAAGGTCGCGTCCCACCTGCTCCTTTCTATTTGGATTTTGCATGTTCTGCTTGTGTTCACCTGCATTCACTCTGGGTACTCCAGCTTCCTCCCATTTTCAAAGAACTGTGGGTTTGGTGAATTGGAAACTTGAAAGTAACTGTAGGTGAGTGTGCGAGTGTGACTAGGTTTGTCTGCCAACAGGTGGCCCTGTGATAGACTGGCATCCTGTTCAGGGTGTACCTATTACTCTTGGGATAGGCTGCAGCCCCCTGTAACCTTTGTTTTTATTTCTGTACAGTTTTGCAAATACTTACTTCTGTATTGACATCTCATGGCTTTACTTATACTGATTTTTGTCTGATTTCTGCACTGAAAAGAGATTTGTGACATTTTAGGGTTTTGTCTACCTTAATAAATACTTTATAAAGCATAAATAAAGCACTTTCATAGTATTCACAAAAAGTAGTTGTAATAGCCTGAATTAGTAATGCATTGCAGATTTGAGTTGCCATGACACCCTTATGACAATGTAATGTAATTATTCTTTGAACCCAGGTAAAGTGGTAGCTTTCTGATCTGTCATTAACATATCATGACATGTAAACTGACTGTCATGACACCATTATGACAATGTAATGAAGATATTCTTTGACCTCAAGTAAAGTGGTAGCTTTTTGATTCATCATTAATATATCTTGAAGTATAAGCTGACTGTCATGACACATAATGAAGATATTCTTTCACCTCAAGTAAAGTGGTAGCTTTTTGATTTGTCATTAATATATCATGAAGTATAAGCTGACTGTCATGACACCATTATGACAATTTAATGAAGTAGAGAAGCTTGAATCTTCTACTGGACTGGGTTGCTTGACACGAGAACGTTTCGCTTCTAAGCTTCCACAGCTAAATTCTAAGCTTCCACAGCTAAATTTCTTGCTCTGGTAGTCTGACTTTTCTCTTGACTCTTGTAGAGAAGAATAACAGAAGCCAGCAAAGGCTGGAGTTTTAAACCTAACCAGACCCCTCCTACCGAGAGGCAGACTGCTATAGGCTAGAGACTAACAATTGCTCTAATTAGCACCTATTGTGCTCTAGTTAGCACCCTCATAATGACAGAGCAGCTGTCCCTCCTAACGGGGGACTGACGCCTCTCCTGACGACATGAATACACGAGTACATGAGTACCCCATTGTAAATGGGGACAAAGCGTGTCTCGGACCCCCTCCCCGGTTAAGGCTGGGTTTCAAGTGTTTCACATACAATGCTTCTTTCACTCCCCTCTCAATCCATTTCTTTCTCTGGCTAAGATTTTAACTTCCTTGTTCTCAAACGTGTGATTAGTGTCTTTAAGGTGGAGATGAACTGCAGACTGAGGTCAACTGGTGCCCTCTCTGTGTTGCTGGTATAGCCTTTTGTGCAACAGCTGCTGAGTCTCACCTATGTAGTGTTCGTTGCAGTTTTCCTGACATCTGATAGAATACACTACATTGCTCTGTTTGTAACTAGGGATCCTATCCTTAGGGTGAACTAATTTCTGTCTCAAGGTGTTAACAGGCTTATAGTAAACTGGGATTTTGTGCTGTCTGAAGATCCTCTGTAGTAGTTCCTTTACTCCTGCTAAATAAGGGAGAGACATTCCTCTTCTTCTTGGCTCTGTCTCCCGTCTGTCTGGTCTCTTTGTTCTTTGGGACTTCTGCACTTTATCCAGGGACCAACGTGGGTACCCGCATACTGTTTCTGGACATGTTGTTCTTTAGCCCTTCCCTCTGTAGTTGTGGGCACCTGTAGGGCTCTGTGTTGAACAGTCCTGATCACCCCGAGCTTGTGTTCAAGTGAGTGGTTTGAGCCAAAGAACAGATACTGGTCAGTGTGAGAGGGTTTTCTGTAAACCCCTGTTTGGAGCTGCCTGTTCTCCTCCAATCGTAACATCACAGTCCAAGAAGGCTAAATGGTTGTTTCTGGCATCCTGACGTGTGAACTTGATATTGGAGTCCACCAAGTTGATGTGCTCTGTAAAAGCCTACACTTCCTGTTGCTTGATTTTTAACCCATGTGTCATTGACATTTCTGAACCAGTGACTGGGAAAGATGCCTGTGAACGACACCAAGGCTCTCTTCTCCACTCGCTCCATGTACAGATTGGCCACAATGGGGGATACCGGAGACCCTACCGCACAACCATGGATTTGCCTGTAGTAATTCCCCCTAAACTGGAAATATGTGTGTTAAGACAGATCTCCAAGAGTTTGCAGATGTGGTCTGATGTAAGTTTGGTCCTTTCAAGTCAACACGCGTCCTCCAGCAGCCTCTGCCTCACAGCTGTGACGGCCTCAGCAGTGGGGATGCAGGTGAACACGATGTCACATCGAATGACACCATAGTTTCATCTGCCTCCAGCTGAAGGTCCTTGATCTTGTTCACAAAATCATGTGTGTCTGTGTGTGTTGGGGGGGGCGTGGCTGGCTGTGTTGGTGTTCTTTTCTTTTCTTTGCTCTCCAGGTGGCATGAGGGCTGATTTGTCTGTGGAGAAAGTGCTGGCTGAAGAGTCCTCACCCTTATTAGCGTCATGTGGAACACCTGTGGCAGGGGCTCACGTGCGGCCTTGAAGACTTGCAGCTGAAGCGGATAATTGGATGGCGTTCTGCATATAAGTCATGTGTGATTTGAGCAGAGCTGCCGGGAACTCAACCTTGTGACGTGTGTTTGTGAGACGCTGAGGACCACGCCTGGGTCTGACATATCGAGCCCGTGAAGCAGGGAAGGGTGAGGACACATGCTGTCAGCACACGCTAAAAGTGATTAAGTAATTGTTGATAGTATCTTGGTGCTTGGTTACACAGTAAATTAAGACTGTGAGGAGAATTGTGCAGCTTGCTTCTCACTGCGGTGGCGTGCAGGATAAGTGATCCTCCACTTGTTGTGAGGGGCTGCTCATTTGCATAAAGTTAAAAAGAAACATTGACCTGAGCGTGTTGCTGATAGCGTGTGTTATGTGAAAGATAGAGTTGTACCTGCTGACTCACCTCACCTTTTCTTTGCTCCACAGAGAATCGGTTTGTTGTGTCCACCTGGGGGGGTGTTTGTCGGTGGTACTGGGTCCAGGAGCGCCGGGCTTTAATTCTTGCGGGCGCTGGAGAACGTGTCACTTATTACTCCACCAGAGGGACGCTTTTTATGTTTTACATTTGTAAGCACAGGTGAAAAAAATAAATTGTTTCTGTTGGGAACCGCCTTCTGGTTATTTTTACCGCTGGGTTCTGTCAGACGCAGGTCCGCTCCTCAACCCGCGTCGACACATAACAGTAGTTCCCGGCCATTCCATAATGGACCCAGCGGCAGAGGCAGTTCCTTTTGCCGAAAAGGCGCAAGAACACTTGGAGAAGATATGGGAGCAATTACAGCATCTCGCAAACCGAATTGAACAAACAGACGCCCGTGTTATGGAGCTTGCAGTGCAAGCCGTTCCGCTTCCTGCAGCTCCAGCTGTGGCATCATCGATACCGGGGCAGATAACTCCGTCACCCAGGGATTCGGTGTTCGAACCGGTTATTTGTCATCCGGAGCCTTATGCGGGAGACGCTGAAGCTTGTGCTTCATTTCTGATGCAATGTTCTCTGGTCTTTACTCAGCGACCGGCTTCCTTCTCTTCCGATGGAAGTCGTGTTTCCTATGTAACAAATTTGCTCCGAGGCGACGCCTTGGCTTGGGTCACTGCATTGTGGAGTAACAACTCGCCATTGTTAGGATCCTTTAAGGATTTCTCCCGGGAGTTTCAATTGGTTTTTGATCATCCGGTGAAAACGAATACCGGTGCTCAACGGTTGCTGAATCTCAGGCAGGGGAGGCGGAGTGCGGCGGAGTATTCCGTGGACTTTCGGATTTTTTCTGCTCAATCCGGTTGGAATGCCGTAGCTTTACGGGGCATGTTTGTAGACGGGTTAAATGAGGCACTAAAAGACGAGCTGGCGGTCCGTGATGATCCAAACGATTTAGATGAGCTAATATCGTTGGTGATTCGTTTGGATGATCGGATGAGGGAGCGTGGACGCGAGAGAGGACGCCCATCAGAGCGGGTTTTTTTTGTCTCGGGGCTTTCCCCGACACAGGGCTGGGCCGCCTCTTCTTCGCCCCACTGAGGCTCCTCCGACGGGACCTCCAGCTCCTCCTGTTGACGAGCCCAGGCAGCTCGGACGAGTAGAGATGTCTGTATTGCCCCGATATGTAAGCGTCAAGAGAAATAACGGCGACGTAACTCCAAGTGTTCTGGGACAGGAAAAATAACACAAAAAAAAAAAAAAAGTTTCGGCACAGGTAAATGTTTTGTTTTCTTTGATTAGGGGCTATGTGTGTTTGGGGCGTCAGGGGCGTATCTGGTGGAGTGATTGATGGGCTCACTTAATTGTCACTTTTGTACGTGGTTTTAGGTATTTTCTGTTTGGGTTGTTGGGTCGTTTTATTTTGTTGTTTTTTATTTCTCTACATCCCTAACCCCAACCTCACTTGCGCCAAGACCGTTTGTCTTGTGGGTTGTGGGGTGGTGCAGGTTGGTCACGCTGAGCGTTCTCAGAAGACCTCTGCACCTAGGGGGGGGTGTTAGAGGCGTTTCTTTGGTTTGGTTAGGGCCCGGTTCCACTCCAGCCTCGGTGAGCCTTTGTACCGTTCGTCATTGGTGTTGCCGGGGTGTGGTGCAGCGGAGACTTACCTCAGTCGGAGGGGTGGGCCGATCTGTTGCCGTTTGCCATTTCGGTAGTTCCACCCCTCCCGAGAGGCTGGGGTATGGTCGAGTTGTGGCACTGGACGCATTTCCAGTTCTCTGCTGCGCCTTGGGGTTGGAGCTGGGTTAGTTTTTTCTTGTTCCCTTCTCCGGCTTACTGGTTTGAGCTGTTTGCCAAGACTGAGCCGCCGGGGGGCTCTGGGAGGGACCTGGGGTCTTTCGGGGTGCTGGGGAGGGTAACGGGATTTATGGTCGTTTATATCCCCCCGGGGTTGTTTTGAGTTGTCCTCCGGGGGTTGATTTTTGATTTCGCTTTGTGTTCCTTCCGGGCTCCACCTCCAGGGTTGATGGGATGGTCCTCTGGGGGGGAGTTGGCTTGGGACCAACCAGCCATGTGTGACCAAGTCTGGGGTTCCGGGGTTGTGGGGTGGGTACCTCCTGGGGTTGATGGTACGGTCCCCTGGGGGGGGCACCGTGTTACTCCATGTGCACCTGGGGACCTTTGTTGGGCTTATGGTTTTGGCTGTTCCTCCTGGAACTGGCAATGAAGGCCTTCTGGGGGAGGTTGGGCTCTGCAGGTCATTCTGGGGGGGGGGGGGGGGGGTTGTTTATTCTTTTCCTTTCATGCATTTATGTTTGTATTGTGTTTGTGGGACTGTGTTGGGGTTTTGCGTTTGGGAGTTTTTCTTTTCTTCCCGGGGTTTGATGGGACGGTCCCCTGGGGAGGCGGTTGGGTGGGTTTTTAGGTTTTTTCTTTTTTTTTTCTCTGTGTGTGTGACCTTGTTTTTGGGGAATGTTTTGGGGCTTTTGTTGATGCCCGCCGGCCTTCCTGCTGCGGTGCCTGTCCTGCTTTCTGACTTGGACCCTGAAGGGAGGTGCTGTTCTCGGGCCTGGTTGGTTCGGTCGCCGGGAGGCTTCCCGTTGATGGGGGGGTACTGTTGTGTGTTGGGGGGGTGTGGCTGGCTGTTTTGGTGTTCTTTTCTTTTCTTTGCTCTCCAGGTGGCATGAGGGCTGATTTGTCTGTGGAGAAAGTGCTGGCTGAAGAGTCCTCACCCTTATTAGCGTCATGTGGAACACCTGTGGCAGGGGCTCACGTGCGGCCTTGAAGACTTGCAGCTGAAGCGGATAATTGGATGGCGTTCTGCATATAAGTCATGTGTGATTTGAGCAGAGCTGCCGGGAACTCAACCTTGTGACGTGTGTTTGTGAGACGCTGAGGACCGCGCCTGGGTCTGACATATCGAGCTCGTGAAGCAGGGAAGGGTGAGGACACATGCTGTCAGCACACGCTAAAGGTAATTAAGTGATTAAGTAATTGTTGATAGTATCTTGGTGCTTGGTTACACAGTAAATTAAGACTGTGAGGAGAATTGTGCAGCTTGCTTCTCACTGCGGTGGCGTGCAGGATAAGTGATCCTCCACTTGTTGTGAGGGGCTGCTCATTTGCATAAAGTTAAAAAGAAACATTGACCTGAGCGTGTTGCTGATAGCGTGTGTTATGTGAAAGATAGAGTTGTACCTGCTGACTCACCTCACCTTTTCTTTGCTCCACAGAGAATCGGTTCGTTGTGTCCACCTGGGGGGTGTTTGTCGGCGGTAGTGGGTCCAGGAGCGCCGGGCTTTAATTCTTGCGGGCGCTGGAGAACGTGCCACTTATTACTCCACCAGAGGGACGCTTTTTATGTTTTACATTTGTAAGCACAGGTGAAAAAAATAAATTGTTTCTGTTGGGAACCGCCTTCTGGTTATTTTTACCGCTGGGTTCTGTCAGACGCAGGTCCGCTCCTCAACCCGCGTCGACACATAACAGTGTTCTCCACATGGTGATCTGAGTTACCCACTAGAGGAGCCAAAATCCACTTGAGGTGCTTGGCCAAATTGTAAGTGATGGAATCTTTGCTACATACAATAGGCCTGAGTAGGCATCTTGTTTGTGGATTTTGGGCAGTGCATAGATGCATGGAGTGGCATCTCTAGGGTACATTCTGTAGTACGCCTGCCTGTCGTTGAGTCCCTGTTTCTCCAGATTTTGGAGGTAGTTAATAATTTTCTTCTTATAGCCACTTGTGGGATCTCTTTTCAGCAGCTTGTACGTATTGGAGTCACTGAGTAGGTTGTTGACCTTGGCCTCGTAGTCCGAAGTGTTCACGACCACCGTGCATCTGCCTTTATCCACTGGCAGGATAAGGATGCTTTGGTCCTTCTGCAGTGCTGACAATGCTTTGTGTTCTTCTCCTGTGATGTTGGACGGAGGAGGCTTAGCACTGTTCAGCATTGCTTTGACTCTTAGCCAGAGGTCCCCAGCTTCTGACTCTGGCAGACTGTTATGTTTAATGGCTGACCCTACTGCAGTGATTTAATCTACTGTCGGTATATGTTTAGGAGTCACTGAGAAATTTAGTCCTTTTCTGTCTGTGTAAGAACCCTATCGGTGAGATTCTTTACCCAATTTACCCTGTTCTCACTCATTTGTCTGGGTGTATCTTTATAACTACCCCCACTGCTCGTGAAAGTACGCCTTTTCTGCACTAAAAGGCTGTGAAACTCCCCGATTTACCGCTCCTTACTTTTTAAATGCTCAGACATTTGAATTTTTGAATCTTCCCACACTAAAGTTTCTAACCTTTTGTGAAGACTATCAAAATCATTTTGGAGGTCTAATATTTTAAAATGAAGTTTTCTAATTCTAACAACCAAATTTCTCCTAAGGTAAATGTGCTGGGTCTTTTCTGCTGTGTGACCTGCCTCTCATGCCTTTTGCTTCAGGCATTTGTGAATAATGTTGTTTTGTCTGCATCTCAGGTTAAATCTTAAGTGGTTTCTAAAGTTAGCTATCTGTTTAGCAGTCTTTTCCAGCTTACGTACCAGTGCCAGGGCCTCATGCCCACAGTTGGTCGCAATGTTTCTGTGAAGGCTCTCAGTTGTCCAGGTGGTTTCCATAGTAGAAAAGCTTGAATCTTCAACTGGACTGGGTTGCTTGACATGAGGACTTTTCACTTCTAATCGTAGAAGCTTCCTCAGTTAAATTTGTTGCTCTGGTATTCTGACTTCTGTCTTGACTCTTGTAGAGAAGAAGTGAAACATCCTCGTGTCAAGCAACCCAGTCCAGTCGAAGATTCAAGCTTCTCTACTATGGAAACCACCTGGAAAACTGAGAGCCTTCACAGAAACAATGTAATGAAGATATTCGGTCGAATAGCCTTCTCTGGAACCAGGATACGAACCGGCCACGCCCGTTAACGGCAGCTCTCCTCTTATGGATCAGGGCTCTTGGAATGTTGCTAGATTTTGAATTTAGTGACTCGTACAGCGAGTCCCCAGGATGTGTTAATTTCATTAAAAACCAGACTAACCTTTTAGAGCACTTTTTGATGTTGTACACCCAATAAACTTTAACTTGTACACCTTAAGAAGCATCAATAAATCCAATGTCTGAGCCTTAACACTTTAACTGCATGCTTGGAAATTTATTTCAGGTTTTGCAAGTGCCGACAACATAATCAAAATAGGTTATATGATGATAATTTCACAACAGTAATTCATGTATAATTAGAATAATGATTGGCAGAGATTTTTGTTTTTGATTCAATAATACTGTCTGATCTTACTTTGACTGGACTGGATTGACTTCTTAACAATTTTTCTAGGAGTGAGGGAAGGAGGTTTTTGAGGTTAAAGTCCCCAGCTCGATGAACTTGATTTCCTCTTCATCAGCTATTAGTCGTTAGCTGACCACGATCCTTGTGTGATGTTGTAATCCTTCAGGAAATTAATCCACATAAGAGTTTATTCCTTCTTCAATCAACCAAAAGTTGATCTAATCCATTCTGGTATGCTGTGATGTTCCTTGAGAGAGAGAAAACTTGAACCTTCCCCACTCAGACTTAAGGCCAGTGATTATTCTCCAGTGCTCTGCTACTCCGTGACTGGATGGCCTGAGTGGGAGTTGAAAACTCTCTCAAATGATCTCTTATGGCTCCAATCCTCTCACTCCATGATTCCAATTGCTGCTCACAAGATGGTCAAGTCTTGTGATCTCCTCGTAGCAGGGGAGAAGTGACAACAGCACCTCTCCCTGGAAGAATAACCCCGTTTCCTGGTGTTTCACAGTTTATATATGTGCTGGACTCTTGTCTTCAGATCATCTTGGTTACCATGGGGACGCTGGTGACTCAAAACCTCCTCCCTTCTCCTTCCCTTACTGGAAGCCATCTGCGGCCCTTTGCCAGTAACTTATTTCTCAACTTCCTCTTCAGCTTTTCTGAGAATTCATTCTTTTAAATCATTTCTTTAAAATCACATCAATCATATTCAATCATTTCATTACAACTCTCTTTCACATAAAACAATTCATATGATCATATACAAACATTTTCATTCCTTATTATTCATTTCATATTTTACCACATCTTAATCATTTGATCAGTTGTTTATCATCAGCTTTTCTTGCTTCGTTGCAACATCACTTCACTTCCTCTTTCTCTCTGACTGCACTCTTTATGAAAAACAACTCATATAATCATTCATTTCACTTATTTGTAACATACTTTTTCTAATCAACTCTTAATTTTTAACACATTAATACTTCATTTAATCATACTTGTCATGTTAGAATCATTCTTAGACATATTCCATCATCTTCACCACAGAGTTCATTCCGTGGGCCTCCCCATTTGTAATGGAAAAGTCCGGTATGACCTCACTTACTCCGGGAAAGTACCAAACACTGTTCAGTTTAATCCAACAGCATGTATACTCAACAAAAATATAAACGCAACACTTTTGGTTTTGCTCCCATTTTGTATGTGATGAACTCAAAGATCTAAAACTTTTTCCACATACACAATATCACCATTTCCCTCAAATATTGTTCACAAACCAGTCGAAATCTGTGATAGTGAGCACTTCTCCTTTGCTGAGATAATCCATCCCACCTCACAGGTGTGCCATATCAAGATGCTGATTAGACACCATGATTAGTGCACAAGTGTGCCTTAGACTGCCCACAATAAAAGGCCACTCTGAAAGGTGCAGTTTTGTTTTACTGGGGGGGATACCAGTCAGTATCTGGTGGGACCACCATTTGCCTCATGCAGTGCAACACATCTCCTTCGCATCATCCGTGAAGAGAACACCTTTCCAACGTGCCAAACGCCAGCGAATGTGAGCATTTGCCCACTCAAGTCGGTTACGACGACGAACTGGAGTCAGGTCGAGACCCCGATGAAGATGACGAGCATGCAGATGAGCTTCCCTGAGACGGTTTCTGACAGTTTGTGCAGAAATTCTTTGGTTATGCAAACCGATTGTTTCAGCAGCTGTCCGAGTGGCTGGTCTCAGACGATCTTGGAGGTGAACATGCTGGATGTGGAGGTCCTGGGCTGGTGTGGTTACACATGGTCTGCAGTTGTGAGGCTGGTTGGATGTACTGCCAAATTCTCTGAAACGCCTTTGGAGACGGCTTATGGTAGAGAAATGAACATTCAATACACGAGCAACAGCTCTGGTTGACATTACTGCTGTCAGCATGCCAATTGCACGCTCCCTCAAATCTTGTGACATCTGTGGCATTGTGCTGTGTGATAAAACTGCACCTTTCAGAGTGGCCTTTTATTGTGGGCAGTCTAAGGCACACCTGTGCACTAATCATGGTGTCTAATCAACATCTTGATATGGCACACCTGTGAGGTGGGATGGATTATCTCAGCAAAGGAGAAGTGCTCACTATCACAGATTTAGACTGGTTTGTGAACAATATTTGAGGGAAATGGTGATATTGTGTATGTGGAAAAAGTTTTAGATCTTTGAGTTCATCTCATACAAAATGGGAGCAAAACCAAAAGTGTTGCGTTTATATTTTTGTTGAGTGTATATTAATCCCATGGCACGTACTATATTCCAAGATGAAAACAAGCTGAAAGCAAGCTTAAAGTCATCTTTCCTGACACAATGTAATAAAGATATTTTTTGAGCTCAAGTAAAGTGGTAGCATTTGGATTTGTCATTAACATATCATGAAGTATCAACTGACTGTCATAAGTCATGACAGTTATGGCAATGTAATGAAACTGTTCAAATTGGTCTGTAATCTTGTGCATGTAATTATAATAATAATTATGTCAACTTGACATGAACACAAAGTAATTTCTGGCATAATAGTGCATACATAGTGCACTTACAAATAGTTTGTTCATTGTTTATTAAGTATGAAAAACAATGAGTAAACATAATGAATGGAACTATTCATGAGAAGTAAAGCATTAAATGTATTGATTATTTATTTAGTAGGCTGGAGTGGTGGCTTTAAGTGGTTAATGCCCTTAGTTTAAGTGTGGAAGGTTCCCAGTTCAAACCCCACCTCTGCCACATTTCTCCACGTAATATGGAATTGCGTCAAGAAGGGCATCTGACGTAAAACATGCCAATTCAACATGCAAATGCATCTCGGATTTGCTGTGATGACACAAGTGCAAACCATGGAGCAGCCAAAGGGACTTCTTAATTACTTAAATATGAGCCATTCTTAATTATTTGTGATGAATTCATTACATATTTATTCATGCTTAATTAAGGCTAAATAAGGTGTAGTCATCACCGATAACTGCTGGTAATCTCGTTCCCATAAAATCATTTGAAGACTGCCTTGCAGCAGTGAGAAGTTGGATGTCTAGAAGCTTCCTACTTTTAAACTCTGATAAGACTGAAATGATGATTCTTGGTCCAGTGAGACATCGGCATCAAGTTGACCAGTTAACACTCAGCCTAGGCTCGTGTGTCATACATCACAATGACAAAGTGAGGAACCTTGGGGTAATTTTTTATTCTTCATTGTCCTTTGGCCTCCATATTAGAAATATTACTAGGACTGCTTTCTTCCACCTGTGAAATATAGCGAAGATTCATCCCATCCTGTCTATGGCTGATGCTGAGACCCTGATCCATGCGTTCATCTCTTCTAGATTGGACTTCTGCAAAGTTCTATTTTCTGGTTTACCATAGTCTAGCATTAGGGCTCTCCAACTGGTTCAAAGTGCTGCAGCCAGACTTTTGACACGAAGCAGAAAGTTCGACCACATTACACCCATTTTGGCATCCATTCACTGGCTTCCTGTCCCAGTGAGATCAGATTTTAAGGTTCTGCTACTAACCTATAAAATTATTCATGGACTGGCACCTCCCTACCGAGCTGACCTAATTAAACCTTACGTACCTGCCTGGGCTTTACATTCTCAGGGTGCAGGACTACTTTGTGTCCCTAGGGTGAATAATCAATCAATCAATCAATTGTATTTATATAGCGCCAAATCACAACAAACAGTTGCCCCAAGGTGCTTTATGTTGTAAGGCAAGGCCATACAATAATTGCGTAAAAACCCCAACGGTCAAACCGACCCCCTGTGAGCAAGCACTTGGCGACAGTGGGAAGGAAAAACTCCCTTTTAACAGGAAGAAACCTCCAGCAGAACCAGGCTCAGGGAGGGGCAGTCTTCTGCTGGGACTGGTTGGGGCTGAGGGAGAGAACCACGAAAAAGACATGCTGTGGAGGGGAGCAGAGATCAATCATTAATGATTAAATGCAGAGTGGTGCATACAGAGCAAAAAATAGAAAGAAACACTCAGTGCATCATGGGAACCCCCCAGCAGTCTAAGTCTATAGCAGCATAACTAAGGGATGGTTCAGGGCCACCTGATCCAGTCCTAACTATAAGCTTTAGCAAAAAGGAAAGTTTTAAGCCTAATCTTAAAAGTAGAGAGGGTGTCTGTCTCCCTGATCTGAATTGGGAGCTGGTTCCACAGGAGAGGAGCCTGAAAGCTGAAGGCTCTGCCTCCCATTCTACTCTTACAAACCCTAGGAACTACAAGTAAGCCTGCAGTCTGAGAGCGAAGCGCTCTATTGGGGTGATATGGTACTATGAGGTCCCTAAGATAAGATGGGACCTGATTATTCAAAACCTTATAAGTAAGAAGAAGAATTTTAAATTCTATTCTAGAATTAACAGGAAGCCAATGAAGAGAGGCCAATATAGGTGAGATATGCTCTCTCCTTCTACTCCCCGTTAGTACTCTAGCTGCAGCATTTTGAATTAACTGAAGGCTTTTCAGGGAACTTTTAGGACAACCTGATAATAATGAATTACAATAGTCCAGCCTAGAGGAAATAAATGCATGAATTAGTTTTTCAGCATCACACCTTTCTAATTTTAGAGATATTGCTCATATTAAACATATTTGTTTAATATGAGCTTTGAATGACATATCCTGATCAAAAATGACTCCAAGATTTCTCACAGTATTACTAGAGGTCAGGGTAATGCCATCCAGAGTAAGGATCTGGTTAGACACCATGTTTCTAAGATTTGTGGGGACAAGAACAATAACTTCAGTTTTATCTGAGTTTAAAAGCAGGAAATTAGAGGTCATCCATGTCTTTATGTCTGTAAGACAATCCTGCAGTTTAGCTAATTGGTGTGTGTCCTCTGGCTTCATGGATAGATAAAGCTGGGTATCATCTGTGTAACAATGAAAATTTAAGCAATACCGTCTAATAATACTGCCTAAGGGAAGCATATATAAAGTGAATAAAATTGGTCCTAGCACAGAACCTTGTGGAACTCCATAATTAACTTTAGTCTGTGAAGAAGATTCCCCATTTACATGAACAAATTGTAATCTATTAGACAAATATGATTCAAACCACCGCAGCGCAGTGCCTTTAATACCTATGGCATGCTCTAATCTCTGTAATAAAATTTTATGGTCAACAGTATCAAAAGCAGCACTGAGGTCTAACAGAACAAGCACAGAGATGAGTCCACTGTCCGAGGCCATAAGAAGATCATTTGTAACCTTCAGTAATGCTGTTTCTGTACTATGATGAATTCTAAAACCTGACTGAAACTCTTCAAATAGACCATTCCTCTGCAGATGATCAGTTAGCTGTTTTACAACTACCCTTTCAAGAATTTTTGAGAGAAAAGGAAGGTTGGAGATTGGCCTATAATTAGCTAAGATAGCTGGGTCAAGTGATGGCTTTTTAAGTAATGGTTTAATTACTGCCACCTTAAAAGCCTGTGGTACATAGCCAACTAACAAAGATAGATTGATCATATTTAAGATCGAAGCATTAAATAATGGTAGGGCTTCCTTGAGCAGCCTGGTAGGAATGGGGTCTAATAAACATGTTGATGGTTTGGATGAAGTAACTAATGAAAATAACTCAGACAGAACAATCGGAGAGAAAGAGTCTAACCAAATACCGGCATCACTGAAAGCAGCCAAAGATAACGATACGTCTTTGGGATGGTTATGAGTAATTTTTTCTCTAATAGTTAAAATTTTGTTAGCAAAGAAAGTCATGAACTCATTACTAGTTAAAGATAATGGAATACTCAGCTCAACAGAGCTCTGACTCTTTGTCAGCCTGGCTACAGTGCTGAAAAGAAACCTGGGGTTGTTCTTATTTTCTTCAATTAGTGATGAGTAGAAAGATGTCCTAGCTTTACGGAGGGCTTTTTTATAGAGCAACAGACTCTTTTTCCAGGCTAAGTGAAGATCTTCTAAATTAGTGAGACGCCATTTCCTCTCCAACTTACGGGTTATCTGCTTTAAGCTACGAGTTTGAGAGTTATACCATGGAGTCAGACACTTCTGATTTAAAGCTCTCTTTTTCAGAGGAGCTACAGCATCCAAAGTTGTCTTCAATGAGGATGTAAAACTATTGACGAGATACTCTATCTCCCTTACAGAGTTTAGGTAGCTACTCTGCACTGTGTTGTTATATGGCATTAGAGAACATAAAGAAGGAATCATATCCTTAAACCTAGTTACAGCGCTTTCTGAAAGACTTCTAGTGTAATGAAACTTATTCCCTACTGCTGGGTAGTCCATCAGAGTAAATGTAAATGTTATTAAAAAATGATCAGACAGAAGGGAGTTTTCAGGGAATACTGTTAAGTCTTCTATTTCCATACCATAAGTCAGAACAAGATCTAAGATATGATTAAAGTGGTGGGTGGACTCATTTACTTTTTGAGCAAAGCCAATAGAGTCTAATAATAGATTAAATGCAGTGTTGAGGCTGTCATTCTCAGCATCTGTGTGGATGTTAAAATCGCCCACTATAATTATCTTATCTGAGCTAAGCACTAAGTCAGACAAAAGGTCTGAAAATTCACAGAGAAACTCACAGTAACGACCAGGTGGACGATAGATAATAACAAATAAAACTGGTTTTTGGGACTTCCAATTTGGATGGACAAGACTAAGAGACAAGCTTTCAAATGAATTAAAGCTCTGTCTGGGTTTTTGATTAATTAATAAGCTGGAATGGAAGATTGCTGCTAATCCACCGCCCCGGCCCGTGCTACGAGCATTCTGACAGTTAGTGTGACTCGGGGGTGTTGACTCATTTAAACTAACATATTCATCCTGCTGTAACCAGGTTTCTGTAAGGCAGAATAAATCAATATGTTGATCAATTATTATATCATTTACCAACAGGGACTTAGAAGAGAGAGACCTAATGTTTAATAGACCACATTTAACTGTTTTAGTCTGTGGTGCAGTAGAAGGTGCTATATTATTTTTTCTTTTTGAATTTTTATGCTTAAATAGATTTTTGCTGGTTATTGGTAGTCTGGGAGCAGGCACCGTCTCTACGGGGATGGGGTAATGAGGGGATGGCAGGGGGAGAGAAGCTGCAGAGAGGTGTGTAAGACTACAACTCTGCTTCCTGGTCCCAACCCTGGATAGTCACGGTTTGGAGGATTTAAGAAAATTAGTCAGATTTCTAGAAATGAGAGCTGCTCCATCCAAAGTGGGATGGATGCCGTCTCTCCTAACAAGACCAGGTTTTCCCCAGAAGCTTTGCCAATTATCTATGAAGCCCACCTCATTTTTTGGACACCACTCAGACAGCCAGCAATTCAAGGAGAACATGCGGCTAAACATGTCACTCCCGGTCTGATTGGGGAGGGGCCCAGAGAAAACTACAGAGTCCGACATTGTTTTTGCAAAGTTACACACCGATTTAATGTTAATTTTAGTGACCTCCGATTGGCGTAACCGGGTGTCATTACTGCCGACGTGAATTACAATCTTACCAAATTTACGCTTAGCCTTAACCAGCAGTTTCAAATTTCCTTCAATGTCGCCTGCTCTGGCCCCCGGAAGACAATTGACTATGGTTGCTGGTGTCGCTAACTTCACATTTCTCAAAACAGAGTCGCCAATAACCAGAGTTTGATCCTCGGCGGGTGTGTCGTCGAGTGGGGAAAAACGGTTAGAAATGTGAACGGGTTGGCGGTGTACACGGGGCTTCTGTTTAGGGCTACGCTTCCTCCTCACAGTCACCCAGTCAGCCTGCTTTCCCGGCTGCTCGGGATCTGCCAGGGGGGAACTAACGGCGGCTAAGCTACCTTGGTCCGCACCGACTACAGGGGCCTGGCTAGCTGTAGAATTTTCCACGGTGCGGAGCCGAGTCTCCAATTCGCCCAGCCTGGCCTCCAAAGCTACGAATAAGCTACACTTATTACAAGTACCATTACTGCTAAAGGAGGCCGAGGAATAACTAAACATTTCACACCCAGAGCAGAAAAGTGCGGGAGAGACAGGAGAAGCCGCCATGCTAAATCGGCTAAGAGCTAGTAGCTACGCTAAGCTAGCGGATTCCTAAAAACACGCAAAGTGAATAATGTGTAAATAATTTAGAGGTGATTCAGCAGAATGAGTGCTTTAGTTAAGGCACGTAAAGATTACACTGGGAAACAAATCGTAATCTAGATAACTAGATCAATCTAACTGCGCAGATTAAACAGCTAACAGATACAGAAAAACACCGCTGTGCTCCGGAACAGGAAGTGATACAATACCGCAGTGAGAGCCAACCACCAGTAGAGGCAAGCAAGGCCTCACAATGATCTCCAGTGCTTTAAAATGGACAAAAAAACAGAGATGCGTGGAAGAAAATGGAAAACAACCATCAAAATGGATAGAAGAATAACCAGAATGATCAGCTCCAGGATGATCAAAGACAGTCTGGAGTTACCTGCAAGTGCTATGACAGTTAGAAGACGCTTGTGTGAAGCTAATTTATTTGCAAGAACCCCCTGCAAAGTCCCTCTGTTAAATAAAAGACGTGCAGAAGAGGTTACAATTTGCCAAAGAACACATCAACTGGCCTAAAAAGAAATGGAGGAATATTTTGTGGACTGATGAGAGTAAAACTGTTCTTTTTGGGTCCAAGGGCCGCAGACAGTTTGTGAGACGACCCCCAAACTCTGAATACAAGCCACAGTTCACAGTGAAGACAGTGAAGCATGGTGGTGCAAGCATCATGATATGGGCTTGTTTCTCCTACTATGGTGTTGGGCCTATATATCGCATACCAGGTATCATGGATCAGTTTGGATATGTCAAAATACTTGAAGAGGTCATGTTGCCTTATGCTGAAGAGGACATGCCCTTGAAATGGGTGTTTCAACAAGACAATGACCCCAAGCACACTAGTAAACGAGCAAAATATTGGTTCCAAACCAACAAAATTAATGCCTTATAGATGTGAAGAAATCATGAAAAACTGTGGTTATACAACTAAATACTAGTTTAGTGATTCACAGGATTGTTAAAAAAGCAGTTTGAACATAATAGTTTTGAGTTTGTAGCGTCAACAGCAGATGCTACTATTATTGTGAGCATCCCCCTTTTCTACTTTTTTTACTAATAGCCCAATTTCATAGCCTTAAGAGTGTGCATATCATGAATGCTTGGTCTTGTTGGATTTGTGAGAATCTACTGAATCTACTGGTACCTTGTTTCCCATGTAACAATAAGAAATATACTCAAAACCTGGATTAATCGTTTTAGTCACATAGCACTGCTATTATTCTGAACACTTCTGTATGTCAAGATATGTTTCCTAAGTCACAAGTATATTCACAAAATACAAGCAAACTTTCCAGGGTGACTTCATATGCCATATTAAATTGTGTATCGCAAACATAATGAAACTGACAAAATCAGTTACCGCAGTATAAGACAGGCCATACAGTATTTGCAATTCTAATTGATGATGTCTGGTCTGGCTGCCTCGCCTATGATGTGTTCTCTATCTCTTCCACCCTGTCCTATTTCCCTCTTATCGGTGTCCTCATGGTTTAGCATGTGTCGGGAGCTGTGAGGGATAATTCACCAAGGGTGCTGTGAGAGATGCACATCCAGAGGCCTTCGTTCGCCTTTCTGATTTGCTGAAATCCTGCTGTTACCATGGAAACCCTTTTATCACAGACAGTTATTGTGACATTGACCCAGAGCAAGGGCCAGTCCGAAGTGTGATGACTTCGCACTGTGTGTGACAGGTTGTGTTCCAATGTGGGATTCTTCTGTGTCGAGAGGACACGTACTACATGAGACAACGCACACAGAAAGAGAGAGTTGCACATATCTATGGTAGTGAACATTCTGTTGTAATTACGTGCAAGGGTATGTGACTTGCATTTTTAACACACACACAAATGGCTCAGAGACAAGGTGAGAGGGAACATGCATCTCTTCTGATGGATGACCTTGGGGGGAGCTATGCAGTTCCATCCACTGCTTTTTTCAGTGTGCTGATATAAACCGAGCTACAGGAGTATTGCTCTCTGTTGCTGCCAGCTTTACAGATAACCTCTTCAGAAGCTACAATGAAAACTGTCATCACCAATGACAGTATCCATCTTGGCAAGACGTTTGCTGGTAATGTGAAAACGTGTGGCTTTAAGGACAATGTGACAGTCTAAATTAAAGTAGCACACAGAGCAGTGCACAGCACAGTGCAAGGGTCATTGCTAGTTTCCAACCAATGCAGTTGGCATTTTCACAGCCACATTCTTTAGCACGCTTGTGTTAAATTTTGCTCCCATGGCCATGTTGGTCTTGAAAGGAGTTGAGGTGTGTTGCTATCATGAGACAACAGAATGCAATTTTGCCATAAACCACAAAAAAACAAAACAAAAGAAAAACAGCAAAAATCAAGTGGTTGTTCTTTTATTTGTACGGCTCATGTTCAGATGCATCTGACAAGAGGAGGTTCAAACTGTACCCTTCGCTTGCACACACATACTGGATATTGGGTGGATGCAGATGAGGAAGGAGGAGGTGTTGTAGGACCAAAGCAATCAACTACTTCACCTCAGTAAGCTGTAGTGGATTGCTGCTAATGTAAAGATTTTTTTGTGGTGCTTTGTGTGCAGATCCATTCCCTTCCGTCGCAATAGCAACACGCCAGGTTCGAGCACACAACACTGTAAAAGTGACAACATTCTTCTTCAAGTTACACCCAAGACATGTGTTGAACCCTCACTCCTTAAGGGCCTGATTTAGTAAGATCCCACATAACGAGTGGTAAACTACGTTGGCATTCCAAGCTGTTATACATTAACCCTCTGGGGCTGACACCGTCGTATACGACGGCTAAGACCAAGCTTTACTAAATTATAAATAACTTTTTTTGCTGAAAAGTGAACTCCGTGGACTTCCAAGCCAGCCATCGGCCATCTTTGTACTCCTCATAGAAGCTGTGTGATGACATGCGCAATGTGAGTGTCCAATCGGAATTGGTTCACTGTCACATGGTTTTCCAAAATCCAATCGTAGGGCAGATTCACCTCACATAAAAAGCCAAAGATCATTTTCAGGAGTGATATGTTACTAGTTGGCCCATTTAAATAGCCCCCTGGGTGCTCCAATGAGTACATACAATTGGGCTCCAAATGCACCCTGCGCCATTATGCACAGCAATCACTGGGAGTAGACAGAGAACCTCTGATGACAATCTCACATGCTCAAACAAAGAGTGTGTAACTATCAGGATTGCTCCACTAGTTCGCATGTAAATGTTACTGGATAACTCTGTTGCTTTTACCATGAAGACAAAAAAACACATAGACCATTTTGCATATATTGTTCAAAATGTGCATTTGTGTTTATTGTTTGGACCTTTTTGTTGTACAGTCTTTCACACTAGACCACATATTACCTTTATAAAGTGTCAAAGCAGTTGTTTATTATAGTTTGCTGTGTGTTTTGATTAAATGTGTGTGGAAAATTATTTTTTGCTTTATTTTTTCCTTTCTTATTTTTGATTGTAAACCTTTTATTATACTTATAGCATACTTACATACTTATAGCAAAAGCATATATATTATGAAAGCACAGGCTCTCCTGAATAAAAGAGACATAAAACTTGATTGTGGGATGCAGGGAGAGCTGTTAACAGCAATAATAAAACATTTATGCCAGGCTAGTGAACTGCCCAAAAAATGCCCTCAGACCCCATAGGGTTAAGGTGGAGACATTTCTAAGGGGGATTTACTTAGAGCAAATGTGTAATTGATAGTCGGCAGTAATGTGATGTCAACACCAGTATGTAAATGAGGATTTTACACATTAATGGCCATAATACCCCTTTTCCACAGAGCACCGCTCCTTCCCATTTCATCCCGAATAGCAAAATGTTTTGAAGCATCACAGTAACTTCATGATCTTTTGTCTTTCTTGAACAAACTTCGTGTATACAGTAGTTATGGCCATCATCTGCACCAGTTTTGAAATCAGAGTGAAATTTTTAAGCCGTTTATAAATTTAATCTCAATTTGCCAAATCGGCATCATTACATGACCACTAGAAGGTGTTCATATTGTTAACAGATTCAATCACGTTCAAACATTTTTAAGTCCTAGTGAGTACAACTTGAAACTGAAGTGCGTGTATATGCAACCAAAAGTGCGTGCATACGCACACATATGCATGCTCCATCAGGGTAAAAATTTGAAGCAAATGCAATGTTTTTTGTGGTTCTGGCTGAAAAACACAGCTGGCTGCACCTTTACTTTTGTTTTCAACTGGTTTCCAGATATGCGGTTTACAAGCAGTAAACAGCCAGTTGCCACGTCTGCACTTTATAAGCCAGCCTAATAAGAGGTATGCCAGAGTAAGACATTTTTTTTATTATTAAATTAAATCAACCTCTTAAGTTATTGGATGCCCTTGTAGTATGTATGTTGTGGTTCATTATGCACAAAATGTAACAGATAACTGTGTTCAAGAGTAGACAATTAAAATTAATTCATCTGTTCTTCCATCCATGGTATTTAAGAAGACTGGTGAATAATTATGCTGCTTTCTGCCAGCACAGTACCTGTGTGTGCCCTGTGTGAACAGTAAGGCACACAGAATACACAGCACAATACCCTTGGTATTTCACACGTTAATTTGTTTATGCCATTTCAAATCCAAAAACTAAATCAGGTTTCTCAATATATAAATTTTTAAAATTATTGTAAACTCAAAGTAAATCTCTACAACTTGATATAAATGCATAAGTAATAGAAGGCTCTGGTATAATACCTGTAAGTAATCAATGCTGTTGCCAGTATTCTTCAGACAAGTCAGGGGATGGATACATGAACATTTCCAAGTCAATGAATATGTCTTGGACTTCACATCAGTTATGAAGAAATACAAATAGTATTGCACTCTGTGCATCGGTGTGGAGTAGACAGTTCTCAAAAACTGACCAAGACACAGACAACCTACAATGAGAAATTGTGCATAGTGCATGTTTTGCATTTTGTATCCCCAGATACACAGCTTCATGATGAAGTGGTATAGAGGAGGATTTTCCTTCACTACACACATCACTTCATACATCACTTCACTACACTTCACCACACATCAAATCTAGGCTTGCATCTCAGATGTACCTTCTGGCAAATTGTAGCTCAACTTTCAGGTCTTCTTTTTAAGAAAATCCTCCAATCACAAATTAAAGTGTGTGAAATACTAAGGGGTAGACTACTTTTGCAAGGCATTGTATGTTAAGGTTTGTAGCCAAAAACACCCCAGAAACACTGAGATGGTGCATTTTTTTTTTTTTTTTTTTTTTTAAATGGGCCTTTTCAGATATTTGGAAATAATGTCTTTTTGAACTGACAAACATGCTCCTGCTGGTTAAACCCCTTCTCTGAAGAGATATGAGCCTGGCACAGTTTACATGTCTCACAGAAAACCATGGTTTTGTGACATACATCCCAGACGTCTGAAACAGGCCATTTTAGGGTTAAAAAAAAAAGCATACATGATGAAAAAACATTGTACATAATGGGATCCCTTTTAATCTCTTTAAACCTTACATTTAACTCTATTCAACTGTACTAAGACCTGTACAGACTGCGTATGTTGCTGATCGTGACATGTACCATAACCTAACCATGTGCTTTTAATTTAACTGCCATGATATATTCAGTTGATAAAGTATTTTTATGACATCATTCTGACTGTTGGTCCAGCTCTGCTGCAGACTGGCCTTGCAAAAAATGTGGCTGTCTTTCTCTCGTCTCCCCCGTCTTCCCCCTCATTTCATTTCTTCTCCTTGCATTTCCAGCCGCATTCTCTGTAATGAAACTAAATCTAGCATACTAAATGGGACCAGTCAACTATGTCATTGGTGCTGGAGCGGCCATAACCATCTTCTATTGGCCCCAAAGGCACAAACAGCACTCCAAGACGATAAGTTGATGACATTAGAAGCATTCAGAGTACAGCAGGCACAAACAATACAGAGCGGTGAACAGGCACGTATTTATCTGGGGTAGCTCTCAACCATCCATATCGTGCATCCGCAGACAGCAGCAACCGGTGTGGGCCAGAGAATGCAAATAAAGTAACAGAGTCAAAATGCTAATGCAAAAGTGCAACTGTAGCTGCATTCCAGATTGGTATTGTACCAGAGATCAAGAGTGCAGAGATGCATTCTGCAGGATACCACGTTGTCGATTGCACCGCTCTCAGCTTCAAAGTTCTCATTTTCAGGATTACATATAGAATCTAATGGCTTTGGAGTGTGAGTGCACACAGTAACACAAGTGGAAAACAAGTGTAATATAGGGCCGTACGTGACAATCCAAAAGTGCCCGCACAGGCACACATATACGCGCAGACGGACGTGTGTCAGCTCTCATACCGACGTCCAATATATCCCTCACAAACCCATTAAGGGTGCTTCATACAACAGCCTCTCACAGAATACAGAGAGGAAAAGTGAGAGGAGCACAGGCGGAGAGAGAAACGGAGAGGAGGAGATGTGAGATGTTAGATGTTCGTTATAGCACATTACATTATCTGATTTGAGACATTCCAATTAATATCTTGCTTAAACAGTTGTTTTTGCTTTAATGTGCACATTTGAGCACACATCAAATGAAGTAGCTGTGTATTTGCAGAGAACGACAAGAATAGATTGTCAGTTTTCACGACTAAAAATGGACAAATGCCACGACTGTGCTGCTCTGTGGCAGCAGTCAGATTTACTGATCAAACACAGCAAGCAGCACATTGGCAGTCACACACCCACACACACAGACTCACTCTAAACAGCTGTGCCATTTGAATGTGTCCTTTTATTTTCCGGTCTTTCAGCCGTCTAACCATCCAACTTTTGCATTTTCTTGAAAACTGCACAACACTTCGTGGAAGCGTTCTGTATTTTACATGTTCTGCAATTTGCACAAAACAGGAAATGTCACTGAAGGACATCTTTTGGAAGGTGGCTGCCTGAATATGATGCTGAAATCTGTTGAAGTTTGAAGAAATCTGCACCGCTTATGCTGTTCACGACCTACACGGATCTACCTGCGTTGACGTAACATCCCCATACATGCCTGGCAATCAGCTCTCCTCCCCTCTCTCCCCCTATTTGACATTTCAGCCTGGGGAAATGACTCTTCTCTGGCATTTATCACTGCTTCAGGGTTGCATAGCCCTATAGCTGCTTGCCATTTCCATTTTTTAATGTGCACGTTAACGCAACACACTTTTAGTTTAGTAATAACTTATCTTTCAGTTACTCTGAAGAGATAAAATCGCACTGAGAAAGGTGACAGTTCCCTTCACTATTTCACCACTGTACACATATTGCATGCACATGCATAGGCCCATGTAGACGATATATGTTGTGCACTAGAAGTCAACCAAAGGCCCTCAATGTGTCACCTCTGTCATAGTGTTAATTAGATAGTGTCACCGTCTGTCCCCAGTGACATTTATTGCACATGTGAATATTTTACACAGACAGATGGTAAGAATGTCAGGGCGTGACACTGAGTTATTAAGCTCCAGCCCTCTCCCTCAGCGACAGAATGTTGCTCGGCTTGTCACCACTTGATTGTTGTAACAACAGACTGGCAGTGTCTCTGCAAAGTTTGCCCTGACTCTCTGTGTTGCAGTTAGTTTGTTGGGCATAGGTGACACACGCTTGCATGTGCATATGCAGTGAGGGGAGACACGCTAGTGAGGGTGCAAGCCTGCAGAATGGAGATGAGCCGGAATTCCCCTCACTGAATAAAAGAACAAGGAATCATGCTTCAGTGACCTCCCTCAGCTGACGTTATCCATTTGGGGAGTGCTGCACTTTCCGTTATCACACGACCTTCACCTGCATTAACACTATTGTCAGATCTGCAATCCAAGCTTGTGCGTGCTCTGTAAGGACAGCAGGGTGTCATATCTCCCTCAGTCACCCTTTTGTTGCCAGCAAATATATATATTATTAAATAAATAAATCACAGATTGTGATATAAGCAGCAAAACTGATACATTGCTTAGAGCACAATGATGCAGGCTTTTTGTTTGTTTGTTTGTTTTTTTTACAATTCAAATATTATAGTGTAAAAAATAATTCCAAAACATCTGTTGTTATATATACATAGAAATGGTGATGATTCTTAACATTTTATTAAACTGTTATGAAAAAGAACCCTGATTCCAGTGAAGTTGTGATGTTGTGTGAAATGTCAATAAAAACAGAATACAATGATTTGCAAATCGTCTTCAACCTATATTCAATTGAATACACCACAAAGAAAAGATATGTAATGTTCAAACTGATAAACTTTATTGTTTTTGTTCAAATATTTGCTCATTTTGAAATGGATGCCTGCAACACGTTTCAAAAAAGCTGGGACAGTGGTATGTTCCTTCTAACAACACTCAATAAGCGTTTGGGAACTGAGGGCACTAATTGTTGAAGCTAAGCCCCAGCTGGTCAAATTGATGCCGATCGATGCCTCGCTGGACCACGAACCATCATTTTAAATAATCTGCCTCTAACAGTCTCTAAGCGACTATTCTTCCACATTTCTTGAATAACTCAGCTCATACAAAAAAAATCATGGTACGTGGCTCATTATTCATTGTTGATTATTTGGTCTGACCAGGGCTTTAATTACTTTCAGCACCTGCTGACAACACCCCCGTGCCACATCAACATGAAAATGATGACCAGTTAAGCCAATTCTCACTTTATAGTCACCCTTTTTTGACTTCAATGAACATAAATACTTGTTTTATTAAAAATAAAATAAAGACATCTTTCTTGACCTCATATTTAAATGTTGACTGCACTGTAACGGTAAAGCTTACAATTTATAACCAACATTTTTCTAATATTTAAATTCTTTCTAAACATTTTGTTGAAGTTGTTATTATTATTATTATTATTATTAGAATAAGTATTAGTATCAGTATAAGTATAGTATTATTTTTATTATTATTATTAGTAGTAGTTGTAGTAAAAAAATATCTTCAAAAGTGGACCTTTAATCTATGAGTGTTGTGGGTGGCCGCGTCCCCCCCCCCCCCCCCCCCCCCCCCCCCCCCCCCCATGTGCCCCCTTCCACCTGGATTTGCCCCTGCTTTGGTGTCTGAGCATGAAGAATGGATATCATTTATTTATGCAGAAAGCAGACCAGATTGACGGGTAAGAAATTTTTATCAGCATTTTTATGTCATGCCATCTTAAGAAAGAGACTTTAGATGCATTTGGGTGGAAAAAAACCATTAGTATTTGTTGTTAATGCACCGCAGATCAGCTGTTTTTAGCAAGGACACACAGAAAGGCACAGAGTTTAAAATAAATGGAAAAAAGCATAAAATTGTCTTAAGACTGAGTACTCAGAAAAGTACAAGTTAAGAGTAACCAAGTTAGATTACTAGTAACATTCAGCAGCTGCCGACAAGCTGTCAAGTAACTGTATAATGTAACTGTATAAACTGTAACTGTATAATACAGTAACTGTATAAAGCTGCTAATGAAATAACTGTATAAAGTAACGAAAAAAGTAACAAATAAAGTACATTTTCAAAGCAACGGTGGCAATACTGCTGACAATGTTACAATTAACCCTAAAACTATGAGATGGGACACCTATCCGACGGCGGTCCATGTGCAATCTGAGGACCATTTGACCGCAATTTACATGTTCTGATGGTGACAAATCATGATCTGAAATGATTTGAGGGTGATTCTTAGACTACGGGCACTTATTATGTCCTTTGATCATATTGTATGAAAAACAGAAAAAAGGGGAAATTTCACACTTTTGTAGTTATTTTTACAATGAAAGTGTGTTAAGAAATTTGTTCTAGTAGTCTATGATGACTTTTTTCACCTTTTTTCAGCATCATTATATGCAAATATTGCCGTTTTGTGCTTGTCCCACACCCAGACTTTTGATCTTCAATGATAAAAATGAATGGTAAAGAAATGTTTTTTCTAATGTTTTAAAATATCTCTGAATAAAATATCAGTAAAATAATCAAAACATAATTGGGGTATTCAATGTCATACAACTGTTGTGATTTTTTTAAACAAAATGTAGTTGTCCCACACTATTGCCGTAATTTCCACCACAACACTGTAATGTCCCTAAATAAACAGTTTGTATGAAAGATTGTTTGGGTAGTTTCTATGGAGATAAATGGTGACATCAGAGCACATGTATATAGCGCCAAATCACAACAAACAGTTGCCCCAAGGTGCTTTATATTGTAAGGCAATGGTGTGGTGGAAATTACATTTACAAGGCCAATAGTGCCCGTAGTTAAAGAATCACCCTTGAAGGCATGCAAGGGAACCTCAAGATGGATCTGGCATGGCAAAGCCTGCCAGTATGACGTGCACGTGCCACGTATAATATTGATGTACAGTGAATTTGAACAGTGGCTATCAAACCAAAAGCACCATGCACTACTGTGCGTACACCGCCGCAAATCTGAACAGGCTGTTATATCCACAACAGACCTTACAGTACAGATATTTGTCCATTCCTTCCTATGAGTGATGTAAATAATGTGAACTATTGTCTACATCATATCTGTATATAAGACTGCCTCTCCATGGTGTGCAGTAACACATCATTGCATGCATCAGGCTCGGTGCTGAATGTATCTCACCTTGTAATATATGATCACCTTCTAACTCTGAAGGAGATATGACATGGCACTGTTGTGCCAGGCTGTGACAGCATTAATAAACATGAATCTCACCTCCATCAGCGGTCCAGGAGCGCAGTGTAAATGTAGAGTTGAGACTGCAGCCTGTGGTTAAAATCCTTTCACCCGGCTGCTGTGTGCTGGAATCAACAATGCAAAAATAATCCAATGTGTGATAATCCAACCATCATCCAGAGTTGTGTTGTGCTGCTCTCAGACCATGAGAAATAAAATTCTCTGGTTTGAGACAAAGAGTGAACTCTGTGGCGTGAATTCCAGGTGTCATGTTTGTAGGAAACCAGGCACCATCCCGACAGTGAAGCATGGTGGTGGCAGCATCATGCTATGGGGATGTTTTTCAGGAGCAGGAACCAGGAAACTAGTCAGGATTGAAGAAAAGATGAATGCAGTAATATACAACGACATCTTGGATGAAAACTTTGTTCAGAGTGCTCTTGACCTCAGACTGGAGCAACGGTTCATCTTTCAGCAGGACAATGACCCTAAATACACAGCCAATATATCAAAGGAGTGGCTCCAGGACAACTCTGTGAATA